>NW_027187378.1:34364617-34443641 GCF_028583685.1 Petaurus breviceps papuanus
GAGGGAGGAAGGGAGGAAGGAAGGAAGGAAGGAAGGAAGGAAGGAAGGAAGGAAGGAAGGAAGGAAGGAAGGAAGGAAGGAAGGAAGGAAGGAAGGAAGGAAGGAAGGAAGGAAGGAAGGAAGGAAGGAAGGAAGGAAGGAAGGAGCAACATGTGCATGCAACTTCAGTATTACTTGCCAAGCAATGCCTGCTTCTCAGTGGGGTGGGGTCCAAACACAGGTTTTCTTTTCAGACAAACAGTACTTAACAAATGCTGAAGCAGCAATGGTTGTGTTGTAGTCTAGGGGTGCTGGGAACCCTAAAATTCAAGGGCAAAAAAAACAGGTCCTGCCTCAAAAAAATTCAACTCAAGTCTTCTTTCAGTCAGAGACAAAGTTTATTAAAACACTAGTGGGAGTGATTCCTAGTGATTCTGAGCTATTGGTCAGATTTTAAGAATTTGAGCCTTTGTGATGCCAATACAATCAGGCCAGTCTCTTAAGGAATCTACAGTGGTCAAGGAGTGGGTCTAGATGGTAACAAGGAATGGATGTCTAGCAGGGGGGACAGGTGCAGACTTTGAGGACCATAATGGAAGGGCAGTTAAAATGATTATTCTCCATGGCCTCAGGTGTGGCTGGGATCTGAGTTCAGGTTGGTTTCCTGGGATTCATAGGAAAATTCAAAGGGGATGGGGTCCAAGCAGTTGTACTGCTTAGCACAGAGTAAACATTTAATAAATGGAAGAGGCGGGAGGCAACTCTGAACTTAAGCAGAATTACCTATGAAAGCCACTACTGAAAAATCCCAGGGCACCCAGACCACAGTCCTCTTAATGTAGCAGAAACATTCTTGAAAAGTTATCCACAAACTTGGAAATCATATTCTCCTTTCCCACGGGTGACATTTTAATTTTAGAAATGATTCATCTTCTTTTTTGATTGATCTTTTAGTCCCTAAGAGGTTCACAGAAAATTAGCACTGGAAAGAATCTTGGGGAGCCCAACCCCCTTCATTTTACTGATGAAGAAACCAAGGATGAAGTTTAGCTTCAAGTTTCTCTGAACTGTAAATAAATCAAATACTGAAAAAAGCATTAAAGAAACTCCTATTTCAGGAAGGTCTCCAGTGAATATTTTTGTAAGGAAAAAGTTCCTTTTATGAGGTAAATAAAAGACAAATTCTTTTATAAGGCTAGAACTTGGGACCAAGATTTAATAAAATGAAATTTAAAAGAGCTAAATGGAAAGTCCTACACTTGGGCTTAAGGAAAAATCACTTAGCATAAGTTGAACAAAAATCCAAGTAAAAAGATCTGGGGAGTTTGACTGACTATGCTCTCAGCAAGGATCAATGATACAAAGAAAATTAGATTGGGGGAGGAGGAAGGGAGGGGAGGAAGGGAAGGGAGGGGAGGCAAGAAGGAAGGAAGGAAGGAAGGAAGGAAGGAAGGAAGGAAGGAAGGAAAGAAGGGAGGGAGGGAGGGAGGGAGGGAGGAAGAAGAGCTGGGACCAATCCCAGTTCTGAAGGTAGGCACAAGGTAAGAAACTCAAATGGAAGCAGCATAGAAGGGCTTGCATTTGTCTGATAGATACTCTCTAGTCTTTTGAAGTTTACCCAATTATTCAGGAGAGAGTAAATGTAAAATAAAGATAATGAAAACTTTCCTGGCTTTCCAACAAGTACTGTTTATTCCTAGACTAAGTATATTTATAACAGAAGGAAGAAAGGAAGGTCGAGAGGGAGGGGGGGAGGAAAAACAGGAGGGAGGGAGAAAGTAGCTCTCTTAAGATATTGAAGGGCTGTTGCACAGAAGACCAATCAGACTTTTGTTGGATTCCAGGGCAAAACTGAGAGCAATATTTTGAAATCAAAGAACCTAAGTTCAAATCCAGCCTCTGTCATTTATTCGTTGAGTGACCTCAAGCAGGTCAGTTAACCTCCCTAGGTCTCAGTCTCCTCATATGTAAAATGAGGGGATAGGACCAGGTCACTTCTGGTGTCCCTTCCAGCTGAGTCTATGGATCATGTCATCCTAAGAAACTGTAAAGAAGCAGATTTAGGCTTGATACAAAGAAAACGTCTTAATAATTTATAATATACAAAGTGAAATTGGAGATCTCAGGAAAGAAAAGTTTCCCCCTCCCTAGAAGTATTCAGGTGTCATCTGGAAGATCACTTGTTAGGAATGCTTAGATTGGACTAGAGGGCTTGAGGCAACTTTGAAGTCTGGGATTCTAGAATCAGTGAGCAGTAATGGCCCTTCAGCTGATCAGCACAAGGCACAGGTGCAGAAGTCCCATATAGGGAAGGATCCCAAAACCATCCCGTCCCTCATCCTTTGTAAAGGACGATGGGTATGGCACGCTGCACACAGTCAGACTCAACTGATGTGTGCTCGTTAACATTACTAAACTACTTTTTTTCCCTCCCTCTCTTATTCTTTGTTATAGAAGATAGATATCTGAGTAGAAGAGGCAGGAGGGATGTTTACAGAAATGATGGTGATATAAAATAAAAACCATCCCTTTTTTCCCCCCCAAAGACTAGAAGGGAAAGATTCCCCCTGTTGAAAAGGGAAGGAAAAAGACTAACAAAAAGTCACACAGTTTATCCAAGGCCAATAATAGCAAGCTTTGTGGTGCATAGTTTAAGTTACCCCTTTCTTTCAATACCCATTAGACACCTTGGTGTAGAGGAAGCCAAGGAGCGCCCCTGAGATCACAAGAGCAGATGTACAGATATATGGTCAAGCACAAAGTCACAGAAGAAAGGGTCCTGGAATCCAGTCATTTAAACTGGACCCAAGACACTAACCAAAAGGAGAGTTTGCAATGCCTCCTGGACCTTCCGAGCCAATCCAAGCTGGGCCATTAAATGCAAAGGAACCTCCAGTGTGGTCTATGATCTTGCTAAAATAATCTGAAATACAAAGTCAATGGAAGACCAGCACGGAGAAGGTAAGCAAGGCTACTTTTAAAATCAATCTATAAACTAGTTTCCTGCTTTCCAGATAGTAAAAATGTTAGGAAAAATAGCACTTAACTATAGGAAAAGCCACAAAATTAACAACTTGAGTGTGTATGCATGGGGGCCTGTGGAGGGGCAGAAAATTACTACATAAAGGCCCACAAATCTGTGAAATTGGTAGAGCTGCAATATGCCGGATTTTCTGCCTCATGCTCTTCTGAAATCATGCCCTAGCCATGCCCCAGTTGTGGGAGCTGTCTCAGACAGTGATTACTAGCAGGCACACAACATCTGTGTTTGCCCAGACAAATGGCATCATCCCAGGCAACTCCCCAAAGGCACAACCTGAGCCCAGACTCTGGGGAGTCATTTCAACCCAAACACAGGTAAGCAAAACACTCTGGGGGGAGGGGAGCTGAACGCACATGTGCACACACCATTACTCTCCTATGTTACACACACATACATACACACACAGGAGAGCACAGGAACAGAACATCCTAATAGAACCAAAGGCACATCGGAAGCCCCGGGAGAATGCTTCCGCTGGAGTTGGACCCAACTTGTCTTTCTATTCCTCCTTCCATATCTCTTACACACAATCCTTCTGTGTGTGTGTACACATGTGAGTGCAAATGCACACGCATGCAAATGTGCATGCACGTCTATGCTGGGGAAGTTTACCAACACTGGCAACAGGAGAGCCCCCCTTCTCTCCTTGCTCTGTTGTGCTGAAATGAAGCTAGTTCCAGCACATAAGACAAACACCACACACCCTCTGGAGCTAAAAGCTTGAGTCGCTCCCTCCTCAGAGCCATAGTTCTTCAACTCACTTCCTACTGTGTTAACAGAGACCAGTGGAAACAAACACCTACTATGTGCCAGGCATTGTGCTAAGGGCTAGAGATACAACAAGAGGCCAAAAAAAACCAAAAAGAAAACCAGTCCCTGCTCTCAGGGACCTCACAATCTGACAGAGAAGACCACATGCAAACAACTGGGGACAGAAAGACACAGACAGGAAACACCGGGGCAGTCTCAGGGAGATGGCTAAGGTGAAGGAGGGCTAGGAAAGGCTTCCTGCAGATGGTAGGACCACAGCTGAGACCTAAGGAAGCCAGGGGAGCCAAGAAAGGTCACATGTGAGGGTGAGCTGGGGTGAGGGAGAAGGCACAAAGTGAATGCTTCTCCCCTTGGATGAAGGTCTTACTCCATTATCTATTCCTCCCTAATTGAGTCCTTATCTCGTTCCCTACCAAAGATATTCCAGAGCCTTTCTTTTCTCTTCAAAGCCTCCCTCCTCTCCCCTCTTAATTTACTGAGAAAATTGGGGCCATTTGAGATGACCTTCCTCTCCTCTCCTCTTCAGTCACCATTCAGTCCTCTCTTCTCCTTTTCCCCGGGCCCTAGCAATGAAGCAGCCTTGCTTCCTTGCCATCTACACTTGATCCCATCCCCTCCCATCTTCTCCTGCAGACTGCAACCTCAATTACCCACAGACACCCCCCCCAAAAATCTTCATCCTCTCTCTACTATCTCCTTCTTCACTGCCTTCAAACATGTACGTGTCCCCCACTCTTAAAGATCCTTCAGTAGACTGTGTCATCCCCTCAACCTATTGCCTTAGCCCTTTCTCAGCACAATTCCTCTTGTCCTTCTCTTGGTCATTTCTCAACCCTTCGAAATATGGCTTCAAACTTCATCCTTCCACTGAAGCTGAAACTGCTCTCTCCACAGCTACCCATGCTCTCTGAATGGCCAGACCCGGCAGTCTCTTCTATCTTCATCTTTCTTGACCTATCAGATGTATCTGACATTACTGACCAACCACTTTCCTCCTCAATAGGTCTTCTCAGGGTTTTCATGACAATATTTCCCCCCGATTATCGAATCTGTCTAATCACTCCTCAGTCACCCCTACTGGGTTATCATACATGGAAACAAGCCCCTATCTGTGCATGTTCCTTAAGGCTCTGGACTGGGCCTTCATCTCTTCTCCTTCCATCATTTCTCTCTTTAAAATTATTATCTCTTTGGAAATAACTCCCAAATCTACTATCTGCCCCTAGTCCTGCATTACCAACTGCCTACTGCATGTCATAAAGACACATCAAACTGGACAAGTTCAAAGAAGAATTTATCTTTCTTCCTTTTTATCTTATTACATGAAATATGTTTTAGCAATGCAATAATTCAAAAATACAAAAGGTGTCGCCTTTAAATTCTGTGAACTTCACATGTTCATGTTTTTAATAAAGATGCTCCATTCATTCCCAATAACAATGATATCGATAGCAATGGGGTAGCAGTCTTATCCCATTAAGGCAGTGCATTGAAATCCTTTATTTTTTTAAAGCAGCAAAATGATGCAGTGTATTTTTACCAGTATTCTTTGGTAGTATGGTTCACTGCCTGAGTTTTATATTAGAGAGATACTGCATAGCAATAATATATATTGAAATAAATGTATCATATCATAATATAAATATCCTTTGGTTTTTTCTTTCTTTTTTTTAAAATTAATCTGTCCTTCCCATTAACTTCCAGTTGGTAAATCTTTTTTTTAAAAAAGGAGAAAGCCTGATATACAGGTGCATATTACTGTAAAATAAATTCCCACAGTGGCCAAATCATTCATATTATATATATATATATATATATATATATATACACATATAATACAAATATATAATATATATACATATATATTTCTTCCTCCATTTTAAGTTCATTGATTCTGTTTTATCTTAATTCTTTTAGACATGATTTATCATGATGTTGATCAGAGTGCTAATGCCTTTCAAAATTGTTTTTCTCTATCTTTGTATAAACTGTTCTAATTCTGTTCACTGTTCACCTCTTTCTGCATTAACTCTCAGAAAGTTTTCCAGTTGCCCCTGAAATTGTCCATTTCATCATTTCTTATACCACAATCTGTTTAGCCATTCCCCAACAGGAAGATGCTCCCTTTGCTGCCAATTTTTGGTTCCCACAAATAGATAAATTCTATTTGCTATTTTTGTATACAGAAATTCATTTCTTCTTTGATTTCTTTGGTGTAGAGCTCTTTCACCCCAAACTTATCCTCTTCAAAGCTTCTCTACTTCCACTGAGGGAACAACCTTTCTTCCAGTATCTCAGACTTATTATAAGCTTAATGTTATCCTGAGCAGCTCATTCTCCTTCACCCTACATATAATATAGCACTTCCTATGTGCCAAGTACCATACTAAGGGCTTTACAATTATTTCCTCATTTGGTCCTCACAACAACCCTAAGAGGCAGGTGTCATTATTAGCCCCATTTTACAGATGAGGAAACTGAGGCAAACAGGGTTAAGTGACTTGCCTAGGGTCAAACAGTTAGTGAGCATCTGAGGCCAAATTTAAATTCATGACTTCCTGACTCTAGGATTGATGCTCTATTCACTGCACCACCTAGCTGCTATCTAATCAGATGTCAATATTTATTGCTTTTACCTTCACAACATCTTTCACATCCACCCCCTTCACTCTATTGACACAACCATTGCCTTATTTCAGGTCCTCATCAACCCTCTTTTAGATTATTGCAGAGAGCTTCCTAAATGCTCTCCTTGCCTTCAATCTCTCCCCATTCCAGTCCACCCTTTACATTGCTGACAAATTGTATTTCCTTAAGTAAAAATCTGCCCATGTCACTCATCTGCTCAATCAATTCCAGTGATTCCCTGTCATTTCTAGGATCAAATATAAATTCTTCTCTTTAACTTTTTTGGCCCCAACCTATCTATCCATCCATGCTGTATATTCATGCTCAAAAGAAAGTCAAACTGGCCATCTCATCTATTAATGATACTACATCTCCCATCTCTGTGCCTTTAATCAGGCTGTTCCCCATGTCTGGAATGTACTCTATCCTCACTTCTGCCTCATAGAGTCCTCTCTTTCATCAAGGCCCAGCCCAAGAACCACCTTCAATAGGAAGCCTTTCCTGATGTCTACAGCGGCTATTGCCTCCCCACCCAACTACCTCATATTTAACTACTTTGTATTTATCCTCTTTGAATTCCATATATATATATATATGAAATACTACACACACACATATTATATATATATGTGTATATATATATGTATATGTGTATATATATATATATATATATATATATATATATATATATACACACTCACTGTCTCCTTCCTTTAAACTATAAGCTCCTTGAGAGGAGGAATCATTTCTTTCATTGTTTATGTATAACATCTATAACACAATTATCTGGCATATAATAAATGCTTATTGATTGACAACAGGGTCACACAAAATAATCAAGCTCAAAAATATCTCTCTGACACATCCCATCAATTAGAACTAAGTAGCTTCTCCCTTAACATTCACAAACTATTGAATTAATTCTAATAAAAAACATATCTAGTTGAGATCAGAAGCCTTCAGGGACTAAAACTGGGACAAGAAGCAAGGGAAAATTCCAAGCTGAGAAGTCAGGCCTAGATAAAAGGAAATTGGAAGACTGAAGAACAAAAGAAAGGAAGTGGTTTTCTTTTTTCCTTCTTTAGTAATCCAATCCTCACATTTCTCCCATACCCACGCATCTTAAGCATTTATTCACAAGCATGTATTAAGCCAGGCACTCCTAGACATAGGGGAGGAAGGGGAGGAAAAGAAGGGAAAAGTCTTGCCCTCAAAGTGCTGATATTTCATTAAGGAAGACATGTGCTCATATAAGTATAAGCAAAATATGTACAAGATAAATAAATATCCAATACTCAAATGAATCTATGATCTAATGGATTTGTGAAAACACTCTAACAATGCAAACTGCAACCCATCCATGTCTTTCCATTCTATTTTACTTGTCATCCAAGTCTCTCCAAAGTTTCACTGCAGGTGTGGAAGGGGTGGGAGGAGAAGTGAGAAAAAGGAGCAATACCCAACATGGTGGAGGTCTGGAGGTCTTCCCCTTCTTCCTCCAACATCCTAAGAAAACCAGTGGAGCATACTGGCCTTATACTAATCATCCCTCACTTCTGACCCCAGACCAAACCATTTTTTTCCACATCATTTAATTCCTTAGTGATATCCTTTACTACTATTCTTCAGAATTCCTTACTGGTGCCTAACACAGGCACACACCATTGCACGATCCCTCCACGTGGTACTCATTTTGAGTTTTTTAGTGAGAGAGAGGTTCTGTGTCTTGCTACCATTCAGCAACACCTATAAAATATTATTTGAGAAAATGGGCCTTTGCTTTCATGGGAAGTCTGGAGTACAACAAGATAAATACAAAATCATATGGGGTAGGGAAGTCACTGACAACTGAGGTCAACATCATGTAGGAGGTGGCATTTAAGCTGAGCTTTACAAGGAAATCAAATGTCAGTTCCACCTTTCCAGCAAAAGATTTAAATTGAGATTTTTTTTTATAGGAACTTTCTTTTGAGAATATAAGATAGGCAAATAGTAGCCCTGGAGTAAAATTTCCACCTTTCCCTCCTATTCTGTAGTTTTCCAGTTTGAATTTTGTTTCAATTATACTTTCCATTTTTAGTCTTATTTGTATTTTTCTTACCTCATCATGAGTTTCACCCAAGATAATCTTAGCTAACAGAATTTTAGCAATAAAGCAAATGAAGTCTTGTTTCTGGGTGAAAGATCTCACAGGATCAGATCTTGAGTTAGAAGGACCTCTGAGGACAACTAGCCCAACCCAATTATTATACAGAAGAGGAACCAAGACCCCAAGGGGTAGTTTATCCAAGGTCACAAAACTAGTCTGCTTTGAACCCAGTTAGATCTAATGACTACAAATACAAAGACCTTTCCACTGCAATCTGCTATCTCCCCAGGCTTGTTTGACATTATTCCCCTCTTGAGTCATTTGGTATGTTATCAGTGGCAGCCTCCCCACCCCAAGCTCCAGGCCCAAAGTTCTTATTCAGGGTAGGTGCCCCTCCATGAACAGTACCATTCACTCTCCATTTGGGGAGTTCAGCCACAAAGAAAAGGAGTGGTGAGTCTTGAGACTCAGGGAACAAAAGCTCATCACCTGGATCATTCATCTCTCTTCATTTGGAGTACCATCTCCAACCATGATCTCCATAAGACAAATACCAGTTCATGATATTTCAGTTTCCCATTTAGCTGTCCATGGGAATATCCCAGAATTGAAAAATCTATCAGCCTTCCAAACAGAAAGGGCCTCAATTCCATAGACTTTATAGGGAGGCCTGGCAAAGCTTCCTCACTCCACACTAAGCTTAGTTACACAACTTAACTGCATGAAAGAGCTAATATACACTAGGAAAAATGGAACAAACCAAGTGTGGGAAAACTGCTCTTATGGATAATGGCCTAGACTGCAGTGGCAGCTTAGAGAAGGAAACAGAGGTGAATCCCTTTTTAAAAGAGGGAGAAAATTAATCCAAATGCTATGCAATTAATCTGGCTTTATGCAGAAGCTTTCCTCCAAAGACTTTTCATAATTTCAGCAGAAAATTCCCTTCTCTTGCCTTTTTTAAAGAAAAGATAACAATACTAGTAAATCAGCAGCAAGTTCAACCAGGAAGCAAGATTAAGGTAGGGGAGACCACCTTGCACTCATGGGGAAGGCTCAAATCCAGTAAGATAATAAAATAACAGGTATACAATTTTATTCCCCAGAGAAGATTTCTTAAAGGAGAAATGGGGCTTGCCATGGTGTTTTCATCATTATTACTATAAATCTTTTAGGTGGTACAATGGGAAGAGTACTGGCCCTGCACTCAAGAACACCGAAGTTCAAATTCAGCCTCAGATACTTATTAGCTGTGTGACCTTGGACAAGTCACTTAACCTCTATTTGCCTCAGTTTCCTCACCTGTAAAATGGGAATCATAATAGCACCTACCTCCCAGGGTTGTTGTGAGGATCAAGTGAGATAATATTTTGAAAAATGTTTAACACAGTGCCTGGCATATATTAAGCATCCTATAAATGCTAGCGACTATTATTATTATGTTGTTGCTGTTTAAATGAAGAAGAGATGCTGGAGAAAGTGAAGATTCCACACATTACTCCCCATCATCAGTTTCTTAAAACTTTGGCATATGGGAATTCTTCTATTTCATCCTAAACAAAAGAAGACCAGATGCTAACACAGCCCAGGTTTCAAAGCAGCAAAGCCAAGCTAAAATGAATCAGGACATTTGAATTATCTGAATCTGGGACTGGACCGCTTCCCTTGGGATGCCAGAGGAAATCCCAGTGTCCCAGAACAGAGAGTGTCAGCATATTAAAAGCAAATGGAGTTCAAAGAATTGAGAAAGGAAGAAGCAGTTACTGCCCATGGCCCTCCCAGAAGTATCTTACAGGGAAAGAGAATAGAGGGGATTAGAGGGAGGCTTTGGCTAGAGTGAAACAAAGACCCACTATGCTCTTTTCTTTTTTTAAATAAAGTTTTTTTTTTAATTAACAGAAATCTATTTCCTTCCCTTCCCCCTCCCACTCCATTGGAAAGAAAAAAGAAAAGAAGAACAAACTCCTTGTAACAAACATTAATAGTCAAGCACCACAAATTCCCTCACTGTCTATGTTCAAAAAATGTATGTCCCATTCTTCACCCAGAACCCATCACCTCTCTGTCAGGAGGTAAATGGCATACTTCATTATGGGTCCTTTATAATCATGGACAGTCAGAGTGTTGGTCATACTTCTTACAGCTTTCAAAGCTGACTTGACAGTGTTGTTGTCATGGGATAAGTTATTCTCCTCTTTCTGCTCTTTCAATACATAGGGTTGTCTCATTCGGCTGATGAAGGCTTGGTCGCTACTCTCCCAATAACAGCCTTTGCAGCCACTGCTACCTGTATCTCCATTCATATCTGTCTACAGACGATACTAAAAATCCCCAGTGATGCTAAAGGACCCTGGAGCCTCGGGTCCAACATGGAAATCGCTTTCTAGACTCCTTATGGATTCCCCTTGACATTTTCTCTAATCAACAATTTATCTTTCTTACGGCACTTACTAAGAAAAGAAATAAGAGATTTGCTTTTGGCCAAATCAAAAATTAAGAGCAGAGTGGGGAATGAGATCCAAGCATGCCCCACTTTAAGAAAACCTACAGCCACAAATTAGGGCTGATTAGGAATTTTAGAAAAGCATTTTTCACTTTACAAAAAGGAATGCCTCGGGGTTCCTTAAAGTAGTGAATTCCCTGAGTGAAATGGAAATACTGAAGAAGGTGGAGAAAAGAAATGAAAACCGACAAATTTACATAGAATTACTTTTTACTCTATAATTAATTTATTTTTAGTGTTCAACATTCACTTCCATAAGATTTTGAGTTTTAAATTTTCTCTCCCTCCCCTCCCCCGTCTCCAAGAGGGCATACAATCTGATATAGATTCTTCTTATGTATTCATATTAAACATTTTCACATTAGTCGTGATGTAAAGAAGAATTAGAACTAATAAGAGGAACCATGAAAAAGAAGAAATAAAACAACAAAAGAAAAAGAGCAAATAGTATGCTTCCATCTGCAGGCAGACTCTAAAGTTCTTTCTCTGGATGCAACTCCATCGTGAGTCTTTTGAAGTTGTCTTATTTCCCTGCATTGCCAACAAGAGCTAAGTCTATCAAAGTCAGTCATCACACAATGTGACTGTTACTGTGTGCAATGGTTCTGCTCATTTCACTCCGCAACAGTTCACGTAAGTCTTTCCAGGTATTTCTGAAGTCTGCCTACAGACATTTCTTATAGCACAATAGTATTCCGTTACATTCATATACCACAATTTGTTCAGCCATTCACCAATTGATGGACATCCCCTCAATTTCCAATTCTTTGCCACCACAAAAAGAGCTGCTATAAATATTTTTGTACATGTGGGTCCATTTTCTATTTTCATGATCTCTTTGGGATTCAGACCCAGAAGTAGTATTGCTGGGTCAAAGTTTATGCACAGTTTTATAGCCCTTTGGGCATAGTTCCAAATTATTCTCCAAAATGGTTGCATCAGTTCATAGTTCCACCAACAATACATTAGTATTCCAATTTTCCCACATCTTCAACATTTATCATTTTCCTGTTTTATCACGTCAGCCAATCTGATAGGTGTTACATAGACATTTTCAAGAACATACTTAGTGTTTAGAGGCCATATGATATAATAGATAGATTCGTTGGTCTGGAATCAAGAAGACCCAATTTTTAATTCTACCTCTAAAACTTATAAACTATTTGAGCTATATAACCAGGGCAAATTACTTAACCTCAGGAGACTACATAGGACATATGTACTAAGTTAGAGCTGGGCTGTACTCCTACATAGGAACTTACCTGCTAATGAAATCACAAATCTTTCTAGAACTGAATGTGAGTTATCAGTTATGACGTATCAGTCAGAGGCAGTGTGGTATAGTAGAAGGATCTATGAAATTAAATTAGAGGCCTGTTGTCAAGTTCTGGCTTCTACCACTTAATGGTTCTATAACTCAGGACAAGTCACTTGACCATTCCATTCCTCACCTTCCTCATCTGTTAAATAGAGATAATACCTGCCCCATTTATTTCATAAGGTTGAAATGAGGATCAATCAATGAACTAGACAAAGATTTAGACTACAATATACTACCACAGAAACAAATTCATCACAAACTTGATGACAAAAGCAAGAAATGAGACTTCTACAGTGTTTAAGCTTTGGTGTAGAATTCTGGTAAAACTGTAGAGAAAGTTTAGAGAAATCTGTGGCCTCATATCAGGGTGTCAGAAGCATCATCTGATGATGATGAAATAAATGCAGACTTCAGAATAGGCCACCCCCAATACCCGGCTTAAATTACTGGGATGGTGCCAATCATCAAATAGTACAAATGAGACAGGTGCCAGCTGAGGGCAGATAGCCCAAGGGGATTTGCACTAATACAGAAATCAGAGATCAAGTTTTGGTTCTGAATGTTGAACATAGATCAAAGAATACTGACAGCAGCAGGGAAGATGAAGGTTTTTGTTTTTATTTTTGTGGTATTTTTTTCTGGAGGGCAAGAAAACTTAGCAGAGTACTTCATCGGCCTTGAATTCTCACATTTACTTTTGCAGAAAGACAGCCAGCTGAGTTACAAAGTTTCAGGAGGTCATATGCATACCAACTCTCTCTCTACAAAAAGAAGAGCAAAAAGCAAGATGCCCCAAGGACTTTTTCAAAGAAAACAAGCACTATGTCCATTGAATTCAATCTTATGTTCTATACACATGCATCTCCACCTACAGCTATATCTTAAGCATATACTGGCAACTGAAGTTCATAATAACCACTGCAAAAATGGTAAATTACATTTCATTACTTTTCTCTCTGTTCCTACTGCTACCATACCTAGAAAGGGTATCATTAAAACCTTCCAGGACTCTCACAATAGCCTGCTAACAGGTCTTTTTGCCTCTCCAGTCTTCCCAACCTCTAGTCCATCACCACAATAAACTTTATACCTACATCTGATCATGCCATGCCTCTGCTCAAAAATCTTCATTGGCTACCCGCTGACCATTAACTAAAATTCAAACTTCTTTGCCTGATATTCAGGGCCTTCTGCAAACTAGCACTACCCTACCTTTTCATCCTTGTGTCATACATTTCCACATAACTGTGTTACAACATAAATTGGCTATTCTATGTTCCCCAAACAAGCCCTTATGTCTTACCTTCATGCCCTTTCTTTACAGTGTCCTTATGCCTGGGATGTCTTCCTCTAGGACCGCTAGATTCCCATCAATCCTTTAGCAAGTGTTCTTAACCTGAGATCTGTGAACTTTTTTTTTAAATATATTTTGAAACTATTTTTCAACATAATTGGTTTCCTTTGTGATCCTAGGTATTTTATGCATTTAAAAGCATTATTCTGAGAAAGGGTCTGTAATCTTCAACAGATTGCCAAAGGAGTCTATGATATAAAAAGTTAGGAACCTCTATCTATAAAAGCTCATTCAAATGCCTCCAAAAAAGCCTTCCTTCATCACTTCTAGCCAGTAATGACCTTGCTCCTAGGATCCCATATACCCCATTTGTTTTGCAACTCCTGAATGCACTTATCAGAAAAATTTCCATCAAAAAATAAACCAGTTAAAATACCTCATCAGGAAAAGGATGAGAAGAAGGGGAAGGAAATCCCCAGGGGCAGCCAGAATAAAAGGGGAGTGCCTGGCAGGCAGGCTGAAAGGCCTTTCCTATGTCAGGGAAACATGCAAGTCAGAAATTGCCTGTGCTTTAGAAGATTCTTATTTGGCTTGGGGTCTGATTACTGACAGATTTAGGCTTAGGTGAAAGTAGTTTCTCTACCTTAATGAATCTCAGAAACCAGACTAACAGTTTAGGTCTAACAAAACCTCCCAACCTGAGATCATAAGCAAGAGATGATTTATGATGAAATCATGGACCAGTCCAGAGAAATCAAGCCAAATCCTAAGGGAGCCAGAAGCAAGCTTGACCTTTCCAACTCAGGTGAGAAGGATAGTGACAAAGACAGAGAAGTGTAGAGTCTTGCAATGCCTCTGAAATTGTACTTGTACAGCAAGTGACACCTCACTTTATTTATCTGAAGTTCATTGATCTAGCAAGCTGAATTACCTACAAGATAGCCAAAAATCCCTAAATAGGGGGAATAGTAGGGAAGCCTTACAATAGCCCAAATAATTGTTACCAAGTCCATTCATATAAACTCATGCAACTTTACTCATTAAGAGCCTCAGGCCCTTTCTCCTAACTCTGTCTTATTTCAGACATAAGTCTAACAAGCTTGGGCATTTTTTTTCCCAAAGCACAACATACTGGAAATAGCAATTCAGAGGCAGATAGGTACATCCTGCAAGCACACTGACAGCCAACAGATCAATAGTGAAGGAAAAGAGAGAAAACCAAAAGAAGAGACACCAAAAAGTCTAGTAGACTGGGGCTATCAGAGCACATGGCTGCTTTATTCTGAGGGAATATACTTGAATGAGAATGAGAATGACCTCAAGGAGACACCCCTTGGAATTTCACATAACAGGACTTGGTTTTTCTAAAGTGAATCTCCAACCTCCTCATTCTGCTATAAGCATTGCTTCAAATGCCTTCCTCTGAGGGCACCAAATTTCCCCTTACTTTCTCAAACACCTCTATCCCGCCTCTATCTGCTCCCCAGAGTAAAGAACATCTTTATGGGAGGCAGTGTGTTACAGTGCAAAGAATTCTGGATTCTGAGCTGGAGATGGGTATTGGGCTTGTGGTTTCATCAATATAGGCAACACTCTCACATGAGGAAACTCATTCTATCAATGCAGTCTATTACATACAACCCACTATCTTAAAGCATTGTCTAGAGCACTGGGGAATCAAGTGACTTGTCCAGGATCACACAACCCAGTGTGTGTCAGATCCCAGACCTGAGCCCAGGTCTTCCTGATTCTCTAATCAGCTGTCTATGCATTTGTCTCTAGACTGAATCAGCTGAGTGGTGCTGTGAATAGAACACTGGACCTGAAGTCAAGAAGACCTGACTTCAAATCCAGCCTCAGACATTTACTAGCTCTGGGGCCCTGGTCAAGTCATTTAGCCTCTGTATGCCTCAGTCTCCTCATCTATAAAATGGGGATAATAACTTGTACCTACCTCCCAAGGTTGTTGTGAGGGTCAAATGTAAAGCACTTTGCAGACTTTAAAGTGCTATATAAATGCCAGTGATGATGGTGATGATGATGGTGATGGTGATGGTGATGATGATGATGATGATGATGATGATGATGTCAGAACCTGATATCATTTCCTAGCACTGCTACTTACTACCTGCAAGAGGGAAGTCAGTTCACTTCCCTGGGTCCTCTGTTTCTAAATAAACGGATTGCATTACATCAGTGTTTCTTAACCTAGGGTTCTAACCTTTCTAAAAATTTTTTTTATTGTTTCAACATAATTGGTTTCCTTTATAATCCTATGTTTCTTATGCATTTAAAATCATTATTCTGAGAAGGGGTCTATAGGTTTTAAAAAAACTGACTGCTAGAGGTTGTGCCATGACACAACAAAGGGTTAAGAATCACATGTGTATTTAAAATTGTTAACTGACAGATAATGATCTTGAAGACATTCTTCTTCCTAACACCTGCTTTAAATAGACTTTAGAATCATACTCTGGAAACCTGGAAACTGTAACTGGAGGGGAGGGAACATCAGGGGAAGGAGTTATGGCATAAAAGATGACATGGGACTGGGTGCAGGGAGACCTGTCTACTTTTATGTGACTTCCCAGGTGCTTATGCTCCTGTATCTGTCTTGTTAATATATTTTTGTTTAATGGGAAGATCTTTCCCATTCATTAATAGGCTCACGTGACTTGCTCGAGTCACATGAGTCTGTGGTGGGAGAAACTTGCTGAGTAGGTGGTATAGGAAGGGGTGGAATAGAACCAAGAGGAAGTTGGTCAGAGCAGTTAGAGGCGAGGGAGAGAGAGGCAGGCAATGAGCTGTGTTTGCTTGTGGGAAGGCCCTAGCAGGGGGAAGGCTTGGGGATGGCGGTGTCCCCTACATTGTTATTATGTGTGGATTTCTTTGTTGCTATGATGGATTTGACTTTCTAGTGTTTGAATAAATATTTTGGTTCTGTCTTCCATGTGGAAAGTCTTATATTTTGTGATTCAGAATTATGCTGGTATATTAATAGCTGCTGTAGGCACTGTGAATATTGTGTTGGTGCTACAGTATCCCACCCTGTTTATGGTACCTTCAAAATACTCTCTTTGGAATAGGAGAACCATTATCTCAGTCACTGAGGGAGGCTCATGCAATCTCCTCTAGTGTTCCAACATGCTACATGTACATACTTACTAACTGCCTCGGTGACCTTGGGCAAATTATTTAGTATTTAGGACCATAGATGCTGGAAGAGAGCTGGAAAATCTAGGCCTGTAAAGATGAAATAATTCAGCCCAGGTCACACAAGTAGGAAGTACAATGGAAAGTTAACCTGGGTCCCTCCAACTCCAAATCCCCTGCTATTTCTGCCTCGCCAGGAAGGAATCATAAGAGTTGCTACATCTGCAAAATTAAAAAAAAACTGAATGGCAAATATGAAAAATATAATGAAAGGCTTATTATATGAAATGCTGCAGAATGGGAAAAGCAAGACTATATCTACTATGTGAAGGATAGAAACAAAATCTCAATATGTGCACTGAAAAATGTTCAGAAGGAGACACACAGAAACTAACAGGATGTTTTTGTTATGACCTTGTTAAACTGAATATGAACATTTAAATAATACAAGTAAAGATATCCAGGGACAACTTCATTTTTCCTTTGTTCATTTGTAAATTCCAATGTTTGCTGATGGGCATTAAGGATCTTACGGAACTCTATAGAGTTTCCTCAACATCCCCAAACAGGCAGGGAACAGTAGGCCTAGAGAAGCATTGGGAATTACCTCCTTAGGCTTCATCTCCAAAAAACCCAATTCTCAGAAGAATCCCACTGTTCTGACTCAAAGGCCAGTTCCTTTCCCTTACAGTAACTGTAATTCTGCTTCTGTATAATTGTATTATGGATAGTCTGGTCTGTGCATGATGAAGTGGGGGGTGGGGAATCACAAGAATAGCAAGCTTCAGCTTGCAACACTAAGCGAATTTTGCTAGATCTTCACTAGCTGGCAGGGTTTGGGCAGAGGAGGCTTGATCAGACAATAATAATTGAGTTATGGTTTTAGCCCAACTCAAAGTAATGCTTCCAAAAGTCCATGTCGTTTGAACAAGAAACTATTACTAAGCTACTTCTAGCTGTATGTCGCCACATGGCACAAGATTCTCACCTTGAAACTATGACAAAAGAATTGGCCAAATGAACTGGGGATGCTTAACCTGGAGAAGAAAATGCATGGGGGTAGAGGGAGCAGGATGGCAACTGTATTCAACTCTTTCTAGAGTCCTGGAGTAGAAGAGAGAGAAGACTTACCTTGTGCAGTTCCAGGAAGCAAAAATAAAACCACCAAGGGAGAGTTACTAGGAACCAGCTATTCACTCAGTACAGAGGGGCACTTCTCAGGTCAAATCAACAAGAATTTATTAAGTTCCTACTACGTGCCAAGGCACTGTGCTAAATGCTGAGGATACAAAAAAGTTTAAAGACAATCTGCACCCTCAAGGAACTCAAGGTCTAATGGAGTAGACAGCACACAAATGACTATGTACAAACGAGCTATATACAAGATAAATAGAAAACAATTAAAAGGGGGAGGGCATTAAGATCTTTGCCTTAGGAACCAGGAAAGGCTTCTTACAAAAGGTTGGACTTTAGCTGAGTGAGATATGAAGAAATCCGAGGAAGCCAAAGAGCACAGAAGACAGACAGCAAAAATACTGGGGGTAAAGAGATGGAAACAATGCAGAGGGGACAGGAAAGGGGCCACCATCAACCTAAAAGAGCTGTCCAAGTGAGTCACATGGTAAGTGGAAAAGATTTTTGAGCAGGCAATAGTAGATGACTGATCACCTGTCAGGAATTCAACAAAGAATTCATGGTGCCATGGTACTAAATGGCCTTTCTAAGGTCCTTTCCAATCCTGGGATTCTCTGCTTCAAGGAAATATTCCTGGCCTATTTCTTGGCCCTGGGTCCAAGGAAAGTCAAATAATGTGATACCAATGGGCTACCAAGAGGTTCTGCCTTCTAAGCCCTTGTTTTGAATTTTCATTGAAGACACTGTCAATATACACCAACATGCCTCTAGCCATAAGCATGCCTTGTCATGTTGGTTATTTATTTACTCAAGCACTTTAAGGCACTGAGGAAAGAGGGTGGGAGCTACAGGAACAAAGCAGCTCTCAACACAGAATCTAAAAATGCTCTGGTGACAGAGACTAGCAGGCATTATCCACTGTCTTTAAAACCTATTTGTTTGTTTGTTTGTTTTTAAAGACAGTTGTGGAGAGAGGTGTGTCAATAAATCAAATTCAAGTAGCAACACAGTCCTTCCTCCCCTCTACCACCCATTCCCTGTGTCTTCCTTCATTTCTGGCAGCCTTTTACTAACAGATGGGTATGCTATAAAGCAACTCTGAGAGCTTTTTTATAAGTGGGCAAGTATATGCACTCATAAATCTGTGAAAATAAGTAAAGGGTGGCTCCAGGAGATGATCCAAATTTGTATCTGCTCCCCCTCCAGGCAGCAATGGCATGCTACAATCCTTGTTCCAATTTTCTGGTCAAGAAATACCCTGCTTTCAAACTCTCACTCCTCCAATCTACCCCCTCTTCAAAATGGAATATGGTCCAATGGAAAAGACCCTGACCTTGGAATCACAAGACGCATGTTGAATACCCTTTTTCTGATACTCACTAGGTATATCTTCCAAGGCAAATCATATCACCTCAGAACCTGCATTTGTTTATCTCTAAAATGGGCGTGTTAACAGTTCCTGTATATCTAATAATAAAAATAGTTAAGATTTACATAATACTTTAAAGTTTGGAAAATACAAATTTAAAAAACTGAAAGGTTTAGACTTTATATAGTACAATAAGATTTACAAAGTACTTTACATACATTTTATCACTTAATACTATGACTTGGCAACATAAGTACAAGAGATGAGGATCAGAAAAATTAAGTTTCTAATCTGTCCACATAGCTACAAAATGTCAAAAGCAGGATTTGAAAACTAGTCTCTACACAACTCTAAACCCATATTACCTACAATTATATCACAATCTCATTTTATGCTCAAATTATCCCATATGATCCTCACAACCACCCTGTGAGGAAGGTACTACAGATATTACCCATCTTTTAAAGATGAGAGAAAAGTGGCTCCAGGTGGTGATCTTCCCATTGTCATTACACAGCCTTTAAGTAATGGAGTGAAAGTTCCAACCAAAGTGATCAATCTCTACTCTGAAATCAGAAAACATTACAGCAATAAAGGGCCTTAATGATGACTTGGTCCAACTCCTTCAGCTTGCTTTGTGGCCCAGAGTCACACAGCCAGTGAGACAATGAGAAGCTGGAAGCCAAGTCTCCTCATTCATCCTCATTCGGATGCTCTTTTCATTAAAAAACCACATCTTAAATTCATAAACACCCTCTCTATCCCAACTCACACAAGTGCATCATATACTCCCTTGTATTAAAGTTAGTTCTTTTTTTTTTTGCTTTTGGGGGGGGGGGAGGGCAATTGGGGTTAAGTGACTTGCCCAAGGTCATACGACTAGTTTTCATGTTAAGTGTCTGAGGCTGCATTTGAGGACTGGTGCCCCTGGCCGCCCCAAGTTAGTTCTTTTTTTAAACACTTATTAAAACATGAGTTGAAGAACAGGACCAGGTTAGTATAGTTCTATATAGTCTTTAAAACTCTCTTGTGTACTGTACTTTTTTTCCCAGGGAGCAAATGTATCAATGAATACCTAGAAGGGGCAATATATCACCCTAGAAACAAAAATACTATTACAGTTCTTTCAT
This sequence comes from Petaurus breviceps papuanus, assembly GCF_028583685.1. Classification (NCBI taxonomy): domain Eukaryota; kingdom Metazoa; phylum Chordata; class Mammalia; order Diprotodontia; family Petauridae; genus Petaurus; species Petaurus breviceps. The sequence goes on from NW_027187378.1 coordinate 34,385,029, forward strand.
TGAAGCAAACCAGATAACAAAAACCTAAGAAGTCAGATCTTGTTTTGATATGAAATATTACATTATGACTAAAGAAGGGAAAACTTGTTTTCAGTCATGTCTGACTCTTCATCATTTGAGATTTTCTTGGCAAAGATCCTATTTGAGGTTTTCTTGGCAGAGACACTGGAGTAGTTTGCCATTTCCTTTTCCAGCTCATTTTACAGATGGGGAAACTGAGGCAAACAAGGTTAAGTGACTTGCCCAGGGTCACACAGCTAGTAAATGTCTGAGGCCAGATTTGAACTCAGGAAAATGAGTCTTCCTGACTTCAGGCCCAGCATTCTATCCACTGTACCACCTACCTTCCCCTAAGGGAAAACCACTAGTTCCACAGTAACAAGAAGGAGTCTGGGATTTTCTATTAACAAGAGAAGAATATAAACTTCTGATATTTTCTCAGAGGAGGTGAAAATTTCATTCACTTCAGTGAAATAATTTTTAAATTATATATTAATTATAAATATATATATTATAAATTATAAATATATTTTAATTATAAAATTAATTATAAAAAAATTCACTTCAGTGAAAGGAAGTGTATATAGTAGGGAATCATTATTTGTCATTGGAGTGAAAAAAGATAAATCTGGATCAGAAATTAAGAGCTGTAAGAGGCATCAGAGATGGTCTAGATGAAGCCCATACTGTACAGCTCAGAATACTGAGGTTCAGCACTAGGTAAGTGGATCACCCAAGGTCACAGAAATATTAAGTAGCAAAACTGGGATTTAACCATCTGACTTATGTCTGACTTATGGAAAAGAAATGTCTTTGTATATAGAATCATTATAAAAAATATGAGTTTTAATGGAGTTTAGTGATAATATTTATATAGTCCTTTAAAATTTTTACAACTCTTTTTCTGTATTATCCCCCTTGAACCTCACAGTAACGCTGTTAGCTGTTATCCCCATCCTGCAGAATCCTCAAACCCCAAAAGAGTAAAAGGTTAGCAAGAATTTTATTTGCTCTGTGTATTATTTTTAAACGGTTCATTATGAAGTGTGTTCTAAGACTGGAAGAATGCTTGATAAATTGTTCTTATTTTCCAGTGATGCTAAGAGACACACCCATACTTAATGTTTAATATAATGGAAGCCTAAGGAGAATTGAGATTCATAACATGCCTCCTCACCACCACCTTTCCAGTCTTTTTATGCCCCTAAATACCGTGTGATTCAATGTCACTGACTTCCTTAGTCTTCCATGAACAAATAGTCCATATCCTAACTCTGAGCACTTTCACTCATCTCCCCCATGCCTGGAATGCTCTCCCTCCTCATCTCCATCTCTTGGCTTCCTTGTTTCCTTCAAGTCCCAGCTAAAATCCTACCACCAATAGGAAGCCTTTCATTCCCTGTTTGTCATCTCCAATTTATCCTGTTTACAACTTGTTTGTACATATTTGTGTTTGCATGTTGTCTCCCCCGTTAGACTGTGAGCTCCCTGAGGGCAGGAAACATCTTCTGACTTTCTTTGTATCTCTGGTGCTTAGTATAGTACCTGGCAGCACATGCTTAATAAACATTTACTGATGACTGAAAAGATCGCTCTATGGTTTAGTAAGAACAACTACAGAGGGAGATTTGACTTGATATGAGGGAAAAAAAACCTTCCTAACAGAAGTATTCAAAACTGGAATGTGGCCCCCTAGTTGAGGCCCTCATCACCTCTCATTGTAATTGGCCATCCTTGCCTCAAATCTCCAATCCCATCCAGCTGCCAGTGATTTTTCTAAAATGCTGAATTGATAATGTCACTCCCCTACTCAGTGAACTCCAGTGGCTGCCTATTACCTCCATATTCTAATATAAAATGCTCTCTTTGGTATTGAAAGCTCTTCAAAACCCCTCCTACCAGCCAGCCCAGTCTCCTTATCCATGCATCCTATGATCCAGCTACATGTTCTTCCAAAAGGCCGCTCATCCCCTGACTCCATATCTCTGCACTGGCTGCAGAGTCTCCACATCTCAACTTAGGAGTCCTTCTTCGCTCCTCCATGATCTTAGTGCCTTCTCCCAGACATTACCTTCTGAAATCTACTCTCTATTTATTTTGTATATACCTAGTCATTTACATGCTGTCTCCCTCATTAGAAGGTGAGCTCCTTGAGGGCAAGGGCCTTCCTTTGCAGCCCCAGAGATAAATGCAGTGGCTGGCACACAGTAGATGTTTAATAATTGAGTACTGACAGACTGGAATGGGTTGCTTCAGCAAGTGATGGTTTGCCTCACTTTTAAGGTCTCATTCATAAGCAAAAGCTAGATGACCCCATTGTTGGATATGTCATAGAAGAAATTTTTGTTTAAATATGGGTTGGAATGATAATGATGTAACAAACAAGAAGGCAGCTAGGTGGTATAGTGGATAGAGCACCAGTCCTGAAGTCAGGAGGACCCAAGTTTTAATCGTGCCTCTGACACTTACTAGCTGTGTGACTCTGCAGTTTCCTATCTGTAAAGTGAGCTAGAGAAGGGAATGGTCATATCTTCTGGAAGAAAACCACAAATAGAGGTCACAAAGAGTTGGACATGACTAATCGACTAAACAACAACGAACAAAAGACAACAATACAAACTTGTTTTTAAAAAAATACCTACATATATGCATTAAATAAGCGAATGAAGAAATGAATAAGGGTCAGACTGGACGACTTCTGAGGTCCCTTTTCCCTTTGAAATTTTATAATTCTGTGAAGATAGTGATATACAACACCAAGAATGAGGAGAACTTGCCAAAGATCCTGGTTTTGGCATCAAGGTGAGAAAAAAGAAAAAGAATACTTACTGGTTTCTGGGGCTTTCTCTTCTGGTCTGCCAAATAAAAATTCATACTTGGCCTTGGCAACACTCTTGGAATGAGCTGATCCATTGTTAACCCAAACAAATGTTTCTGCCTGCAAAATGAGAACAGAGATAAAACTTCTATTGTTTAAAAATGCATCATTCTTCAAAAAGTTACTGTATGTACACCGTATTTAAGGAAACCACTCCACAGCAATACCATTTTTAAGGTATAGATTATGTTGTTAAGTATATTAATGATAACATAAGTGCCCCTGGGCAGAGGACTGTGTCTTCTCTATGTTCAGGTACACCCCTCAGTGAAATGAGGAACTCTGATGTCCCATATACACAACTGAGCCAAGCATGAGAATTCTCTCCTGTCCTTTGGATATAATTCATCCTCCACACAGCTCCCTAAAGCACAGATCTACTATATCATGTCCTTTCTCAGTAAACTCCAGTGACTCCCTACCCTACTTCTAGGAGCAAATATAGACTCTTCTTTGGTTTTCGAAAACCATCATGACTTAACCTTTTCCGATTTATTTTCATTTTCCTTTCTTCCACATACTTCATATAAGGTCCAAACCAACTAGCCTTTTTAATGTTTTTCACATATTTTTTTACCTGTGTGCATTTACTCAGGCTACCCCAATGCCTAGAATGTACTTCCTCTTCACCCTTGCTAATTAAAATTCCTAACTTCCATCAAGGCTCTGCTCAAATACCATCGCCTACATGAAGTCTTTCATCATTCTTGCATACCCCTCCTCAAACTTGCTGGTGAGTTCTCCCCTTAAAATACCTTATATCTATTCTTTACATACCTATATACATATATGTAAATATCTAGATTACAAGCTCATAGAATATATATATATTTTTTTTTTCTTTTTTTGCTTTTTGGAGGGCAATTGGGGTTAAGTAACTTGCCCAACATCACACGGCTAGTTTTCTTTTGTGTGTGTTATGTGTCTGAGGTCCAGATCCGAACTCAGGTGGTCCTCCTGACTCCGGGGCTGGCACTCTACTCACTGCGTCACCTAGCCGCCCCTAGAATATATTTCTTTATATCCCTTGATAATTGCTACTGTGATCACTGAACTACCTTCAGTCAGTCAGTCAACAAGCATTTATTAAAAGCCTACTACGTGCAGGAACTGTGCTAAGTGCTGGTGATACAAAGAAATGTAAAAGACAGTCTCTGCTATCTCACAGTTTAATGGGGGAGACAACACACAAATAGCCATGTACAAACAGGCTGTTGTCATTTGTCCTTCTTTCTCAAAAAGGACCATGACATCAGGAAGATGATGCCATGACTTACAAGTGAATTGGATTTAAGTGAGGGAGGGCTGTGCAATGTCACCAGTCTCTCTCCTCTGGGGTCATATGGGTCTAGCAGCAAGATATAGATCAGAATGACTGGATACGGTCCCCATAAACAAGCTAAATACAGGATAAATTGGGGTAATGGCAGAAGAAAAGCACTAAGATTAAGGAGGACTGGGAAAGACTTCGCTGATCTTTGCTGAATCTCAGAAGATGAGAGAGGTATATTGGAAGACTAAGAATGAGCCAACGTTTTATGCTGAATGAGGCAATGATTTTCATAAAGAGAAGGGATTCAAGAAAGCAGAGACCACGGGGCAGCCAGGTAGCACAGTGAGTAAGAACACCGGCTCCAGTGTCAGGATGATCTGGAGATCGAATCCCAGGCTCAGATACTTAGTACCCACCCAGAAACACCTGGCCGTGTAAGCTTGAGCAAGTTACTTAACCCCAATTGCTTAAAAATAAAAAATGTTTTAAAAAAAGAAAGCAGAGACCAAAATATTCCTAAGTGGATAGTTTGTAAATAGTTAAAAAGGAACATGGTCATCATTACAAGCCAGTGCAAGTTCACCAAATATAAATCATGTTATTGATTAAATTCATTTCCTTTTTTTTTTATAGAGTTACTAGACTGGTGAACCAGGAAATGATGTACACAGAAGACATCTGGATTTCAGAAGGGCATTTGGCAAAGTTGGCCACAATATCCATAAGGATGAGACACAATGGATGTGATTTCAGAGTTGGTTCAATAACCCACTGAAACCCATTGAAAGAATGTTGATGAATTATTTGTGGAGGCAGATACAGGTCTTTCTTAAGCCCTACCCTATTAACTTTTTTTTTAAACCAATGACTTAGATGAAGATATAACAGGTAGTCATCAAATATGCTGACATAAAGCTAATTTGGGGGTGAAAAAAATGAAGATCAAAATCATCTGGATACGAGGTTCTTATTCTTAGGCTTTTATTGACTCATGGAACCCTTTGACAGACTGGTGAAACCTATATACCCCTCCTTGTGAAGTTTTTAAATGCATAAAGTAAAATACATAAGAATCCAATTATAGGGGAGGCTAGGTAGTGTAGTGAATAAAGCACGGGCCCTGGAGCCAGGAGGATCCTGAGTTCAAATCTGGCCTTAGACACCTGATATGCTTGCTACTCATGTGACCTTGGGCAAGTCACTTAACCCCAATTGCCCTGCCCTACCCCCTCCAAAAAAAAAAAAGAATCCAATTATACTGAAATATGGCTATCAATTTTTTTTTAAGTTCATTGACCCCAGACTGCTGTTTAATTGCTTTTCTGACCCTTTATGACCACATTTGAGGTTTTCTTGGCAGAGATACTGAAGTGGTCTGTCATTTTCTTCCCCAACTCATTTTACAAATGAGGAAACTGAGGCAAAATAGAGTTAAGTGACTTGCCATGGGTCACTAGTGCCAGAGGCCAGATTTAAACTGAGGAAGATGAATCCTCCTGACTTCAGGCCTAGCAGTCTATCTACTGCGCCACCCAGGACCTTTGAATGAGATGGACTAGAAAACTGGAGTACATCTAATAAGAATAAATTCAAGAGGGATAACCAAAGAGCCCTTGTACCTATATTAAAAAAGAATCAATTACACAAATACACAATGGAAAGATGTACCTAGACAGCAATTCAGGTAAAAAAAATCCGTGAATATTAGTCTAATGCAAGATCAATATAAGCCAACAGGATGATATGACTGCTCCCCCCCCAAAGAAAACAATGCAATATCAGGCTGAATTACTAATAGCTTGGATTTACATAGTCCTTTTAAGTTAAGTTTTACTAAGTGCTTGTTTTACAAGGTAGACAGTGCAGGTGTGATTATTCTCATTTTACATACCAGGAAACTGAGACTTAGTCTTGTTATATGGTACAAGTCCTAACTTCACCACTTAATACCTGCCTTGGGAAGTCACTTAGCCTAACTGGATAATCCACTCAGCCCTCTCATAAATAAAACAAGGGGGTTGAGATGGTCCCTAAGTCTGTGATCCTATTTTTGCTGCTTAAGTAAAAGCTCTTTGTGGAACGATTTTGTCAACAAGGATGAACAACCTATGGCCAACTGAATATGGCCGGCTTATATCCACAGAAGGCCTAGAATGACTCATGGTGTGGCTGATGTTCTAAGCAGTCACAACAAAGATAACTAACCAATTTACGCACGCCCTCCTATGTTCTAGCACACACTGATTATAGGGAATATGATTTCTTTTCTCCCTGAATCAAGAGGCATTTAAAAAGAAAGTAAAACAAAAAAACCTAAGAATCCTATGGAGCCTTCAGTCTGGTTTGCAGTCCCCAGATACCTGTACACTGGCCTGTAATCTTGACCTATGGGTCATAGCCAAAGTAACTTTTTTAAAGATCCCTGACTTTTAACTTTATAAGGTAAAATTAACTTGATCCATGATGGCCATTCTTGGGGCTCCTAGTTCTACCAGTTCCCCATCTTCTTTTATGCCCAGACATAGAGAATTTTAGTCTATCTTTGTACCAATCCTTAAGTGATTGAGGAGAAGGGGGGAAGGGGAGAGATGGTTTGCAATGTTAGCTTGAGGGAAGCCCAACTTATTCCTCAGTAAAATGTAAGCTCCTTGAGGAGGACAGCTTGTCATTTCTATTCTGTTAAAAAAACATTTTTTTTTCATAGCACCTTGGCATTCAATAAATGCTTGTTTAACTCAATTTTTCAGGTTGTTTTTTCTATGGCACTACCTGAAATATTTTTCCTTCTTTCAGGACCATTGGTGAATTAGACTTAATTCATTAAGTACACAATTAAAATTTTAAGTAATTGTTCTAGTTGCTGGAATACAAAAGAGAAAAGGAGAGAGAAGAAAGGAGAAAGGAAACCTAGGGAAAGAGGAGAAGGAGAAGGGGGAAAGAGGGGAGGAGGGGAAGAGAGGAGGAGGAAAAGAGAAGGGCCTGGCTTAGTATAGTAGAGGATAAAACAAGAACACAGACAACTTTAATACAAGCTTAGGGAGGGTCAAAGAGTAGACAGAGTAGAACAACAAGAGAGCATTAGTAACCATAGATAACAGTGGCTCGGTGGCTGCAGTAGCATCTGAGCTGGGCACTGAAGGACTGGAGCTCAACAAGCAGGGGAGGGGAGCAGACATTCTAGGCAGCACAGCACAGGGGAAAGAGTGATAGACTTGAAGTCAAGAAATAACCTGGGTTTGAATTCCCTCTCTGTAACTTCCAGGGAGGTGATCATGGGCAAGTCACTTAAAACTCTTTGAGCCTTATTTTTTCATCTGTAGAAAGATGGAAGGAAGGAAGACAGGAAGGGAGGGAGGAAGAAAGAAAGAAAGGGAGGAAGGAAAGGAGGGAGGGAAGGAGGGAGTTTCGAAGGAAGGGGGGGGGAGGATGGAAAGGGGAAGGAAGCAAACAGGCATTTATTAAGCACCTACTATATGCCAGGGCTAAGCACTTTACAAATATCATCTCATTTGATCTTCACAACAACCCTCTAGGCAGGTGCTGCTGTTATCCCCATTTTACAGTTGAAGAAACTGAAGCAGGTAGAGGTTAAGCAACTTGTCCAAGGTAAATAAAAATATAACAGGACATAATGTTAATTCAATGTATAGCACTAGGGATCCTACTGTCCAGTTTACTGGTCCCATTTCTATTTGAGATTTTCACTAAATATCTAAAACATGATGTCATTCAGCATTCCTTGAAACAGAATGTTTCCAAAGACCCAGATCTCCATAGACAGACAGATGAATAGCTGGATATAGATTGGGGGGAGAGAAAGAGAGTAGATGGAGAAGAGAGGAGAGGGAGAAGAAAGGGAGAGGAGAAAGAGAGGGAGAGAAAAGAGAAAGAGGGAGAGGAAGAGGGAGAAAGAGAGAGAGAGAGGAGAGGGAGAGAGAGAGGAAATAAGAAAGAGAAAGGAGAGGGGGAGGGAGAGGAGAGGGAAAGAAGAGGGAGAGGAGAGAGAGGAAAGGGAGAAGAGGGAGAGAGGAGAGGGTGAGGAGACCTAGGTAAATGTAGAGATAGATAGATAGATAGATAGATAGATACATACATACATACATACATACATACATACATAGATGAATAAATGAATATAGACTGGGGAGAGAGAGAGGTATCTAGGTAGATCTAGAAACAGACAGATACACCAATAGATAGATAGACAGGTGGACAGACAGCTAGATAGACAGATAGATAAAATGAAGGACTAAAGATAAGATCCTATAGGGGCAGCTAGGTGGCGCAGTGAATAGAACACCGGCCCTGAAGTCAGGAGGACCTGAGTTCAAATCCGACCTCAGACACTTAACATAAAACTAGCTGTGTGACCTTGGGCAAGTCACTTAACCCCACCCCTCCAAAAAGCAAATATATATATATATATATAAGATCCTATGAAGTACATTGTTTGCAAAATAAACTCTGTCTCCTGAAGGCCAAGGAACCTTAATTTGTTCAGATAAGGAACCCAATCCTACTCAACTTGGTTCTAGTTAACAACACTGCTCAGAAAATCATAGAGAGTTGCCCTTTGAGCCTGAGACAAAGACAGATGTATATAATCCAGAAATTTAAAAACATAATTTAGGAAAAGCATGGAGCTTTTAGCTTTAAGAGGGCTGGGAGTGGGGTGCGTCGAGGCAGGAGGAGAAGTGCTTTACTCTGATTTCAAATCTTCACAGAACACAAAAAGTATGAAGAGTGTCTGAGGCCCAGTAACTGAGCCTGAGCTGGACCCTCTGAAGTGCTACAGGTCACTGAGAGCCATGAGGACTGAGGGCTCCAGGGGCCCTATTTCACAAGCCACACTGGAAGAGCATTTGTTCCTAGTCCTCTAACTTCCATTTTGATCTAGTTCAATCCCATCTGCTTCTCGTTCACACGCTCACCAGGCAGACTGGCAGCTGCCAGCCTCAGCACACACAGAGGGAAGGATGTCACCAACCAGGGAACAGTGGCTAGCACACAGTAGGTGCTTAATACTGACTTGCTGAATTGCTGATCTGTCCTCTATGGTTTATAAAGCTTTTTACCCACACACAGGTGAGTAATGCTGTGCCTCCACCCCTTGCCAAAGCCATAAGCCTGGAGATCAAGCTCTGTTTATTGGCCAAACTGAAAGAGAAAGCCACAGTTAAAATGGAAGAAGAAGAGGTATGAGGGACAGAGCTATCATGGACTACTCTTCTTAATGAGCTAATTTTTTTTATTCCATTGTACCCATGAAATGTCTACCTCCTTTGCTGACACTGAGCCATTTTTAATGATCAATCTATTAAGCTATGCAACTGTAGTGTCTTTTTTATATTCTACATTTTAAAACTATTTAAATTGTATATTAAATGTAACATCTATTGACTGAAATATTTTTGCAGCTTTTATATATCTTCTAATAAATCTTTTTAAATTAAAAAAAAAGATCTCAGCTGATCTTTACAAAGGCCTTAGTAGACAGCTAATACAAGTGCTGTTATTTCTGTTTAACAAGTTAAGAAACTGAGGCATTGAGGGATTTTTTTTTTAATTAGAGGTAATAAATCTCTAAAATTCAGGGATGCTGTGACTTTGAAGGCCTAGTACCCAGTTCTCCTGGAATCTCCCGATTTAAAGGCCAGAGCTCTTTCAGGGAGTCAGATAACCTACCCATGCCTCACTCCTCTGTCATGTACAAGATACTGGAGACAACTTGTCAGGATCTGTAATTTAGTCAGGGTAGAGACCTCCTGGTGTGTTAAACTCCTCTACCCACATAGAACAGCAACCTCTTCCTAACTGGAGAGCTGAATGGGACGCGGAGAGGTCACATTTGCCTGTGATCATACAGATAGTGTCAATCAGTGGCAAGACTGGAAGCCTCCTCATTCCAAGGCCTGGGTAGAACATAAAGATTAGTAAGACATGGTCTCTTTGTTCATGAGTCTTTCAAGAGAAGGGGAGAATGTGAAACTGGAGATTGCTGGGCTGCTCTACCCCTTGTGAGTAGCCTGGGACATAAAAGGACAAATATGCCCGATTCAGAAAGTTAAAAGCATAATATAGGCAAAGCATGATGCTAACAGCCCACTTTTAAAGGGGTTTTCATTTCCTACCCCTTTGCCCCCTCAAGAAATAAATAAATAAATAAATAAATAAAAATAAAAAGAAGTGATCTAATGTGATATGGGGAAAACAGCATTGGACTTGGAGTCCAAGTTCAGATCCTGACTCTGTCACTTATCTGTATGACAGGGCAAGTCACCTAATGTCTCTGGCCCTCAGTTCCTTTACCTTTAAAATATTGGGGATGGGAGAGAGGGAGTTGGAATTTGGAACTCAAAACTTTAAAAAAAAAACCAATTGTTAAAAAAAATTGCTTTAACATGTAATTGGGGGAAATGGAATATTATTTAAAATAAGGAGATTGAACCAGATGACTCTAAGGTCCATTTTGAAGTCTCTGATCCTATGATACTGTAGAAACATGAGACAATCACACCTACAATGTGTAAGGAACTAATAACTAGGTGCCAGGGATAAAATGACACAAGGGAAGGGGGGGACCAATAGCTTATATTCCTCCTCTGGCGGATGAGAAATTTTGGTTCATGGCAGTGGGAACTCAAGAGTGATGAGACTGAAATTAAATCCTTCTAATCCCACATAATTGAAGGGTGACCAATCTGTCTTTGTGAAAAATCTTAACCATAGAAAAAAATGTTTCAAGAAATGCTTGCATTATGCTCCAGCACAAAAGGAATACTGCATGAAATAACCACACGACCAAACATGTTTAATTTCTCCATGATCCATGCAGTATACTTTTATTTGTTCCTACTGAAAACAACTTTTTACTTGCCCTAGTAATTAAGAAACTTCGACCGAAAGTTAAGCATTACTTGATACTTCAATCTGGCTGAGAGAAGAAGGCCCAATCCTAACCTGTTAGACAAGTCACCCCACTTACGTATACCTCAGTTTCCTAATTTGTCAAATGAGAGGGTTGGGATGGAGGAAAACAGAACCATAGGGCTGGAGTAACAAAAACAATTCATTTCTCCTTAGAGCTAGAAGGACCAGAATTTAAGAATTCCTCAAAGGACCCATGCTGCAGTAAATGACATAGGTACAATGCACATTCTAAAGATAGCAGGATAAAACAGTATTACTTCTAAGTAAAATTGTAATATATTTTTGTAATTATTTGTATTTAAGTTGTAGGAGAAATGATAGCAAGTTTTAGTAAAATATTTAAAATTATTTTTAAAAATTCTTATATTCATGTGACACAATGGATGTGCCTAGTTCTTCTTTAAGGTAGGGTAGGTGGAGAAAGTGACATACCCTCATTGTGCAATGGGCAGTTAACTGTCTTGCTGTGGGTAGCAAAAGCTGGAATCAAGATTTGATACCAGGTTCAATGTTCTTCCTACTAGACCCTACCATTTCAGAGATCATGTAATAGTTCCTCCCACATTCTGAAAAGGAATCCCTTTTCTAACAGGCCCAACAAATCACTCAGCCCCACCTTGAAAAGGTCTGTTCTTGGATGTCTGGAAAGGGCTCAGGCTGAGAGAAAGAACTGCCCTAGACAAAAGCCCTATGTAAGATAAAGGTTCTTGACCATCTTGAACATAGGGATAAATTTCAATGGGTCTTCAAATTTAGATGGGGGAAAAATTACATAATTCAAAATAACTGGTTTCTTTTGTATCCCTATGCATTTTGTTTTTTGCATTTAAATAAATTTAAATTTCTATACAGCCATAGCAATCCATGATACACAGGATCCTGATGTAAGAGATCCCCCACTTTAAATCCTATGATGCTGTGAGTCCATGCATCTCTCTTCTCTGTTAGTATAAAATGTGCATAAATGCCTGCCTACATGTATTAACAGGAAAGGAGAAGAATGTCTCTGTTGGTGGGGGGAAGGGGAGGAGTAAATTACCATCTCTCTCAAGCAGTCCCTGTTCCTTTGACAGGTTAATTGGCTCTACACTTGAAAAGCCAATCACAGGGCATAGAGGCCTCTCAGGGGTGAAGGGAGCACTAGAAGGTCCTAAATTGTCTGGAAACAGGGCCAGGTAAGGGTGATCTCAAGAGTCCTGTGAAAGTTAAAAGCAGCCTGGAAACCAAAGGAGAAATCATGAAGCTGACCCCAGGGTGGTGGAGATGATAGCAAGGAACAAGCCTCAGCGCTCCCCACCCAGTAATTACCCAGCCCCACTGACAGTCTGTTTTTAATTGTGTGAGTACCAGGGACAAGAACTGAATTCACAGCCCTTTTAAAAGCCCCGAGAGGCCCAGTCTCATTTTCCCACCAGCTGCTACCAGTCCACCTTTGCCCATTTCCTGAAAACGGACTCTCCAGGGACACTGTGATGGGGGCAAAGAGGAGGAAGGGAAGAGAAGGGTTAAATGAGGAATAGACAATATTACAGTTTAAGTGCTTTAGAGCTATGCAAAACAAAGTGATAGGTGAGGTCTGAAGGCTTGGAACAAATCTGCAAGGATTAAGGAGACCTTCCTAAAGGAGGTGGCCATGTCATTTGTGTTTTAAAAGGATTGGTAGACATGGACACACACACACACACACACACACACACACACACACACACACACACACCCATTCCAAGCATAAGGAAGAACCAGAGTCAGATTCTGGAAGAATTACCCAAAACTGATTTGGGAAAGCCTGTTCAGGTTCTCTGATCAGCCAGTGCAATAATAGAAAAAGTTCATAGGGCAATGCTAGTCAAGCTGTCCTCCTCACATAATTCACACTGCAACCATTATCCAACTGGATTTCTGGTTGAGGTCAAAAGTTCCACCCACTATGGAAGGGCTACACTCACTCTGGGCAAGGTGATGAGTATAAAACACATTTGAGCTCATTCTCCCCACCCTTAAATAGCATGGGTTCATTTGTGTGTTGTGTAGGGAGGATGGGAAAAACCAGAAGGAAACAGGAGTGTGCACAGTCACATAAACCAAAGCTGAATTACTAATACAATAAGAGAAGGGGATTGTTCACACATCTCCTGTGCTCCCAGAGATTACATGGATAAAAACTGCTATTTGTATCTGACTTGGGGTATAAAACTCTGATAGAAAAAGGTCATTTTTCAAAAATCAGCAGTCAAATATATAGTCGACAGACTATGTATGACTTGTCTTCCTCATGACTGTTACAAATGTCAGTTCTTTATACCTAAGAACCCTGAGGGAGAAATAGGAGTTCAGGGTAGGGGCCATGACTTCAGTTTTTCCTATTTTCGCTTTAGTTTTTTCCCTACTATTTTCTCCTCCCCTTCCCCATCCCCACTTACAAATCTTTGTGTTCCTTCTAATTTGTAGAACTCAAATTTTCAATCTCACTGACATAGTTAAGGTCCGGTTTTGCAAAATCTGGAAAGGAATGTGTGTGTGTGTGTGTGTGTGTATGCATGCTCACAATATTATTACATCTTTGAGCATGTGTCCTCACTAGAGCCTTTCCATCCTCTTCCACAGATAGCACTTGTAAATTTCAATTAGATGGTATATAAGAACACTGAAAAATTACAAATAAGCATGTTTCAGGGTAGACCATGACAAAGGCAAAGGAAGGATCTTCACAACTTTTAAGGAAATTTAAAGAGAGAGAGATCACTAAGCTGAGGGGATCATGAAAGGCTTCATGGTCTGAGGTGTACCTTAAGCCATCAGGAAAAGTGATAAGTTCAGAATTAAAGGCAGAATATATTTTTAACAGATGTGAAAGGACTGAGTCCTACATTGGGAATGCAGAATGAGACTGCGAAACCACTAGTACAAGACTAAGAACCAAACAGAATCATAGAGAACTGAAAAGGACCCTATCAATCATTCTGTTTAACTCCCTCATTTTACAGATGAGGAAAAGGAGGCCCAGAGAATCTGCCCAAGTTCACATAGAGAATAAAAGGCAGAGCTAGAATTTGAATCCAGATTTTATGACTCCAAACACCATGCTTGGTTATGTCACCCAACAAACAAAATGGAATCACCATGGGTATTTAAGCAAGAGAGTGATATGTTCAGACCTGATCATGATGAAGGTGATTTTGGAAGCTATGGAACTGGCCAAAGAAGAGATGGGAGCCAGGGAAATCAGTTAGGAGACTCTTAGAATTGTCTAGAACAGAGGTAATGAGAGCTTGAAACAGTGTGATGAGAAATGGGAAGAGGAAGAGTAGAGGTAAAATCTGTAGGATTTGGCAAGTGATTGGATCTGGGAAATCTCCTGAGTTCCAAGCCTTGGTAAATGGGAAGAGAGTGCTATCACTATCAGAAAGAGGAAAATAAGAAAGAAGGGGGAACATTGGCTTGGGGGTGGGGGGAAGTGATGAGTTTAGATTGGGATACATTGAACTTAAGGTACCAACAGAACATCCAAGTGGAGAGATACAAAAAGGAGAGCAGGGCTAGAAGTTGGACGGAGATACAGGACAGGTAGGTGGTACAGGGGATAGAATGCAGGGTCTAGAGTCAAGAAAACCTGAGTTCAAATCCAGCCTCAGATACTTACTAGCTGTGTGACCCTGGGCAAGTCACTTAACCTCTGTCTGCCTCAGTTTCCTCATCCATAAAATGGAGATACCTTTTGGGGGTTGCGAAAAGAATAAAATGACATATTAGTAAGTACTCTGTAAACCTTAAAACACCATATAAGTACTAGCTATTATTATATAGATTCAGTAGATAGAAAGCAAACCTACAGGAAGTTTCAGGCATTATCAGTATAAAAACAATAACTGAAACCATGGGAATAGGTAAAATCCCCAAGGGATTGAGTTTAGAAAAAAGCAGAATGACAGGACAAAGTCTTGCCCATACTTAAGAGATGAAAGAAAGCAAGCTGAACCACTGAAAGAACTGATTAGAGAACCAGGAAAAAGCAGTGACACAAGCCTAGGAAGGAGAGAAGATCAAGTAAGAAGGTTAATAATGTCAGTAAGCACTACAGAAAGTCCAAGGCCAAGCACAGACAAAAAGAACACTGGATCCCCTAGGCAGCATTCGGTCCTTCTTGTAGGACAGTTCCTTGGGCCCTAAAACTAACAAGCGTCTAGAATTTCATCCATGATTGTACCCACTCAATAGATAAAACATCTCACTGAGGCACCTATGTGTTAATAAAACTGTATTCCTCTTTAGAGAAATACATACTCTATGTATGCGGTTATAGGCACTGAAATATACTTATTTCGGAGGCCTTGAGATCATAATAACTCCAATTTTACGAAGTTTACTCAAAACTCCCAAATCAAACTTCTGGCAAAAAAACAATAGTAACAGTCATTCCCTTGATGAAGCCGTATTACTTTTCATCAAATCCTAATTGAAAAAGTGATAGCACTCTGTGGGTGTTTCATACCCCATTAACTGCTGATAAAGCCATTCATCAAGATGGTCTGACAAGAGTACTGTGTACCCACAGAGATATTAATTAACCAATTTTCCACTGATAAGACACCCTCAACAGCACAGCTTAATGAAGTGGTCCATGTACAACAATCTGTCGACACTAAAAGATGAGCTGGTCAGCACTGACAAGTATAGATAGTATTAACCTCATTTCCAGAGCTTTGCGAATTTTGCAATAGGAAGCTTCTCTTCTAATGGATGGGAGATGAGACAGACAGACAGACAGACAGACAGAAAGAGACACACAGAGAGAGAAAAACAGAGAAAGATTGCATCTGTTTCTTTCAGATTTCTTTTTGTAAGCTATCCATTGGCTAAGCCAGGCCTTCTCAAAGAAGTGTTGATTAGGGGTCGTGAGTGGATAAAGTTTAAGCCCTGAATTTGGTATTTTTCACCTGTAATCCTATGATTTAAATAAATTGTCAGAGATGCCATTTACTTAAAAGTGAACTTTTCAAGACCTTTCATTTTGTCTCATACACTAAAAAGATTACTTTAAAAATATTACTACTAAAGTTATTTTTAAATCCCATACTAATGTTTCATTAGAGCATGAGCAGCTGGTGGTCAAAGGAGGAGGTAACCCAGATCTCAAAGTTCGTGCCAAAAGAAAAGCACAAATTCTGATGGGCCCTCCACTGAGCTGAAAAGATTTGGAATGTGGGCCTGGCAATGAGCTTCGAAGTCTGAAGACCACACAAGTTATGCTTAAGGAGGCCCATCACCAAAGTATTTGCCATCAGATGATAATTATTCAATGACCACACCAACTCAGTAAAATATGTATATGGCAATATAATTGATCTGCACCAGTCAATGGAATATGTGCATAGATGAAATCATGAGTCTTTTTAAAAATATATTTTATTTGTTTCATTAACTATTCCCTAATTACATTTTTAAACAATTTTAACGTTCATTTTTTAAAATTTGGGGTTTTAAATTCTCTCCCTCCCTCCTACCTCCCCAACCCCTTGAGAAGGCAAGCAAGATATCAATTATACATGCAAAGTTATGCTAAACATATTTCCATATTATCCACACTGCAAAAGAAAATATATTTAAAAAACAAGAAAAACAAAGTGGAAAAAATATGCTTCAATCTGTACTCATGAGTCTCTGAATTAAAGAATTATCACTGTACATATTTACAAAGAGTTCAAAATTGTATTCTTTAGTAAACCAGGATGAGTAAATTATTTTCTGAAATAAACATGCTTATCTGTGTTAAAAGTAACTGTTTTAGGACATCAGAGTCTCAGCTAGACAGATGCCTCTTAAGAGACAGCAAGTGGTACCCCCAAGAGTTTATTTCTAGAATTGGCTTGTTCTAATTCTGCTTTGAAAAACTCTCGATATTAAGAACCCACAGAGTACAGGACAAGAAAACAGAGTCCTCGGAGGAGCCTCATTACTTATTCTGTAATTCAAAAGATCCCTGTTCCCAGAGAGCAAGATATTCCCAGCCCTGAAAATGATCACAAGCCACTTTTAAGTAGATGATCTTTGATGAATAATCATTGCCTGGTGGTCAACGCTACACTTTGAAATTATCATTGACTATTCCTACCTCTCTTCCCATATCTGGTCAACAGACAATTGTTATAGATTCTTCCCTCCTAAAGCAGGTTCTGACATTAGCTGCCCCCAAGCCTTAGAAGCTCTCCCTCCTCATCTCTGCCTCCTGGCTGTCCTAACTTCCTTTGAATTTCAGTTAGGTCCCACCTTCTGCAAGAATGCCTTCCCAATCCTCCAGAATCTTACTGCCTTCTCTCTGAGACTTCCCCCAATTTATCCTGTAAATACCCTCTTTGCACCCAGTTGTTTGGCACATAACAGGTTCCTGATTAAAATTCATCAATTGATGGATTGTTTCCATGTGGTCTCCTCCCTCGGACTGTGAGCTCTCTGAGACTTATTTTTTTTTTAATTTTCTTTGTACCATCAGCTCCCACAGGTATGTTAAGGGGTCCCCTAAACTTGTCTTTTCGGGTTGCCATATTTTCCATAAAACTTTTTTTCCATAAACACTGGACCCACAACATACAGGAGGCCTTAGATGTGTCAAGGATGAAACCCCCACCGCCTCACCCCAGATGACACAATTTGTTGTTTGTATCCCAAAGTGTACTCCCTGTGTGTCCTTGAGAGTCAAGTAAGGCACCAGCCAGACTGGGAAATTTGCTTGCGCACCTAGGATGCCTGTAGATATGCAGACCCTCCTATCTTCATAGTCTAGCAGCTCCCAAGAGAAAAGAATGAATTACCTCATTCATCTCTTTCTGGAAGGATTTTGTCCATTTCTCACCTTTACTGCACCTTTCCCCCTCCCCAGCCATGCCCCTTCCTGGTATCTCCTCCTTCCTTTGTCCTGCTGTCATAAATATGCAAAACTTCTTCATGAACTGGAATCTTCAGATTCCACATGCACATTCATTTCTCCTGTAATAAACCTGGTTTTCACACAAGTTTCATGATGTAGTGATTGCCAGTTGACAGGCAGCACCATAATACAGTCCCTGAGTACCTCATACCTTTCAATGGTCAACCTAACCTCTCCTCCTCCAATACGCATCTCCTCAAATCCACCCTACAGTTTCCATATGAATCTTCACTTGACACATGTCCTCTCTTGCTCAAGAATGTTCAGGGCCAGGTAAGACCTGCTGGATGTCTCACTCTGCCCACAAGAGAGCTCACATTTATAAAGTTTATTGAGCTACCTCCAGGCTCCATCCCAGCAGGGCTGTAAAGTCCTCTGTAAAGAGGTGTGCTGAAAGTAGCTTTGATGGTCAGGGGAGAAGAAAATGGAGAGAAATTATTAGCTTACTCTCTTTTCAAGTTACAACCACGCCAAAACAGGAAAATATACACAGTTAATTGAAGCAAAACTAAATTTCAGGGTTTTAATGTGTATAATTTACAGTGGATGATAAAGCTGCTAATTGCTACTTTTATCAATGACTGTTCTTTCATGTAGACTTGTTTATAAGTGAAAACAACACAGCTGGTCAATTTCCATGTGCTCTGCCTAATTAACAGGAGCAAACAAGAGGCATGGCCCTTACCTTTTTTTTTTTTTTTTGCCCTGTAACTAAATCTTATTTTACTCATTTCTATAAGAGTTCCATGTTTCTTGGTGCCAATTTCATTTAGTAACGTGTACAGGAAAGTACTACAACAGTACAGCATAATGGATAGGGCCTGGCCTTGAAACCAGAAAGACCGGGGCCAGGTCCCATTTCTGATATATACTGCTAGAGGATCCTGGACAAGTAACCAAACCTCTCATTGCCCTAAGACAATAACTCAAATAGAAGCGAAGGAACATTAAAGTAAAAGGATGCCTACAGACTACTTCATTTTTATTTCTTTTGTTAAATATTTCCCAATTACATTTTAATCTGGTTCAAGCTGCACTTGGTGGTGTTATGGGGCACTTTGTGTCTGACACCTCTGCTCTAAGAAATTCTCTAAGACCCTCAGTTGCAGAGAATTACCATCATACCTGGATCCAGCTAGGAATTCCCCATATTGAATAATCCTAAGGCCCAGTTCATACTACTATCTTTCACCCTGTACTAGGGAAAGGCATTCCTAACACAGGACCTCTCTCCAACAATACAAGTGGCAAACCCTACAGGGTTTAATAGAAGAATCCTAGGGAGTTGCCTGGGACACACCTAGATTAAGGGATTCTCCAGAAACACAAATCTAGTGTCAGAGATGAGGGAATCTGAATGCAGGCCTCCAGACTCAAAGAACAACATGCTCCCTGACAATCCAAGCTGCCTAAATTAGTATGACACAAGCACTCTGAAAAGGTTTCACAATTAAAAAAACAACAGAGATCAGCAATCATTTAGATGAGGATAGAAAAGCATGAGGTCTCTGATGTCTTCCTGGAATTGATATGCAGAGTTATTGAACAAAGTTTTCTAGGCTGGTCTCTTTCAAGAAATCTTTTAAGATTTTTAACCATGAATGGGAGGACACTGTTGGAAGAAAGTCTTTTTTTTTTTTTTAACAATTGGGGTTAAGTAACTTGCTCAAGGTTACACGGCCAGTTATTTTCTGGGTGTGGTGCTAAGTATCTAAGGCTGGATTCGATCCCCAGGTCATCCTGACACTGGGGTTGGTGCTCTTACTCGATGAGCCACCTGGCCACCCCTTGAAGAAAGTCTTTTAATTACTGTTCTGGCCTAGTTCAGTGAGGTTTGATCTACCCAGATCAAACCCACAATGCTCATAAAACCGAATCCACTCTGCAGGGATATTTATTATCAAGGATTCCCCTTGCTGTGAAGAGAAACACAAATCTCTCCTTATTTATTACTACTTTTCTTATCACTCTAATAAAATATCTTTGCTGCTATGTTGTAACTCTCATTTTCACAGTATCCCCAAACAAGATCCACAAGCTTGGCAACAATAAACAATCAAGGAAAAGAAAAGGATATGGATTGAAGGAGCATTACCAGAAAAACAAAAACTTACAAAAAGAATGTGAATAAATAAAGCTCAAGAGATCTCAGTTAAAATGGAGAGGTCTGGACATGACTCAGTAGTAGATACAACAAACTGTCTCATTCCATTAAGCTCTATTTTGCAAGTCATTAGCACTAGGGACAACTGACAAATAATATAAGGACATCTTCTGAATTTTCTCCAGTTACTATACCAAAAAGAGAGAGCTCTACAGAAAGAGATTTGGGCCAGTTAAGTGAAGCTGAATCAGACTCTGATAGCTGGGTATCTTCCAACAGTCCCTCACCACCCACAATATTAAATGAAAACAGTGAAGTTTCCAAGGTTCTCCTGAGACCTCCTATCAGGATATCCCTGCCTCCCACATGCACCATGAAATCACCAAATTAATGCTGCATTGGCAGACAGGACTGCACTAACTACGTAACTACGTATAACTATTACGTATAACTACGTAAATACATAAATACATAATCGAAAGACTAAGGTATGAAAAGTATGGGAAAGTAGCCCTGATCTTAGAAGGTTTAAAAGGATTCGTCCGTTTGAATGGATTACTCCAGGACCCTCAAGCACAGGAGTCAATGCATTTTTTTAAAGGTGACATTATTAGAAAAGGTTACAAGGGAGCTCAAGAATTGATGGACAGGAAAGATTTACATGGGACCCCCAAGGGAATTCTTTATAGGAGAAATATAGATGTAAAAACATTGTAGGAAAAATTATGCTATGTGCAGGGGACAAGGAGAAGAATGACCTGCCTGGAACAGAAAGGTATGAAGGGTATATACTAGGAAGGTGACCCTTTCTGAAGATTACATTCGAGATGATAGAGTAATGAGGAAGAGGAGGCAGAAGGGAAATCCCCTCCAGTCCCTGGCCCCTTACTAGAAATCCAAGGAAAAAGAGTAGTGGTCAAGTTGTTTCCATCTCTTTTACAGACCACCATGGGGAAAAGTTCTTACTGAACCATTAGTTATCTTCAATACACCCTGCCAGTCATGGGGACCAAGCAGGGGTTTCTGGGGCATTAAAACCAGACAAATGACCTTCAATATTAGGCCAGAATCCACTTCCAGCTCCTTCCTGGCAAAGATCTGCACTCTCATTTCTTCCAGTGCATTGGGGAACTCAGCTACTCAAAGATCCATTGATTCAACTCCTACTATAGGGGAACTATAAATCTGGATGAGTCTTTTTTAACCATGTATAGGCTCTAGGATACCTTAGATCTTTTTTTTTCCCCTTTTTGGAAGGGCAATTGGGGTTAAGTGACTTGCCAAATGTCACACGGTTAGTAAGTGTTGAGCGTCCAAGGCTGGATTTGAACTTAGGTCCTCCTGACTCCCTCTATTCACTGCACTACCTAGCCTCCCTGATACCTTAGATCTTTACAGGGTTTAGCACCTGGCTTTCAAGGGCAGAAAAAAAAAGAGGAAAGATTTGACTGAAGAGTTAAAAAACAAAAAAAAATTAGATTCAATGGCAGCAGGAAAAATATTGTTGAGATGCTTCAATGGGGGTAAAAAGAACCCTGGAATATACTCTCTGGCAGTGGGAGGGAGATGCCTCCTTGTGCTCTATTTGACTAAAATAGTTGACTCTGGCTTTCAGTTTGCAAAAATTTTATACTTCTTTCTTAGTCTTAGAACACAGACAAGGAATATCCAGAAAGATACTGAACTCCTTTTGTACCTTTCAATTGGAACTCAAGCTAAAATATATCAGGGGTCTCAATGAGAGCATGCATTTCCACTTTTAGAGATCTTTGCTTTGCTTTAAAGCCAAAAAACAAATGGCAAATTCTAGATATACAGTAAAAGAAATAAAGCTTGGGGAAGGGAAAAGACTGTGGTGGGGAGCTAAGAGCAAACTAAAGTGTCTAATTTTGTGTGGTACATTTTGGGGCACAGAGTTAAAAATAGAGACTACAAACAATCCCAGGCCAATTTTGCCAAATGCTGACAGTTAAAAGAGTCCTTCAACTCAGAAAAATCAACAGGCTGTAAGAAAAAAGGCTGGTCACCATATGTGAGATCATAAACTCAATTGGAGCCTCAGTTAGGCGGAAAGAGGCCACCCTGAAGGGAAAGCCCCTCCAACAAGATTGGTAACTGGCCCTGATTAAGTCCCAGGCCCTACCAAAAAAGGAAACAAATAACTTCTAACCCCAAGCTCTACTCCTCTGGCCTCTGGTGTCAGAAAAAGATTTTAAATGTAAATTAATTGGAATTATTAAAAAGATGACGCAGTTTCATGCTTTTGGGCAAAGTAAGGCACTGGGGCTAGATGATTTCTAAGTCCTTTCCAGCTGTACTGAGAATTTCTGCTCCAAATGTAATGGAAAAGTAAAAAGAACAGGATTGGTGGCCATGTTTTAGCCTACAAATAGTGATAAATAACCTGATAATGGTATCCCAAAGCCCAAATGCAGTTGCCTAAAATTCCATTAATTCCATCTTCACTTAAAGTCAAATAAATGTATAATCCTAATCAATGACTCACAAAGAGCAAGTACTTCACTGAAAAAAGCTAAGGAGTGAGCATCCTCAATCACAGTTCCATCCTGGGGTGGGTGGCCCAGGCAACAAAAAGGAAATGGGGATGAGGGCAAACTAAGGGTCTGCTGGACACCTGAGAGCAGTCCCCAAAGTCAGAGAGAGGGAAGGGAAAAGAGTTACCACTCCATTACTATTTCCACTGCATGGATTTTGCAAAAAGCCTTTCTGCTAGGGACATGGCAGCTAATGCCAACCCAGCAATGAGGCAAGCCATCCCCCTCATCTGTAGACACAGCTGGTTCCTCCCCTCCCCATGTAAAAACTCAGGACACTGACTAAAATGGGGGTCTAAGGTCTCCCTCCAACTCCCTACCATCAATTCCTCCATCCATCCATCAACATGGTATCTCCTTCAACCAAGGTGGACCATCATTCACTCCTCACTCCTACCAATAACCCAGAGGACACAGCCCTGGACCTTTAATAACAAGTATGAAAGACCTCCAAGCTCTTCAGTATGTAGGAGAAGATGCCAGAGGATCACTTGTGGAATTAGACACCCATGGGAGCCCTAGTGTGATTCTGATGATGAATTTATGAAAAAGGACCAAACAAAGCATTCCTGGCTAATTAGAAGCAGCCACAGTTTGGCTTGGAGGCAGGAAGAAGAGAGCTATGGATAGTCCTAGAGCCTCAGTAGGAGAAGACAATGACTTTAAGCTAGAACCTCCATGTGAATTAATTTTGAATAGATTTTTAGAGGATGCCAGGAAAGTGGATTCTGCCAGCCTAGGTGTTATGATATGACTCTGCCTGCTATCTCCATGCTGTCTGCTTCAAGGCAAGGGTGTCTGAACTATTCCCCAGCCTCCTTCACTACCAGGACCAGCAACTGGTTACTGGAATCCCGGAGATAAGGAAAGGCGTCATTCATGCCCAGCTCTTGGCACTACTGAATACAGGATGGGGACTGATCTGGAGCCTCCTCCTCTCTGCTGCCCTCATCAGATCTCTGCTTCCCCCCTGATCTCTGTTTCAAATAGGAAGTGACTGCACAGATGCTCACAGAAAAGGGGAAAGGAAGGGAATTAGCATTTTTAAAGCACCTACTGTATGCCAGGCACTGTGCTAAGCATTTTTACAAACACTATTTCATTTGATCCTCCCAACGACCTCGGCAGGTCAATGCTATTATGATCCTCATTTTATAGTTGATGAAACTGAGGTAAGTGACTTGCCCAGGGTCACACAGATATTAAGTGTCTGAAGCTGGATTTGAACTTGGATCTTTTGAGCTCCAGGCCCAGCACTCTGTCCACTGCACCATCTAACTGACCCATCCTCCCTTCCCCTCACTGCCAGAGCAGGATGATGAGACATTAACTGCTTGGATTTCCAGGGCCATGGCCTCAGATGACCTCAGCCTAGGAAGCAGAAGATGCGGTCCTGGATCCATAGTGCTAAATGTGTTTCAGGGCATCCTGGGTACCTTATTGCCCCAGGCAGACTCTGGGCACTGGGGTCTGTGCCCTTCTGGAGGTTTCTATGAAGGCAGTCAGTACACAAAGAGAGGTCTCCATAAGCCCTTTCCCTCCCCAGACCTCCATGAACAAAATTCTCACCTCCCTGAAAAGGAAAACCCGGGCTTTCTAGAAGTTCCCACTGGGCCCATGGCAAGGAATGCCCCATCCAAAAGCAGGGATACTCTGAAACAGGAAGCTGAGACCACATCATGACTAGGGGTCAAAATGGATGAAGAGTGGGAGTCTTTCCCAATTTGGTGACAGCAGTCCCCTATCATCTTAACGCAGTCAAGCTGCTACAGTATATTATTAACATGATAAGCAGATTCATGTGTGGAATGGGACCCATACCTAGAAGAACAAATACCAGTCCCAGGGCTGCCGCCATGTTACTGGATCCCCCCCCCCCCGTTACACATGCTCATGTGTGGAACAGGACACTCATGTTAACACAAGTATCAGGGGACTCTTGATGCTTATTTCATGCAGATGAACCAACAAAATAAAACCGTCCTCTCTTTAAAAAAGTGGGGGAGGGAGAGTGGGAAGGATAAGGTGCATAAGCTAACCCTGTGGGAACATTAACCCCTCCTGGTCATTATTCCAGCTATTTGGGAGCTGCCACCATGTGAACCCTGGCACCTATTTCTGGCAAATAAGGGTAGAAAACCGTGAGAAGCAAAAATATAAAAACAGAATCTACCTACCTATGCTTTTTCCTCTAAAACAAAGGGAGAACATTGTATTCTACATATATGTAAGTATATATATAACATAATATAATATACACTCTATTATCTATATTCTTATTAATATTATTAATTATAGTGTAATTATATATTATTTATCATTAATATTATTAATAATAATAACTTTTATATAGTACCCACTATGTGCCAGGCACTGGCTAATAACTGCTTTACAATTATTATCTCATTTGACCCTCACAACAACCTTAGGAGGTAGGTACAATTATTATCCCCATTTTACAGATGAGGAAACTGGGGCAGCAGTTAAATGATTTGCTCCTGTTCACAGCTAGTAAGTATCTGAGGCTGGATTTGAACTCAGGGCTTCCTGACTCTAGGTCCAGTGTTCTCTATCCACTATGTCATCTTGCTGCCCTATTATTAGGCTATATTCTCTGCTCATAAGTGAAGCAGGGGGGAAGAGTGGTTCAACAGAAAAATCCCTGAATTTGCATTTGGTTGACTTGGTTTCAAATTCCAGCTTCACTATTTATTCCTTGTATGGGACCCCCTTGGACAAGTTGTAACATCTCTTAAGCCCTCCTTTTCTGCATGGAGAAGGGCAGACCAGACAACCTCTAAAGTCCCTTCTCACCCTCTGCCCCATGATCCAGAAGGGTTAAATGAAACACAGATTAGGTACAAATTAATTATCCTTGTTATTTAACTATTATAAGTTTGTTTATCTCAACAATTGCTTTATTGCATAGCTTTGTCTAATAAGGCCTTTAATTCCCAAGCAGCTCCTACTAGAACTTAGAAGAAATGTGTTCATTACCTTCTTAATGTATACTAACAGTACCCTCCATTATTCCTCTGTGAATACTACTGGCCACTCACTTTTCTCTGCCAGGGTTTTCCTTGGATCTCAGAGCTCCCGGCATGTCTCTGAGCTTTCCTTTTTCAAACCTGGAGACAAGTAAGATGCAAATCTGACCCAAATTCTTAGCTTGCTAATGGCACCTCAGTCAACCAATTCGTGGTCCCTCCACTTTAAATTTGATCTTTTTAAGGGAGAGGGAGAAAGAGGGAGACTCTTTTTCTTCTGAACATTTTAAAAGCAAAAATAAAAATAAACAGGTTTAAAAGAAATTCATACCTTTCTTTATAGGGCTATAAATCAAGACACAACATGAATTATAATTAGTCGGTGTTACTTTGAGGTGAGACTTCTTGCTTTTATGACTACAAATCTGGCCCTTCACATATTTAAAGTTGAATACTAAAACATTTCCAAGGGCTACAGGGCAATGGGATGTAAGAGCAGGAGCCCTGGGTTTGAAGGCCCTTGGGTGCACTCTCAGCTCAGAGACAATAAACTATTACCTATGAGCCCCCGGACAAATGATTTGGTTCAAAAGCATTTATTAAGCATCTATTCTGTGCTATCACATTGAAGTTACAAAGAGGGGAAAAAAGGGGGGGAGGGGAAGAAAGGGGGGGAGGGGAAACAGTCCCTGCCCTCAAGGAGCTTACATTAAGACTCTTTTAATCTGTAAAATGAAAAGACTGAAACAGTGTAACTCTAAGATTCCATTAAGCTCTAAATCTCATGATCCAAAGTATAACTTCTTACTGAAGTTCTGTTCATAAAGGATTCTTTCACTTTTTAAAAAAAAATCTATTTTTAAAATATGCTTACGCAATTATTGCTTAGAATATGCTTACAATAAAGCATTACAACCTAGTGAGATAAAGATTAAAAAAAAATACATCTTTTCATCTTCCATTCTCCCCAGCCATGACATCCAGAACATCAACATTATTTTAAACCTTGCCATTTTTTATTACACTATCCTCATTCACTGGCCATTTAGAAATAATATCTTCCTGAAAAACACTGACATCTGACTTTTAAGCTGAGGAAGAAAAGTTTATTGATGGAGTTCACAAAAAGGCTGTTGGCTGCCTAAAGATATACGGCCCACATCCTGCCACCAATGCCCCTGGGAAGCTTCTCAAACTAAAAAGCAATGAGGAGCCAGGGAGTTCTACATAAATATGGATAGCAGGATATGACCCCCAGCCACTAATTCAGCTTATTCAATGCTTCAGAACAGGACGCAAAGCCTCGTTGGGAAAAGCTACTCATACTTTCTTCCTTCATCTTCCTTCACTGACAGCATTTCGGTCAAAGGTGGCAGTCTATATATTCTCTAGCTAGAACCCTAGCCATGTTGCTGGAGGATGAGGTACAGGTAAGCAAGGTCATTCATTCCAAACAAATAAAGCAAACAAAACAAACTAAATTCTAGGGTCCTGTAAAAAGTCAAACCTTCCAATTTGATTTGAAGTGGTCTGTGGAAAATGGGTCTGATCCAAGATTTTGTTGTTTCACCAAGTTCAGTTGTCTGACTCTCATTAAGTCTTAATTATTATTAATAATTATAATTTATTTTTATTTATTATTTATTAATAGTATTAATAACCACTATCATTAATCATCTTAATGTCTATTTGGGGTTTTCTTGGCAAAGATACTGGAGTGGTTTCCATTTCCTTCTCCAGTTCATTTGACAGATGAAGAAACTGAGACAAACAGGGTTAAGTGACTGGGTCAGGGTCATATAGCTAGTGTCTGAGGTCGGATCTGAACTCAGGTCTTCCTGACTCCAGACCCTACACTCCATCTACTGCACTACCTTCATAACCAAGATGCTGCTGATACTTTGAGATGCCTTGAGACTAATGACAAGTTTGAATATGAATATGAAGAGCTGACAAGTCCACTCTTCCTCTTGTCACATAGCTTATCACACCTATTAGGAGTGTAAAACCCATTCTAAAACAGATTTTGCACTCTGCCTTTAAAGTAAAATTTAAAGCAGTATGAGAGCAAAGCAAACACCCTAGAGAGTTCAGTCTGGGTAACATTACACTTTGTAGGTACGTCAGCAGGCACTCCAGTAAGCTTAAAGCACACTGTTAAATGATCTCATTAATCCTGACAATACCTGATGAGGTGAGCTGGCCGCAACTATTATAATCCTCACTTAATAGAGGAGAGGAACCAAAGAACTAAATACATTTTCCCAAGGTTACAACCAATATTCGGTAAGGGTTTTGAAAAGAAAGTTGAATACTATTTCTACTATGTAAATTGAATTTGTTGATTAATAATTATGAAAAGTGCCGTTCTCTCTGGAATACCAAAGAATTTCCCAATTAGGAATCAGTGTATTAAAAATGCTACACTTTCCAAATAGATTGACCGCATGTTTTCACAGGGCTTAGAAACCCTAGACTATATTGAGAGAACAAATTTCTAAAGAAAAACACCTCTCAGTGTAAGGATGGGGGAGGAAGGGGAGGGATTATCCCCAACTCTATTAATATGTATCACAGGAGGTTCGGGTTATTCTACCTCCTCAATGAAGTCAAAGTTTCACTAGCTGTGAACCAAACATTATGTTCAATTTCAGAGACTAAGGGGATTTGAACGTTGGATAAAGAAGTGTGAATGAGGCTAGACAAGAATCATCTTGTGATTGGCTGAAAGAGCTTATGTATACAACTGCAAGACAATCAAGGGTTGGGCAGACCAGACCACTATAGTAGAGGAATTCCAGTCAAGGACCTGGGAGGTAATTTTTTAGCATAGTAGTTCCCATTTAGTGGGTGGTTCACAAGGATGGTCCAAAGGTTTCATGCTAAAAATTCTTTAATGACATCTTAAGCAGTAAATAATTGCCCAATTATGTTACAAATAAATATGCTTTCCTTTGGGAATGATAAGCATGTGCCTTTTGGAAGTATTATAGGTTTATTATACTATAGGTTTATATAGGTATATAGGTTGTATTATTATTTGTAATATTAATTTGGAGCTTTGGAGGAGCAAAAGTTATTGTAATTATTATAAGTGCTTAATGAATAAATCTAAAAGGATATTATCAACTGTATATTAAGTTCCACGGGAGGAGAGAGAGTTCCAACATTTTGTGGTAAGAGGTTTGTGGAATGAACGCCTAGAGAAACATTTCTTAGAGGGGGTACAGAGTTTCTCCTCCTCGGGAGATCCCGAGGTCCCATCAGAGGTCCCACTGTTGACCAGAGTTCTTAGCAGTGTCCACTACAGCCAACAAGACAACTAGACAGAAAAGTCGGGAGGTCACAGAGCACCACTTTTGAGATGCAACCAGGCAGAGACCTAGTGATCATTGTTAGAACTGGAGTGATGGTAGGGTAACAGATGAGTGACCTGGCCCACTAGAATTTAAGAACAAAAAGTCCACAAATTCAAAACCCTTTCATTTGTATACTTGATTCCTTCTCCAGGAACTTGATCTTTTAGGGTTCTCCCTTTTAACAGTTCTTTCCCCCTCTCTCTGTTGTCTTTTCCCTTATCCCCCAGGCCAAGAAATTCTTTCCCTCTGCCTACAAACATGGCCCGGTCTCTCCAACCCTAAAACAAAAAACTCTCCTTTGACCACACCACCCTCTCAAGGGGTTGTCCTGAAGTCCTCTCCCCTTCATCACTAAATTTCCTGAGATAATATGCTGCTCTCTCTGCCTTCACTAAAATTCCGATCCCAATCCCCACCACTGAAACTGTTCTCTCCAAAATCATGTCTAGCTAACTTCTTAGTGACCAAATCCCATGGTCTTTTATTTAAGTCACATCCTCTCTAAATTTTCTGGAGCATCTGGACACTGCTGATCACTTCCTTTTAAATGTACTCTCCCAAGATCATCTCTGAAAGACTGCTTCCTCAAATTTTCCTCCTACCTTGTAGTCCAAGCACTCCATTGTGGTCTCCTTTTCCTAGTTCTTTTTTTTCCCCCAAGTATAAGTACAAGTATCCTCAGGTTTCTTCTATTTTCTGTCTACACACACTCTTGCTTCATTATCTCACTCACCATGAAGGCTTCAATGACCACCTCTGTTCAGATGATTACAAATTTATATCGGTACACACTGAAGTACCCTAGGATGGTACAAATCAAACCCAGTCTCTCAAATGAACTATATTCTCCAATCTCTAATCATCTGCTAAACATCTTTACCTGGGTATCCCTCCAGCACCTCAAATTATACATGTCCAAAGCAGAGCACATCATCTTCTACCTAGAACCTGGCCCTGTTCTCAATTTCCTTATTTTTGTTTGAGGAAAATCTTGCAACACCAACCACCTTGGCCCCCACCACCTGAAGGTCAGGTTTGTTACATTTGACCCAACTCCCAGGGTTCTCTTAAGAGAACTGGGAAATGTCTAGCTCTAGCCTTTCTTCAAAAGGCTCTACACCTCCATTGATGTTCTCTCAATTGTAAACGGTGGTCATGCACTCATGCTATGTTTATTTGCAACATTCACTCTGAGTATAAAAGTCATAAAAGGGAAAAAAAAATACAAATATGTGGGGAGGGGTGTCTGAGTGTCTGTATAGATATACCTCAAAAGAGTGGATAATCCATTAGCTGGGTAGACAGAAAGTACCCTAGGAAAGTAGAAGTTAGCTCTATGGAACTATTCCACTACCCATTTTAATATTCCAGGAAGATGTTCTTGGTACAGACCCAAGATGTTCTGAAGGTCATAGAGTTTTTCAATAAATGTAACTGAAGAAGTGACAGAAAGTACCCTAGGAAAGTAGAAGTTAGCTCTATGGAACTATTCCACTACCCATTTTAATATTCCAGGAAGATGTTCTTGGTACAGACCCAAGATGTTCTGAAGGTCATAGAGTTTTTCAATAAATGTAACTGAAGAAGTGAGCAGAACCAGGAGAACATTGCACATAGTAACAATACCCTTGTGCTATGAACAACTATGATAGACTTAGCTCTTCTCAGGAATACAATGATCTAAGACAATTCCAAAAGACTCATGATGGAAAATGCTATCCACATCCAGAGAAAGAACTACGGAGTCTGAATGTAGATCAAAGCATACTATCTTCTCTTTTTTCGCTTTTTTCTTTCTTGTGGTTTTCTCCTTTCATTCTGATTCTTCTTTTTCAACATCACTAATGTGGAAATAAGTTTAATATGATCATATATGTATAGCTTATTTCAGATTGCTTGCTGTCTTGGGGATGGAGAGGAGGGAGGGAGAAAAAATATGGAACTCAAAATCCCATAAAAGTGAATGTAGAAAACTATCTTTACATGTAATTGTAAAAAGTAAAATACTCTGAAGTGGAGGCGGGGCAGGGAAATAAATGTAACTGAAACTGGGATTGGTTAGAAAGACTCATATCTAAAACTACTAAATCCTCAGTTAGTCTAGCATCATTTGATCCAGATTTCAATGAGCACCCTTCACAGCTGGAAGCATCTGGTTTAAGCCTCTTCAGCATAGTTAGAGGTTATCCTAAAATTCAAGGTGCAGCATTATGTCAGTATTAGAGTACGGGACCTTCTCAGAATTAAAGTGAGTGTGCTCACAGTTAAAAGAACAGCCCTCCCCTACCTTTCTGTCAGCATTTCATCAAAACAATCCTACATCTGGACATCCCTGCTGCATCCAGCCTCTCAGATAAACCTCTAGAATCATACCTCATGACCAGCTTGACTTTATTTACCAGACTTGGTTCCAAATGATTCAATTTTTTTTAGTTTGTGTTTCAAATTAAACTCACCAGCAGATGTCAAAAATTCGGCACCACTGAGAATATCAAGGTTGGAAAGGCCTTTAGAGGCCAGACCTAAACAAGGCCCAAGCAGATCTGATAAATGGTACCCAGTTTTTCCTTGAAGGTCTCTTGGGCCTGGTGGGTCTACTTTTGGATAACTCCAGTTATTAGGAAGATCATCCTAACATTGAGCCTGTCTTATAATGCCCAACCATAGCTCCTTCTTTCCGAGATTAAGTAGAAAAGAACAATTCCTCTTCCATATGACAGCCCTTGAAATTCTAGAAATCCCCTAAGATATCCTTCTCTCCAATTCCTCTCCAGGCAGAAGAGTCTTAGTTCTTTCAACCAATCATCAAATGGGATAACCTTAAAGCCTTTAGCACAGTGCTTCTCACCCAGTAAGCACTTAATGCTTTTTCATTCATTCACCATTCTGGCTGCCCTCATCTGGACACTCGCTAGCTTATCAAGGTCTGCCCTAAAATGTAGCATGCAGAAATAAATGCAATCCTTAAGCATGATCAGACCAGGATAAAATACAACAGGACTACCCAGTCCTGGGCCCTGGGCCTCTCTTTAGGCAGCATAGGGTACCATTACTTTTTTTGACTGCACTATCATACTCCTTTTAAGTTTGAAGTCCATTTAAATGGCCAGATCTTTTTTTATAAGCCTCCTTGCTCTTCTAAAGTACCATAACTAAGGTAAATATATAGCCTTCCAAGAGGGCAATTTTGATCGGGAAAAGATTTCTTTGAATGTCAGATGAACTCACATATTTGTATTTTTTTAAAATTGGTCTCAACTTTACTGTCCTCAGTATTGAAAGGACTGAACACACCACCAAAAATAATGGTAAAAGAGATTTTTATGACTCTTTAAGTATCACACTGAGAAAGACATCTTAATTTGATTTGAAAAACCAAACTAACATAGAAAAAAAAGAAACAGGCAACCAGTAATAACATAGTTATTACCTTGTCTTTATATAGCATGTAAATTCACAGCAGATTGTGGATTTGCAGTAATAGTGTGAAAACACTAAA
Organism: Petaurus breviceps papuanus; assembly: GCF_028583685.1. Taxonomy (NCBI): domain Eukaryota; kingdom Metazoa; phylum Chordata; class Mammalia; order Diprotodontia; family Petauridae; genus Petaurus; species Petaurus breviceps. The sequence goes on from NW_027187378.1 coordinate 34,417,536, forward strand.
AATTCCCCCCAAAAAATTCAGTCAAAAAATGCAAAGCATGCATATTTTTAAGCCTTGTTAGGAAAAGGATTTTACACCAACAGCCTTCATTGACAATTTCTAAAAAGGAGTTTTCGTGTCTGCAACAAACAGCTGGTTTGCTGATTTTAGGTCATTCACTTGAACTTTACTAATAATGAAATTTTAGTTAGATGGTTCATGTCCACATCTACAAAATATCCTTGTCATCTGAATATTTTAGGGTGACTTCAAAATGAGCTTTCACATTTCTTTTGCCTTGACCATGGTAGCCTACAGATCTGAATCTCTGTAATCTTGGCTATGCCTAAAAGATCACAGAGGAAGAACAGAAGGGGGAGCAAGAGGAGGAACAGAGGAAGGAGAAAGAGGGCCTAGGAGATGGCATCATGAAAACTTGGGTCCCAACCAACTCACTAAGATTCATCTACTAAGTTGGACTGCACATACCAAAGAACCCACAGATCTTTGACATACTGGGGTATTACGGAGAAAATGCTGGTCTGCAACCATATATGACATGTGGCTTCCATGTATATAAGCCAAAAATGTTTTATCATGACAAAAATCCTAATTTTCTTTCTTTTTTTTTTTTTTTTTGCTTTTTGGAGGGCAATTGGGGTTAAGTGACTTTCCAAAGGTTACAAGGCTAGTTTCTATGTTAAGCATCTTGAGACTGGATCTGAACTCAGGTCATCCGGAACTCCAGGGCTGGTGCACTATTCACTGCGCCACCCAGCTACCCCCCTAACTTTCTTATTATAAAGATTTTTGGAAAATATTCAAGTTCTTTTTTTTTTTTGGAGGGGGGAAAGTAGGGCAATGGGAGTTAAGTGACTTGCCCAAGCTCACATGGCTGGTTTTTTGTGTTAAGTGTCTGAGGTCACATTTGAACTCAGGTCCTTCTGACTCCAGGGCTGGTGCTCTATTCACTACGCCACCTAGCCGCCCCGCAAATATTCAAGTTCTTGCTAACAAAAGCTACATAGAAAACAGAATTTGTTCTCTTACGAAGAATTTTTTACTTGGGGAATGGGGGAAAGAATATAGGACAGTTAAAAATAAAAGTAATCTTTGGATCTTCCAATCAAGACACTACTAAACTAACTTCCTTCAGTTGTCTTATGTTTGTAATTAGTCTTAGAGTGGAGTTGTGTAAAATATTACAGTTACCAATTAGCGTGTAATACTTGTGCCAACCAATCAGACTCTGATTTATACTTGTATAATAGTTTCCATTTTCTAAACTTTGAAAAGGTTCTGAGAAACTCCATGTCTGCCCACATTTCCCTTTACAATGTCAGCTTTGAAAAGACAAAGAAGCAATCTTTTCTAAAAAAAGTCCTTCACTAAAGAATGGGGACAATAATTCATGACTTCCACATAAATAACAGAAATGTAAGAGTGTGCATGTTCCTTAACACAAAAACTTCAGTTTTTGCTTAAGCAAGAAAAATATCACAATCTGAACCAAATCCCTCAAAATAGTCAAAAAATATATAGCTATTAACAATAATAAAAATAATAGAGACTTAAAATTTGCAAAGTCATTTAAATGTGTCACCATTTGTTCCTTAGATGCCATTACTGTCCCCATTTTACTTGTGCAGAAACTGAGGCTCTAAGAAGTTAAGAGAATAGATGAAGAATATCTTTTTAAGTCTTTTAACACAGGATCATAGACTTAGAGAGGGAAGGGGCCTTGTTGGCTAACTAGTCCAACTGCTCTCATGTCACAGATCAGGAAATGGAAACCTAAAACAGCAAGGTCACTCAAGCTGTAAGCCAAAGGGCCAAGATGTAAACTAAGGCTCTGTGATTCCAAATTCAATGACCTTTCCACAATGCCATTTGGCTCTTTACCTGTCCATCTGTTGTTACACACACACACCACACACACACACACACACACACACACACACACTCTCACTCTCATTCTCTTTCTGTGTCTCCATGGCTAACTCACCTCCTTTCTGATCACACATTTTCTTGCTCACAGATTTCAAACAGCGTAAAAGTCCTGCCATCATTGTTCTTTTGTTTTGCTTTAATATCATTTAATCACTGGACTGAATAAGAAGAGCTAGAACAATGCTAAAATCACTTTACCTGAGATTTGAGGGTAGAATATAAGTGTTGAATCTGTACCATGAAAACTTCTTAGGAAGAACTCAGTTCAATTTAAACATCTGTTAAATACCTCCCATGCACAAGAAACCAAAGGTTCAGAAGATGTAAATCGTCCTTTGACAAATTATCAACAACTTGCATCTATCTTCTTTGAAGGTAGAATCATAGCTATCTAAAGTTCCATCTGGGATTGGAGATGGGATTGGAGCCAGGGTGTGCTCGAACCAGCTCTCACCTGCTTTCAAAGGCACCATAAAATTTTACATCTCAGAAATAAGTAATCCTGTCCAAGATGGCAGAGTAAAAACAGGAATTTACTTGAGCTTGTCCCCAATTACCTCAAATACCTGTAAAAAGTTACTCAAAAAAATTTTAGAGCTACAAAACCCACAAAATGACAGAATGAAATACATCTCCAATTGAGGACAATCTGGCAGGACAACAGGAAGGGTCTAGCCCACTGGGCTGGGAGCAGAGTGCAGTCCCGCTTGGGCCACACCGGCACACACCAGCAACACAGACCAGCCAGAGCAGACCTCAGGGGAGTGAATGACTGGAAGCTATGGCAAGTTTCCAGACTGCTCAACCCATAAACACCAAAAATATAGTAAAAGGTCAGTGGGGAAACTCTGTCGGAAATGGGTGAGAGAAGAGAGCAGTCTGGCCCCTGCCCCTGGGGCAGCAGAGGTGGTGGCAGCTGCAGCTGCTGTTCCAGTGGCTGCTTCATGAGCTCCCGGCCCACAGATAGTGGGGGAACCAAGCTGACTGAGGGCAGTTGCAGGAATCTCTCTGTTGGCACTGAGGCAGGGTTTTCTTGCTTTGCCCTAGTTGGATCTATGTCATCGTCTTGGGTAGTGGTCCTGGGATGAGGAGCACTGGTGTGGCTGAGCTTGTTGAGGCTATGAAGACGCAGTCCTCCTCACAGTTCTGAGGCAGGTGTCTAGAAGAAGCTCTGACAACAGCTGCACAAAACCCCAGAAATTTGGGACACAGCACACTCCACTCTGGCAGCAGAGTTCTTCCATGGCAAAGAGCTCAAAAGTCAAGTAATTGGCTGGCAAAATGAGCAAATGAAGGAAGAGAAATCAGGCTACAGAATCTTTTTCTGGTGACAAAGAGGATCAAAATATAGAACCAGAAGAAAACAACAAAGTCAAAACTCCTGCATCAAAAGCCTCCAGGAAAAATATCAAAATCAAATTAGAGGAGCAGAGGAAAAATTGGGAAGAGAAATGAGTGTTGCAAGAAAATCATGAAAAATGAGTCAAAAGCTTGCTAAAGGAAATCCCCCCAAAATACTGAAGAAAATAACATCTTAAAAAAAAGACTAACTCAAATGGTAAAATAGGTCCAAAAAGCCAATGAGGAGAAGAATGCCTTAAAAATCAAAATTGGCCAGATGGAAAAGGAACTTCAAAAGCTCACTGAAGAAAATAATTCTTTCAAAATTAGACTGGAGCACATAGAAGCTAATGACTTTATGAGAAATCAAGATATTATAAAATAGATCCAAGAGAATGAAAAATAGAAGGCAATGTGAAATATCTCATTGAAAAAACTACTGACCTGGAAAATAGATACAGGAGAGATCATTTAAAAATTATTGGACTACCTAAAAGCCATGATCAAAAAAAGAGCCCAGACATCATCTTTCAAGAAATTATCAAGGAAAACTGCCCTGATATTCTAGAAACTGAGGATAAAATAGAAATTTAAAGAATTTACCAACTGCCTCTTGAGAAAGATCCCAAAAAGAAAACTCCTAGGAATATTGTAGCCAAATTCCAGAGTTCCCAGGTCAAGGAGAAAATATTACAAGCAGTCAGGAAGAAACAACTTGAGTATTGTAGAAACACAATCAGGATAACACAAGATCATGCAGCTTCTACATAAAGGGATCAAAGGGCTTGGAAGATGGTATTCTGGATATCAAAGGAGCTAGGATTGGGGTGGCTAGGTGGCATAGTGATTAGAGGACCAGTCCTGGAGTCAGGAGGACCTGAATTCAAATCCGGCCTCAGACACTTGACACACTTACTAGCCATGTATCTTTGGGCAAGTCACTTAACCCCAATTGCCCTCCAAAAAAAAAAAAAAAAAAGCAAAGGAGCTAGGATTAAAACCAAGAATCACCTACCCAGCAAAACTGAGTATAATACTTCAGGGGAAAATATGGACATTCAATGAAATAGAGAATTTTCAAGCATTCTTGAAGAAAATATCAGAGTTGAACAGAAAATGTGACTTTCAAATATAAGAATCAAGAGAAGCATGAAAAGGTAAACAGGAAAGAGAAACCATAATGTACTTATTAAAGTTGAACTGTTTACATTCCTATATGGAAATACAATATTTGTAACTCATGAGACTTTTCTCAGTATGAGGATAGTTGAAGGGAATATATATCATATATGTGTATATATACATATATGTATGTATAGGTAGGTATATGTGTGTATATATGTGTATATGTGTGTACAGACAGCGGGCACAGAGTGAGTTGAATATATCTAAAAAATAAAATTAATAGGTGAGAGAGGAATGTGTTGGGAGAACGAGAAAGGGATAGGTAGAATAGGGTAAATTATTTTACATAAATGAGGCAAGAGAAAGCCATTACAATGGAGTGGAAGATCAGGGAGGTGGAAGGGAATGAGTCAACCTTACTCTCATTGGATTTGGCTTAAGGAGGGTATAACATACACACTCAGTTGGGTATCTTACCTTACAGGAAAGTAGAGGGGAAGGGAATAAGAGGAGGAGATGATAGAAGGGAGGGTACACTGGGCGAAGGGGTAGTCAGAAGCAAACACTTTTTAAAAGGGACAGGATCAAAGGATAAAATAGAATAAAGGGGAGATGGGATAGGACGTAGGGAAATATAGTCTCTCACAACATACCTACTATGGAAATGTTTTTCATAACTACACATGTATAACCTATATTGAATTGCTTGTCTTCCCAGTGGGAGTGAGTGAGGAGGGAAGAAGGGAGAGAATCTGGAACTCAAAGTTTTTAAAAACAAATGTTAAAAAGTTGTTGTTACATGCAACCAGAAAGAAGATTTACAGGCAATGGGGCATAGAAACCCATCTTGCCCTACAAGAAAGTAAGGGGTAAGGGAGTAAGAGGAGGGATGGGGGGGGATATATTGGAGGACAGACTGGGGGAAGGAGTAATCAATATGCTTGTCATCTTGGGGTGGGGGGTTGGAAAGTGATAGGGAGAAAATTTGGAACTCAAAATCTTGTGGAAATGAACGTTGAAAACTAAAAATCAATAAATTGAATGAATGAATGAAGAAAAAGAAATAAGCAATCCTTACATATCAGGTTTGATTTATTGTTCTGTTGGCTGTCTATACTTAAGAAAGTGTTAATAAGGAAGATTAAACTCAAAAGTATATGTGTATAGTGAATGTATGATAATTAATAACAATAGTAATAATAATAAAGCACATTTATATAGTGCTTTAAGGTTAGCAAAGTGCTTGACAACCATTATCTCATTTCAGCCTCATCACACCCCTGGAGTAAGCTACAGTACAAAGGTGTTCCCCATTAGTTCTGCCTCCATATTTAAGTTTCTCTCCCACACCTAGTTTTTACACCAGCACACCGGAGTAGTTTTATTTCTATTCTCCCACTTCTAAGTTGCCATTTTCATATCCCTTCTGTGTCTCTTCTCCAAACACCCCTCCCACTAGTAGTAAGTAGTCCCATCTGTCCGGGAGATTTGAAGAGGTACAGATTACCATCCTACCCACATCTCAAGTTTGACAAAAAGGCACCAAGGAAGACATTGAAAAAAGGTTTCCAAACTGCTTAACAATAAGTCTCTTATGTAAATTACCTAAGCCAGAAGGGTAACCAGGGTCATGAGAGAAGTGGGCAACAATGACTTCAGATGTCCTTGGCCCTTATCTAATTTCTTTCTAAACATTCCTAAACTGTCTTACTGACAACCCCATGAACCTTTGGCTTCAAGCTTCCATTTTAGGCATTCTAATTAAAAACAGAGTGTCTTGGTCCTAACTCAAATTCTTTAAATCTATTTACAGTTAAAATCGCTTATGTTTACCAGATGTTTATCTTATGTGGCACATTCTTGCTGAATGAGAGGAAGCTGGGCATTTGGATTAACAAAGTCAATGGAGTCTCATTCCCAACTGGAGGTAATTTTTTTCAAACATTCTCTACCAAACTTTGCTTCCAACTAACTTATTTCCAATATTTTTACCTGTATTTATTTCAGATTTTTATAAAAGCATGCCTCCTTCCATATTTCCAAGATACCTATTATCATCACCATGGATACTGCCTTTAACAATGCAGAGTAGAAACTCCTGCATATCTTAGGAAATGGTTTCAAGAGCTTCTGTGGGCAGAAAGGCCCATCACTTTATGCTCCACCTTGTAGTGATGAGCCCCTCTGAACTTAGTTAGGTGAGTCCTCAGACAACAAACTAATCAGAGTCCATCACTTGCCCTACACTCAGAGCCTTTCCAGTCCAATGCGGTCTTCCAGAACTTGTGTTCTTCTGCCATGATCCTTGAGAACTCAGGACTCCTCTATCTCATAAAGATGTATTAGAGGAGGGTGTGAATCAGTGGATTTATTTAATGGTTATTACTTATCATGGAAAAGAAATGCTCTTCTAATAGAATGAATTCTATAACTTGATAATTTTCTTTTAAAATTATGTTTATTTGTTATTAACATTAATTTCTCCCAGTATTCTGCTCACTCCCCTTCCTAGAGCATCATCTCATAATAATGTGTTTAAAGAAAAGAAAATGAAGGGGAAAAAAATCAGTAAAACCTATCAATACATGAACCTGGTACTTTTCAAAGTACTTTCACTTGGAGTATCTCATTGGATCTTAGCAATAATACTATGACATTTCTGATTGTAGTTCTGGAACTGGAAGGCATCTCAGAGGTCCAAACCTCTCTTTTTACAAATGAAGACACTGAGACTCAGAAATTAAATGACTTGCCCAAGATCACACACACTGTAAGTGGCAGGGCTAGGATGTCACTGTTAATTTCTCTGTCACTTGTGAGATGAGTTAACTGACACAAAGATATATTCATAACAGAGCCAACCCAGGACTAGAACCCAGATCACTATTCCTCCCGCTTTAAGAGGCTAATCATCCAAAGTTTTACGGGAATACTTATCTGTACATACTGACAACACTTTAACCCAGGCTGGAAGTGTCTCTCCTGTCCCTCTCATAAAATGTAACGTTTTTCAGAGGTTGTCAGAAATACTCATTTTCAATATACAAATATATGCCAAGCAACTGCTAAGAGTCCAGGACTGCATCTGCTGCTATGGAGAGATACAGAGCAATAGGAAAGGGAAGTGAAGAGTGAGGATAAACATAAAGGGAAATCAGGAGAGGAAAAAAAAAAAGACTTCCTTGGAAGGAGAAAAATGTTGACTGGGAACATGCTGGATGGCGCCTGGCTAGACAGAGGCAACCAGAACTGAGGGATTTATATGCAAGATATCTGTCTCCAAAGCTATAGCACTTTCTAGTACAGAAAATATTTTGACACTGCTTTCCCCAATAGAATTAGTTTCTTGAGGGCATTTTTTTGTCTTGTTTCTCTAAGTTCCTAGTCCAGAGCCTGGCACACATTAGGTACTTAATAAATGCTTCTTAATTGATTTAAGACCTTCCTCACAACAATCAAGGTTTAGTGGAGAAAGTACTGTATTGTTAATCAAGAGATCTGAGTTCTAATCCAGATGTCTCCAATTAACTAGATTTATAACCTTTGAAACTTAAGCTTTCTGGGCCTTCAGTTCCCTCATTCATAAAAGGAGAAGGTGGACCTACATGAGCTCTAATTTCTCACATAACAACAGAAGTGTTAAGCACTAAGGATACAAAGAAAGATGAAAGTTCCTGTCCTCAAGGAGCTTACAATCCAATAGGACAGACAACACACAAACAACCATGTACATACAAGATATATAAAGGGTAAATTGCAGGTGATATCAGAGGATAACCAGTGCTGTCCTATAGTCCTGTGATCTCTAAAGTAAGAGGTCACAGGTTTCAGAGCTACAGATGGCTACATTAGAAGCCATCAAATCCAGCCCTCTCATTTTACAGATGAGGACACTGAGGCATAGGTTTAATGACTTGCCCAGAGAAAGATAACGCAGCTAGTAAGGTCTGAAGGGGCATCTGAAGCCAGGCCTTTGGCAGACCTCAGGTCCTTTCCAGTTCTAATAATCCCAAGTTATTCTAACCCTTTGAAGCCATCCAAGGACAAGTCTAAATTCAGGGAGGCTAATCACTAGATCAGAAGTAGCTATTAATTTTTCAGACTCCAAGAAAGGACACTAAGTTATAGAAGTTATCAATCAGCATTAATGAAAGAAGCTCCCACGCCAACAAAATTAAGGATCTATGCATTAGGTATAATTTTTAAAGGCTTGCAGCATTTGTTGGTGTGATTTTATTATGCTGGCAGTAAGTCACCTCCAGAGGAGCTTTACAGCAATCATATAAGGAAGGTCATCTGGGAAATCAAATATACAAATGTTTGCTTTATTGTATTTACAAAAAAAAAATTTATCCTATAAAAAGGAGAAAACCAACATGAAAATTCACGTTTGCCTCAGAATTACAAAATCAATGCCTTACTTTTATTATTTATAGTTTTTATTTTTTCTCAATTACATGTAACACTTTTTTTGACATTAAAAAAAATTTTTAGTTCCAAATTCTCTCCCTCCTTTCCTTCCCCCCTCTTTTAAGAAAGCAATTTGATATAGATTGTAGATGTACAGACATGCAAAACATTTTCACATTAGCCATGTTGCAAAAGAAAAACAGAGACCCCCAAAAATAAGAATAATAAAGAAAGTAAAAAAGTATGCTTCAGACTGCATTCAGATTCCATCAGTTCTTTCTCTGGAGGTGGACGGCATTTTTCCTCATCAGTCCTTCAGATCACTAGACTGCTGGGAACAGCTAGGTCATTTACAGTTGATCATTGTACAATATTGCTATTATTGTATACAATGTTCTCCTGGTTTTGCTCATTTCACTTTGCATCAGTTCATATACATCTTCCCCGGTTTTGCTGAAAGTATCCTGCTAGCCAAAAGTATTCCATCACTATCATATACCACAACTTGTTCAGTCATTCCCCAATTGATGGGCATCTCCTCAATTTCCAATACTTTGCCATCACAAAAAGAGCTGCTATAAATATTTTTGAACACATAGGTCCTTTTTCTTTTATGCCTTTGAGGTACAGACCTAGCAGCAGTATTGCTGGGATGACAGCAAGAAAGAAAGCAAAACCATTTTGAAAGGCTTGATATTGTTTAATACAATGACAAATCACAACTCCAAAGTGCTTATGAATACAAAATCTACTTGCCTCCTTACAGACAGGTGTGAAATGGAAAATGAAATACATTTTTTCAAACATGGCCAATGTATGACTTTTTTTGGCTTTAATATATTTATTTGACACAAGGGACAACTATTTAAAAAAATTCAGGGGCATCTTTAAGCGGCAACAGTGGGGTGAGTGACATTGATATTTGTCAAGTACAGAATTACAAATGTAAAAAAATTAAGTAAAATTAAATTAAGTAGCCTATTAAATCTTACTGGCTAGGCTGAAAAGGAAACCCTTTAAGTCCAGGGAACACAATTGGAGGCTGAGGAATTGGAGGAGTGTCAGAGGTCACCTAGTCCAATCCATACCAACGATTTGGAAGCCCAATGCTAAAGTCTGGAATGAGAATCCTGCTTCTAGAAAGCAGAGGCACCAAATTCACAGGTGAGTCGCAAAGAGAATCTTCATTTTAAAAGAAGACACCGAACCTGTTCCATCATCTATCTTAAATAAACAAGGGAAAACGACAGCCCTTCTAGGCCACTACCCTTGGGTTTTTCACAGCACTTACAGAATAGTTAAACTAATTAGACTAATCAGTCGACTCAGTTCCACATGGTTATAGCCTAATTACTCAGCTCAAAATTCTCAACCCTTATCAAGCCCCATTTTCCATCACCTTATTAGAACCATTTTTCTTCATAAGCATAATTGAAAATACTGCATGTAGAGACAGAAATATTCATTTGGGAAGGGGGTTGGGGAATGTAAACTCTCCCAGTATTTGCATCTCTGCAGATTTTTCTTCAGAAACGGAACTGAGAGTCGTTCCAACAGTCCTTCAGAAGTGACACGGCAGAAAAAAATAGAGCAAGGAGAGAATTGGGGCTTTCTCCTCAAAATAGTTTATATATTTTTGTCTCAGTAAAAAGTATATTCCTTCTCTTTGCACAGTGCCTTAGCATACAGCAGATGCTCGATAAATGCTTATTCAATGGTACTGTTGCTTGGCTTGTAGTTTTGAAAGAATTACTTTTTTCTCCCAACATGTAAAATAACAGATATACTATTCTTGTGAATTGTACACAACTACCAAAGAGATTCCAACCAAAGGTGACAAAAATGTGCTAGCTTTAAATATCTTCTCTCCACTTCCTCCTCCTCCTCACCTTTTCCCAAATTTCTGATTCTCCTGGAGGAAAGGGAGTGAGGATGTAGAATGGGCTAGGGAAAACAGAAGCCCGAATTGCAAGGAAGGATTCTTGTAAAGTTTTGCTGGGTCACAGGGCTACTTCACTAACACTCTCCAGTGTCTCAATGAAAGAGGACAGGGAGAAAAAGGAAACATAAATGCAAGAAAGGAGGACAAAAAGGGCAGAAGATAATTCAGAAAAGAGACACTGAGCTTTCCCAAGGAACCTAGACACACAACTGAAAAAGCCTAGCTCTTATGAAGGACTGACCAAAAAGCAAGAGGAAAGAAGACAATGGAATTTCATAAACGATACTAAGAATCAGAAAAGATCCCAATGAGAAGCAGTAGTCAGAAAGTCAGAAGATGTCAGGAAGACCTGAGTTCCGATCCTGCCTCAGACTCTAGCTGTGTGACTATGGGCAAATAAATCACTCCATCGCTTTTGGACTCAGTCTTCTCATCTGGAAAATGGGGATAATTATAGCAGCTATTTCACAGGGTCATTGTGAGGACCGAATGAGGTCGTATATGTAAAATACTTTGAAAATCTTAAAATATTATAGGTTAGCTATTATGATTATCATCATTGTTGTTCATTCTTCATTCTTGAAGAGGACCAATGACTATCATGAGGATGATATCTTGACTTGTAGGTCAATTACCTCTCCCATTGGCATATCTGGAGGTCAAAGCTCTCTGGTGTCAAATTAAAGGTGCTTCACTAAGGTAGAACATAGCAACATTTTTCTAAACATCCTAATGTTTTTTTTAGTACTTAGAGAGAGGATTAGTTATTTTTGTCGCTTTTAGAGAAAACACTCCTGCAGTCCTAAAAAGAACTAAACAGAAGCAGCTAGGTGACACAGGGAATAGAGCACCAATCCTGGAGTCAGGAGGACCTGAATTCAAATCTGGTATCAGACACTTGACATACTTTCTAACTGTGTGACCTTGGGCAAGTCACTTAACCCCAATTGCCTTGCCTTCCCCCTCAAAAAAAAAAAAAAGAATTAGCCTCCTGGAAGTGTGGAGAAATCAATCTATAGGTATTCATTGAACACTAAGTCCTCTCCTCTGTTGCTATGATGGAAACCATCGCACAGGAGTTGCCAAGCTATGTCCGAGGCCTTAAAGAACATCTAGTCCATCCCACTCCCCTCATTCACACATTTATAAACACACACACAACACTCACTCATACACACACACACTACCACCACAACCATCATGATCTACCACTACCACCCAGGAAGTAATCAATGTGAAATGACTTAGGCTTATAGAACCACAAATCTAGAATGAGAAGGGACCTCAGAGGACACTGAGCCCAACTGTCTTTTAAAGGAGAGGAAAGTGAGGCAGTTTGAGGTATGAGGTAGTTAAATACTTGTCAAAGTTCACATAATAAACATCAGTTAGGACTGAAGCCAAGTTCATCTGATTCTAAATCCAGTGCTCTTTTTCACCGAACTCTATTTTTGATTAAAGAACACTCAATACACATGCAATATTAGCAAATGAACTGCCCAGGGTGACATGGGCAGTAGATAGAAGAGTTTCTGCCTGCCTTGGTCTAGTCACATCCTCAGGGAAGGTCTAGAGGGGCACATGGGACTTCCAGTATTTGCCAAACCATGATTCTACTAACATAGCTACCATCTAATTATAAAGCACTTATAATGACACAGAAACATATTAGACAAAGAATATGGTAAAGGCAGCGATGGGCATAAACTTCAGCAACCATTAGTAAACTTTACTTTCAGGAAAGCACACAAGTTAAAAACTTCCTCGTGCAGTTCAGAATCTCTCATTTAGTAGGCATTTTTCCTAGCTAAAGACTCAAATGAGATTAAAACCACGAACTGGCAGAAACTCAACCTAAATCTGGCAAAAAAACTGATTTTCTTATAACTAGGGTTTTGTTGGCTAAAACAAAACAATAATCCATTTAAAGATGTGTCACAGATACATAATCTTTTTCTAATCTGGGGACACAGTTAAATTCTGTGATGAAGAGTCTGTTTGCAAAGTGGGTTTAATATTTTGGAATGAACTGGTTTATGTGAAGAATGAAGCCCTGATCCAAAACTATAACCATATATTTCTAAAGTGGCCCTAGGGTATGGTCGTTGAGGAAGATCAGATAGCCCTGTAGAAGACTGAAAACCCAGAGAATCCTGAGAACAAATCATGTCTCTCTTCTCCTGTATTCAGTCAACCCCCACCCCTCAGAATGGTATAACAGAAAGAACCCTAGAATTCAGGCCTTGTGCTGACATTTAGCTGGGTCTATAACCTTAGGCAAGTCACTTTACTAAGGAAAAAGACAACTGAGAGGTAATAATACTGAGTAAAGAGGAAATGTATGTTACTTTGGAAAATCACTGAAATTTTAGTCTGAATGAAGCTAATGTAATTTAATTCCTAATATCAATGAAAGACTGTCTTCTGAGGAAGGGAGCATGATCTCTTCCATGTTTATGTAGGTATCTGTCACTAAAAAATTTTCATTATTTAATAGCCAAGCTTATGATAAGCAGCTTTGCACTAAGGCTGGCCCTCAAACCAGGTTTGCTAAGGTTCATACTCTGGCCTTCCTAGCTTTGGTACAGGACTCACCCTAACTTGAGTCCCATTGGCATAACCTTCTAGAATCCAAGGTCACCTCCATGGCACAATGATGCCAAGGTTATGCAGAGTGGTTATAAAACAGCAGTGAATAGAAATAGAATCAAATAGGCCAGGTCCCTAATTAGAACAGAGTTTGTTTCATTTTGCCATCTCTGAAAAAGGCCCAAGGGTGCCCAAAATAACGTTTGCTACTGGTGACTGCATCTGTTTTCCTCTACCAATATGTGAGTGGGACTTACAAATCCAATAAACTAGTATGTTATTATTCACATAGTAAAAGGTTTCTTTGTTTTACAAGAGGATTGCTTTAATTTAGCTCCCACTATAATCTGTTCCACTTAAGGTATGCGTATTTCTTACAAGGGTTTTTCCTTTTCTTTTTCAATGGGGGGGGCGGGGAGGGAACAACAACACTGATCAATAGATGAGGGGAAAAAGACTTTCGTTCATTTTTTAAATTAAATTTTATATTAAAAAAAATCATCCCTAGTACATTTAAATGATGGCGTATTTATCATAAGTAGGTAATAGAGACACTGGGGAGAGTGATGAGAAAGAAAACCAAAAAAATCTGAGGAGCCTTATCACTGTCAAATGAAGACCAAGGTAGAGAAGATTTGAAATTTTGATATGAATCAATTTTTATAACAGGACCATTTAAAAACTTTACATTTTTGCCCACATTTATTAAGCATAAAGTAAGAGAAAAATCACTATATCAGTGTTTTTACTCTGTGTATATATGTGTTTTAAATGAAGAGGCTGTTAGGAAGCAATTAGGTAAAAACAAAAGGCAACAATAAAATAGAAATAAAATATAATACATTTTAACATAACATAACAATATAAAATAAAACAAAAATACAGAAATAAAAATAATAAAGTGAAGGAAACCTAATATTCATAAAATATTCAAATTCTTTACCATTAAAAAGCTTTATGGTGGCTACATGATACACTTTCTGCTATACACTGTGAAAAATATTTTGTACTAATGAATGGTTCACAACAAATATTGTGTGCCTAAAATCCAACTTGCAGGGATTTCAACTTTAAAAAAAAAAAAGGCAGCAGTAACACTTTGTAAAGAAGTAAGGTTTACAAAGCACTTTCTTTATAAAAGCTCCGCACAGCAGACCAAGTATGACCTCCTTTTTACTGAGGATAAAATTCAGCCTCAGAGGGAGAAAGTGATTTGTCCAAGGACACACACACAGCTAAGAGTTAAAACTAGAAATGAAGTGGGATCTCCTGATTCCAATCAATCTGATCAATCCTAACAGCATCTACCTCTCAGAGTGCTTGTGAGGATCAAATGAGATAATATGCATAAAATTCCTTACAAAAGAGTTTATATAGATTAATACGTGGAAAAGCCTCCCTGAAAGTAGTAAGGTCTATAAGGCAATTTATATGCTTTCACCGAATGTTAACAAGCAATCATATGTTGACCCTCATTTCTGTCCTTTTTAAAAGTCTATTTTCAGGTTAGTATCTAAAAACCTACATCTTGATTGTAAAACTTGGCTTTCTCTAAACATCTATCAGCTCGTTGCTCCAGAGAAGTAAGAGGAAGTCAAAAAGCTAGCATTTATATAATTCTTTAAAGGTTTGCAAAGTAAGTAGGTTGTTTTATTTGATCCGTACAACAATCCTGGGAGGTAAGTGCTATTATTACTCCCACTTTACAGGGAAAGGAACTGAGCCTGAGAGGTAAAGTCACTTGTCCAAGGTCACACTGCTAGTAAGTATCTGAGGTAGAATTTGAACTCAGGTCTTCTTGATTCCAAGTCCAGCGTTCTTCCTACTTACAAAAGAATAAACAAAACCTGCATTTGTTACTATCACAACTCTGAAGTGCCACCTTGTATCTCTTAAAAAAAAAAAAAAAGGTGAAAATGACAAACACAGAAATGATTAAAATCCCTAGAGGTACCCAACTCACAGTGACACCGTCACCTAAGGGTGAGGGCAGAAACTGGGTTTTTGTTTTTTCCTTGAGCTTTGCACTTGGGTGCTTGCACAAGCAATTTCTAGCAGAAAGGCAAATTTCCGTTTGAGTAAGTACTCAGGAGAGCCCTGCTCAATTCTCTCCCATCTCTACTCCTGACTGTGGACATTTCTATCCCTCCTCCCCTAATGCCTCCTCACCCAAGAGATGCCACTGCCCTTGGGAGCCCTCCAGTGCCTGCTTGGAATCTCCTACCCAAGCAATCCACTGTTCCTTCCCCTGCCTCCTCTCCATCGTTTTTACAACTTGACCCCATTTGAGTACCTTCCCTCCCTCCAACCTCTTCATGGCCCAGGATTTTCAGCTCACTTGTATGGGCTGTCTTCCCCTATTAGAATGTAAAATCCTGGAAAACTGAGCCTGGCTTTCTTTTTTTACTCCCAGCACTTAGCAGAGTACCTGGCAAAAGTATAAACACTTAATAAGTGTCGTGTTAAATAAATGATCTATCTAAAATATCTATGAAATTAAAATTAAAAGATCCGTCTATATGTAGTATACCTGGGACTTCACCGATAAAGAGAACTCTGAGAAGAGGAAAAAACTTCCCCTTCCCAATGTAGGTTGACACATTCTCTGAAACTTCTAATCTTAGAGAGTTGCTTAGAACAGTGAAAGGTTAACTCACCCAAGATCACACAGCCAATATTGGCCAGGGCAGCACATGGACCCAGGTATTCATGGCTCTAAGGCCAGTGCCTGATATGCTATTAGCAGTATCACTGCTTCAGATATATTCAGGAACATGGCTAGAACACAGATATGAAGGATTCTCCCAGGAAAAATTCCTAAAATAACACTTTCCTATAAAGAACCAAACCCTTTTTTGCAGAGCCTGCTTGAGAGGGACGTACATTCCAAGGTGAAAGCAAAAGGAAGTTTTCTCCAATAGAGAACTAGTAAAAAAAAAAAATGTACAAGTTACTCCTGAAACAAAAATTTTTAGTAACCACTTGAATGGTTAAGGGATGACTACCTTAGTACTTCTGGTATTACTCTCTAGGTATCTTATAATGAGGCATATTTTATTATGCTGTTAGTAAAGGAAAAGGTTGGAAATACATATAAATACATATACTGATATACACATATATGCACACATATGTATATGTCATATATATCTTTAAAATTCAGAGGCTTAACTATAATGCATATTGGATGCATTTGTGTATTACTGCAAAGGTTCTGATAACAGTCTAGAAATACCTCTTAGCAAATTAGTAATCCCTGAATTAGCAAAAGAGACCTCTCTCTACCACCTTCCATTACCACACCTTTAAGACTATCTTTTAAATCCTAGTGAGTCTTGTAAGAGCTGTTTGATGAAATGCATTACAGTTGCCTCCCAATGTATAGAAGAAGAAAGGTGACTGAAGCCAACTCTCTGGGTTGGCCCCATGGAAACTAGCCTTTTTTTTTTTTAATTGTCAGGAAATTCCTAGTAAAGAAAAGAGAAAGCCAGGAATTAAGAGACAATGTAAGAACTGAGTAGTAGAGAAGGAGGAGCAGGGGTGGTAGAATCAAGTTAGGATGTGAACTTTGAACTCCTGATACCAGGACACTGACCCCATCTGCTTCATCCATGGCTGTTCCCTTATATTTGCCAATAGAAAAACTATTAAGCTTTCAGACCTTAGGATCCACCAAGGCTAAGAAGGCAAAGAGGTACAATCGGGGACTACATCCTGATATAAATTCGGACTGGAGAAGGTTAGTTGCCCCCAGGAAATATACAGTGTTGGCACTAAGAAAGCCATTGTATTAGGTTGGTTCTGAAGCCTGAAGTATCTTCTGTCTATTATAACTAGGCATTGATGGTCTTAGAGTATAAGAAGAAAAGAGCAGGATAAAGATAGGGAAGTGGAGAGTATGGGGGAGTACAGGAGGGATCTAGTCAGACAGTAACTATATTCAGTCATATTTATTTTGGACGGTTTTAGGAAAAAGCAGGTTTATGATGGAAACTGACATTCCTAAGAATTATAATTAGGGTCAACTACTTAACATATTGCCAAAATTCAGTCCAGTTCACCATTATAAACACTAATCTTTCTAAACTGGAGTTTTGTTAATATAGTAACTTATACATATGTACATAATATTACATTTAAAACTGAAGCCCTTTAATACAACATGACCTTAAAGATTCTAGATTTTAGGGGCAGCTAGGTGGTGCAGTGAGTAAAGCGCCGGCCCTGGAGTCTGGAGGACCTGGGTTCGGTTCTGGCCTGAGACACTTAACACCCACACAAAAATACTAGCCGTGTAACCTTGGGCAAGTTACTTAACCCCAATTGCCCTCCAAAAAAAAGGCAAAAAAAAAAAAAGATTCTAGATTTTACCACTGTACAGAGAGCCTCAGAGAAAGGCAATATGAGTGATGCGGGAGAGAAGTGGTTAGAGGAGGGTAGACCAAGAAACCTAAGAACGGTTATACAATTTAGATCTGGAAGAAACTTTAGAGATTACCTAATTTAATCTTTAAATTTTACATGAGGCCCAAAGGCCTTAAGTGACTTTTCTAAAGTCATATGCACAATAAGCAGCAGAGACAAGATTCAAATGTAGGTCATAACAGAAGGAGATCATAGATTTAGAGGACAGATTTAAAAGGAATCCTAAAGTCATCAAAGCCTCAGCTTTTTGGGTGGCCCTTAGACAAGTCACTTAAACTCTGAAGACCTTCTTACCACATTTTTTTTTTGCTTTTTGGAGGGGGGAAGGCAGGGCAATTGGGGGTTAAGTGACTTGCCCGAGGTCACACAGCTAGTTTTGTGTTAAGTGTCTGAGTCCACATTGGAACTCAGGTCCTCCTGACTCCAGGGCCGGTGCTCTATTCACTGCTGCCACCTAGCCATCCTGCTATCACCTATTCTAATATTCTAAAGAAAGAACTCTTTCAGAGATCATTGGGAATTAATCCTCACTGAACTTCAAAAGTCATATGGATGGAAACTTTTCAACAAAGTAAGAAGATGTACTAAAATGGGACTGTTACTCAGGACCTCTCCTCTGGAATTCACTACTTAACTCAGGACTGCCCCCATCCCCATTTCCTCAGGATGTTTCCTAAAAGAGAAAGAAGATGCACTTGTCTTTTTCAGAAGGCTATGTCAACACAAAATGAGCCAATTAGCACATGTAACTGGATTTTAATTTCTTCAGATCAAAAATATAGTGTAACCCAAAGTACAAAGCAATGACTCTTATAATGAAACATGAAACTTGGGTGTTGACTGTTTGCAGTGAATCTCTAGAAACCAGGGAGACTAAAGAACTAATTTGTCAGAATACACCTTTAATCCTTTCACAATACGCACTGCAAGTGAATTTCATCTTAGAAAGTCAATGTATCTCTGAAAACTTCTATGTAAATAATTGTTTTTTGCTTTGTACTTTGGGTAGCTAGGTGGTATAGTGGATAGAGTGATAGAACTGGAGTCAAGATGACTCATGTTCCTGAGTTCAAATCTGGCCTCAAACACTTACTAGCTGTGTGACCCTGGGCAAGTCACTTAACCCTGCTTGCCTCAGTTTTCTCACCTGTAAAATGAGCTGGAGAAGGTAATGGCAAACTAGTCCAGTATCTTTGCCAAGAAAACCCCAAATGGGATCACAAAGAATTGGACACAACTGAAAAAAGTATAACATGACTGGAAAGGTAAGAAGGAAACAGGTTATGAAAAGTTTTATATAACAGGGGGCTTTATTATACTTGATCAAGGAGGTAATAGGGAGCCAATGAGCAGCATTTAAATGGGGAGCAGGGTACAATATAGTCAGAATTATATTTCAGAAAAATCACTTTGGTAACTGAGCAGGAGACAGATTGGAATGGAAAAGATTTGAGGTGAGGACACCAATTAGAAATTACTGCTGTAGGCAATCAAGAGCTGATAAAAGCCTGAATTATGATAGTGCCTTTGAGAGTGAAGAGAAGGGGATAGATCCAACAGACAGGAACAACTCTTATGGTGACTCTTGTTTGGAAACAAATAATTACACCTTAATTATCTCTACTGCCACTAAAGTCCTACTCTAATGTCTCATCATAGTATGAAGGTGAATCTATATTAGGGAAGGCTACACCCAAGCTCTAACAGGTCCTACCAAGCTAGAAAGGCTTCTTTTTTGTTTTCAAGTTTTTATTTTTAAAAATTTTTTTGCAGGGGGGAGGGCAGGGCAATTGGGGTTAAGTGACTTACCCAAGGTCACACGGCTAGTAAGTGTTAAGTGTCTGAGGCTAGATTTGAACTCAGGTCCTCCTGACTCCAGGGCTGGTGTTCTATTCACTGTGCCACCTAGCCGCCCCTAGAAAGGATTCTAATACAACTCTAGTGTGGGACTGCATGCTTGCCATCCAAGACCAGATTTCCAATCTCTCTAATTCTTGAGGGGCTTGTCATTAAGATGGTGGAAAACTTAATGAATTCTTCAACTAGAGGCAGCTAGGTGGTGCAATGGATAGAGTGCTAGGCCTGGAGTCCAGAATTTCTGAGTTCAAATCCAATCTCAGACGCTTACTAGCTGTGTGACCCATTTAACCTTTGTCTGGCTCAGTTTCCACAGCTTTAAATGAAGATCATAACAGCACCTACCATCCAGAGTTACTGTGAAAGTCAAATGAGATATCTGTAAAGCATTTAGCACAGTATGCCTTTCACATAGTAGGCATTTAAGAAATGCTTGTTTCCTTCCTAAAACAAATCTCAAAGAGGGTAATGCAAACATTAGCCCCATTTTATACGTGAAGAAATTGAGGCTCAGAGAAGTTAAATGTCTAAGTGCCTACTGTGTGCTAACCCCCTCTTGTAGAAGGATTTTGATCTGCAAAGATATAAAGACTACCCACCCTGATAAAATCACATACACCAGAAATACTAAAGTAGTCATGCCTTAATCTGTGTGTTTCATTAGTCTAAGTTTTAATGTACTTCAGAGAAGGAGTATGGTATACAAGGACAAGATCTAAATCAGGGTTCAAATCCCAACTCCCCCACTTTACAACCGAGATACCTTGGACCCTGAAGTTGAGCCTCTTTCTGTAAAATAGGGACATTCCTACTTGTGCTGTCACCTCCCAGGATGGCTATCAGGAAATTGCTATAGAAATGTGAGTTTTCATGAATATTATAATTATCATTCAATCAGATTTGCTTTGCATTTCTGAGACGTTATACAATGAGCTCTTTTATAGAGAAGGGTGGAAAGTAAGCTGATTATTTTCCCACAAACTTGCATAATCTTTTCAGAAGCATTTTGTCTTCATTTTTTTATTTAACCAGTAGTGACTATTAAAACATTAAGTTTCTCTTAGCCGGCTAATCTTCAAATGGATTTTCCTCAGGTTCCAAGTTTTTGTATCTCTCTTCATCAGAGGCTTGCAGAATAGTGTTCACAGAACCTCAGAGTTGTCAGGAACCTCAGATCCTGATCCAATCCCGAACAAGAATCCTCTCTATGACATAGTAAACAACTGATCCATCAATAAACATTTATTAAGTACCTACTATGTTCCAGGTACTGTGTGAAGTACTGGGGATACAAAAAGAAAGACAAACTGATCCAACCCCTAGAGTAAAGACCTTCAGAGAGGGGGAGGCTCCCCTGGGGAAGTAATTCCATTTGGGCTCAGCTCTAACTGCTAGGGAGTTTCTCCTGACATCCAGTCTGAATAGGTCACTACCCATCTCTCCCAATGTAGTTCTGCCCTCTGGAACTAAGCAGAACAATACTATTCTGTGATGCATGGCCATTCCCTCTAGATCCCCTCTTCTCCAGGCTAAACTGTTCCTTTTATAATTTCATATATGGCCCGATCCAGGAGGAGCTTATACCACTGTGGGTTAGCTTTTCCAAGTTGCCTTCTAGTAGTCAGAAATTTCCCCACAGTGTTCTTTTTACTCTTTAACTTTTCTAAGTTTCTATGTGTTTTCATTAATTTAATATTACATTTTTTTGTGCTAAACGGAAAAAAAAAAAACTTCCTTAGTCTGTACATCTCATTTTTGTGGCCTCTGATGTATACTTATCTTTCACATGTTTGGTGGACACGGATACAGCCTTCCATCCTGTAATATTTTCCAAGGTCAGACAAAAAGAGAAACTAGAAAATACCAAAGATCTAAAACAGGGGTGGGGTCTCAAGGTCCCATGTGGCCCTCTAGGTCTGATTCCAAACTTCACATAACAAATCCCCTTAATAAAAGGATTTGTTCTGTAAAATTTGAACTTAGTCAAAAGGCCGCATGCAAGGACCTAGAGCCCACATGTGGCCTCGTGGCTGCAGGTTCCCCACCCGTGATATAAAACATAGCACACACTTTTTATTCATAAGATGATTCCATCAAAAGGGGCTAGTAGGAGGCCTATGGAAGGAAGCTTGAAGTAGAAAGTTACTGTTATCTCTTAGGCCCTAGGTTTTCATTCAGTCACCCAAAGAGCTAAAATAGACAGAAACATGATAGCATCACAAAGGCAGCCGCTCACATTTATAATTACACTTTATGACTTACAATGCCCTTAACACATATCATTATCTCAATGGATCCTCATCATAGCCTTGAGACATAAGAAATATAACTCAGCCCTATTTCATGGATGGAGAAATGGAGGTTCAGAGAGGTTCACAGTCACACGGCTAGTCAATGCTAAGTCATCGTCATGATTCAAACCCAGGTCTTCTCATTGCAGGTACAAAATACTCTTATTTGGCTGAGGCAAAGAAATAAGCCCATTCCCCAAGAACCTGACTCCTCGTCTTTCCTCCTTCCCTTGAACTGACTTACAGCCCTTTCCCACTGTATCCTGCAACTTCTCACAGTCGGCATCCCAGCTATGGTGGGGGTCTCATTTCACCTGCTAGATTGCAAACTCCTTGAAGGCCAACACCCTGTTCACATAGCTTCATCTCCTTCAGACCTGTACGTGGTAAGCTATTCTCTAAATATTTGTTGAACTAAATAAACAGTGAAAGGGAAGAAAGTCCAGATTTCAAATGGAAACTCAGTTTATACCAGGGGAGTACCCACACCATTGAAACCACCTTAAAAATAAGCCACAGCACATATTAAACCCTAGAAAACTTACAAATGGTCAGTTCTGTCTCTTCATGTGTCTGACGTAGGGCTGTGGTGAACTATTCCAGAATCCTGGGGCAAACCTCTAATTCCTGGATGTTCTAATGATCCCGGATGCATCAATTGTTTCTTAAGCAAATAAAATCCAATGTGGCAATCACTTCCCTCCCTGGCCAGAGGTCCCATTTGACCTACCCTTCACGGTCTTCCTGACCTTGGGGCCTAAAACAAGCCTAGGTGTAGGCATAATGAGACATGTGATATACCCCAGCAGTATGGAAAGGGGAAGAGATGAGAATAAGCAGCATCTATAAAGAACCTACTATGTGCCAGGTGCCAGATATTTGCAAATATCTCTTTTAATCCTCACAACAACACTGGGAAGCAGGTTCTGTTGTTATCCTCATTTTACAGAGGAGGAAACTGAGGCACATGGAATTTACATGACTTATTCAGGGTCACATAGCTAAGAAGTGTATAGGGCTGGATTTTAGCTCTGGTCTTCCTGAACTCCAAGTCCAGAGCTGTGCACACTATGGAGCCACCTAGCGGCCACTAGGTGGGCACTAAGCATCACAAGAGCCCAGTTGGAATCCTGACTCTCTGACACGGACTTCTTTGTGACCTTGGACAAAACACTAAACTTCTCAGTGCCTCAGTTTCCTCATTTATAAAATGAAGGAATAGGCCCAGATGACTTCTAAGGTATCTTCTAGATTAGATCTTCAATTCTGAGATCACTTCTAGTTTCTTTACTGGGTTTTTATGGAGATCAGGGTGATTATGGGAGAACTATAAAATTTATTTATAACTGGCAGAGAAGGTTTTATGTAATTTCTGATGTTACAGATACAGGCAAGGTTAAGAAAATAAAAATGGAGAAGGTTTGGAGGAGGAAAAAGGGGAGAAGAATTGAAAACAATATGAATGGAGTCTGTGCAAATTTGAGGAGATTAATTTCAGGAGCTTCCTGGTTTTTGAAAAATTCTCATAAACCTGGTAAAAAAAACTTTAAATATGGAGTGAACCCAACTACAGAGGAAAAAAAAGAATTAGTTGCCTTGGATCCGGCTCTGAAGCTGTGGTAAAGCAAAGCAGCCAGACAGGATGGATTAGATCTCTATAATTCTCTCTAGAGAGGAAAATAATCTGATGTCTCTTACCTGGGAGACAACATACCCCTTTCCTACTATAATAAACTAATTAGGTTATGGGGTTCCTTTGTTCTTTGAAAAGTTCACCACTTCTAGCCCTAATCCCTAAAATCACAGATTTGGGGTATCTGGAAAAAAAAAAAAACCAGGAGGAAATGCCTAGAGCCAAGAGATGGAATGAATGAAACATGGAACAGCCAAGAAAGAGGACAATATCATTGAATCAAAGAGTGTGTATCAGGGAGTATGGTGTAAGAGGACTAGAAAGGTGAGCAGGCTAGGTTATGAAGGGCTTTGAATGTCAAACTGAGCATTTTGTGTTTGCTCCTGGAGGCAATAGGGAGCCATTGGAATTTATTGAGTAGGACTTTTGTTTTAGGAAAATCATTTTATTGGCTGAATGGAAGACAGACTGGAGTAGAGGGAAACTTGAGGCAGGCTGAATCACCAGAAGGCTTTTGCAATGATCATTGCATGAGGTTTTAAGATCCTTCACTAGAATGGTGACATTGTCAGAGCTCAAGAAGGGGGCACATTCAAGGGATGTTGCAAAGGTGAGATTGACAGGCATTGGAAACAGCTTGTGTTTAAGAGATAGTGAAGAATCCAGAATGACTCCTAGGTTGTGAGTCTGAGGGACTAGGAGAATATAATAGGGAAGGTGGAAGAATTTAGGGGGGAAGTTAATTAGTTTAGTTTTGGATATGTTTACTTTAAGTTGTCTCCTGGACATCCAATCTGATTTATCTGAAAGGCAGTTGGAGAGCTGAGCCTGGTGGTCAGGAGAAGTTAGGGCAGGGTAGGTTAATCTGAGAATTATCAGCACAGAGATGATAATTAAATCCATGCGAGCTGATGAGACCACCAAATGAGGGAGAAGGGCCCCAGGACCCAGGACAGAATCCTGTGGGACACCTACAGTTAGAAGGTGTCATACAATTGAGGATCCAGAAGAAAAGAGTAAGAGTGGCCAGATAGGTAACAGGAAAACCAGGAGACAGTGGTATTCCAAAACCATAGAGAGAAAGGAGTATCAAGGAGGAATGAATGATCAAAAGGGTCAAAGGCAGGAGAATGAAGATGGAGAAAAGGCCATTAGATTTGGTGATTAGATCACAGGCAACTTTGAAGAAAGCAGAATTTTGTAGAACATCAGAAATCAGATTGTAAGAGGTTAAGAAGAATGTGATAGAAGAGAAAGTGGATGTATCTATCTTATGTGGCTTTTTCAAGGGGTTTTATAAAGGACAGAAGAGATATAGGACTTTCAAGGAGTTTAGCCACAAAGGACAAAAAAGATATAGGATACTAATTAGTGAAGATGGAAGGATCAAGTTAAGGGTTTTTCCAGGATGGGAGAGATACAGGCAGGTTTATAGGCAATGGGGAAGCAGCCGGAAGATTGGGAGAGACTGAAAATAGGTGACAGTGGGAATGACAAAGGGAACAATGACAAAGAGGAGACAGGATTGAATGGGATGATTTGGGCAGGCAAAAGTTAGCCTTAGGAAGGAAACCTTATCACATGAGACAGGGGTGAAGGAGGAGATAGTGGCAGACTAAATCTGAGTGATGCGAGATGAGAAAGACAGGAGAAGGTGCCCATGGTGAATGGCTTCAATTTTTCTATAAAATATGAAACAAGTTTTTCAGCTAAGATGGTGGGAGAACGGGAGCCTTGGGCAGTTGAGGAAGGATGAAAAGTTTTGGAAGGGCCACTGTGTATGAAAAGTGAGATAGTAAGTTGATAAGGGAGATATAGAAGGATTGCCTAGCAGCAGTGAGGGCCCAGTTGAGGTTGCATAACACCAATTTATAGAGGATCCAGTCAAAACAGTTGTTCTTTTTTCTCTCCCCTCCATCATGAAAAAGTCATTCTTAATGTTGGTTAAATGGGGTGGGGGTGAATGAGAGGGGAGTCAGTATCTCCTATCCCCATTAGAATAGGTTTGAAAACAAAAAATGTTTGAGAATCAGCAAATTCAAAAAATCAGGAATTTTTCAGACTGAACAGCTTGACAAAACCACCCTGCTCCTACATTTATACATAGTTTTGTGCACCGGGCCAGTAGTTTCCCAATCCATAAACTAAAAACCTCTGCCCTTCTCCCAAGTTTTTGCATAGGGTCTTCAAACCTATATATGCACCTAGCCTTGCCATTTCAATCTCAGGTATTTCTTTTACAAACCGAATAAATGTCCCGCTTTTATATTAGTATTTGCAAATGTATGTCAATGCTATTGTAAGATACAGAACATAAGTTCATTTAAAAGCATTCCTGAGTTCATAGCAGTTTTTTTTTTCTTATTCAGATGTTCTCAATGAATGGATGTTAATAGTACAACTACAGTCATTTGTGAAGGATTGATGAAGCTTCTGTTGGTTGGTTGGTTTTTAAAGCATTAAAAAGGTTGAGAATCATTGTTCTAGGAAGGGATAGGGAGACAGTCGACTCAACCAACACACACACACACACACACACACACACACACACACACACACACACA
>NW_027187378.1:34443651-34450279 GCF_028583685.1 Petaurus breviceps papuanus
CACACACACACACACACACACACACACACACACACACACACACACACCCTCTAGTACCCAAACAATGACTCCTTAGCAGGCTTCTGCTACCATTCGAAGTCCCCTTTTTGCTAGATAATTAAACCACAACCAAAATGCGGTAAATCTAAGAGTGCTACTTATGATGTTGAGTCAACAACCATGCACACCCTGTGTCCCTCAGTACCCCATGATGCTGAGCATCCAGAAAGGGTCACTGTGCTTTTGGGGAAACAAGGGTTTTAAATATTTAAATACAAGGAAAAAATATATAATTGTTAATATGCCAGGAAACAAAATAGTTCCATTAGACCTTAACTAATAGTCCCCCCAGGGAACTAAGCAGAGGAAGCCACAGCTGCTTCTATGCAAAGATTTCAGCCTTGCTTCTCCACTGGACTCAAAAGGCAAGGGCAAAGCGCAGGCCACTCCATCTTTATAATTCCCTTAGCCAAGGGTTGGGACACAAAGCAAGGAGAAACAAGGAGCAGGTGCTGAAGGAGTACATATTAAAGCCCTCAGTTCATCTACAACCCTCCCACTTACCATCCTAGGCTCCCTTTTCAACAATCCTGGTTGGCATACCCCAGCATCCTCTGCTAGGGGAAATAAAGGAAGAAGAAAATAGGGGAAAGACTTCCCTTATGTTAGTCCCAATCAGCTCCTGATTCTAGAATGATGAAGTGAGATAAACTATATTAATCATTTAAGTGTGATGTTTTATGTTCAAAATCACAGGATCACCCTAAGTATTTGAAGACTCCTCCCCTTCCCAGCAGGATGGGCAGATGAGTACAATTTGTTCCAGTGGTCTCGAAGGCAACCAAAGCAAGCACTGTGGAGCACTTAAGAGCTTGGTCAGACATCGAAGAGGCCAAGGTCAGCCACTGCATCCCAAGCCATCACCAGTGGTCCTGACTTCTGCCTTGTCAATGGACTCCAATGACTCTGGAAGACAGAGGGAGACTGACAACTTTGTGCAGCCCTGCCTCACTTAAATACAATTCACCCACAAGCCAAGACATCGCCTTCCTGATGTCATTGGTCCTCTCTGAAAATGAAGGGCAAAAAACAAAAAGATCACACATCTAGATGTGGAAGGGACCTCAGAGGGCTCCTAGTCTAATTCCTCATTGTACAGAAGAAGAAATTGATATTACAAAGGAGAAGTGACCTTCCCAAGGCCATACAGGTAGTAAGCATCAGAGGTAATAGTTAACTAAATCTAGGGCCTCTGATTCCAAACTCTGCATTCTTTCCCCACTGTACTATGCTGCTTATGCAGAAACATGACTAGGAATATTTTCATCCATGGCAAAAATAGCATGGTAGTAGCCCAGGAGAAAGCAACGGGCAAATTCACTCTGGAAAAGAGGATGATCTAGCATTGATCACGGTAGGAATCAGGGTGGGATGGTGAGAGAGAGACAAAAAGTATGGAAGCCCAGAGTGTCAGGCAGCAAGGAACAACAGAGGAAGACAAAGGAAAGCATGGAGATTTCAGTTGTCTTAAAGGAAGCACGCCTCTCTGACATCAGGAACCTGATACAATGCCCTGCCAAAGTTTCATCGCTGCATGGTCCTTAGCACTAAGTGACCATGACAAAGTGTGACCTTTCCGAACTTCAGTTTCCCCAGCTACATAAGGGTAACACTGCTGCTGCTGTTGTGGGTCCTTCTTTATCAAAGAGGACCAAGAGGGTGAGTGATGTCTTGACTTGCATGGAAACTGGATTTAAGTGAGGCAGAGATGGGCAAAGTCATTAGCCTCACTCTCTCCTCTGGAGTTATCAGAATCCACTGGTAAGACATAAGTCAAGAGAACTTTGTAACACTACTATTTGCAGAAACAAGGTTGTTGTGAAGCAACTTTGATAGCTGAAGAGTGTGATCTTCTCAGTGTAGTCCTACTTCACCAATTCATACTGCAACCCTGCATGCATTTCTGTGGCCAAGGAATTCAAAACTCTATAGCCAATTTGGTGATAAGACTCTCAAGTTTAGAGAGCAAAATGGTCATC
Organism: Petaurus breviceps papuanus; assembly: GCF_028583685.1. NCBI lineage: Eukaryota > Metazoa > Chordata > Mammalia > Diprotodontia > Petauridae > Petaurus > Petaurus breviceps. The sequence goes on from NW_027187378.1 coordinate 34,445,691, forward strand.
AAATAACTGACAGAGAGTCTATCACTAAGCCCAAACACAAAATGTTTCTAACGTGATAGTACCTGCCAACATAGCCGACAATCCAGTCACTTCCAACTCATGATGACACATCAACACAGCGTCCCTTAAAGCACTAAAGAAATATACATTATTATGACCATTAATGACACATGGCTGTGGAGGGAGATGCCATGATCTAGTTATAAAGAGCCTTTTAAATACCACATTGTGGTTAGAAGATAATTATAAGGTTTCTTGGTCCCTTGAGCCAAACTAGATCCCTTGCCCATATTATATATACACAAAGAGGGAATACAAATAATTCCTTGTGTTTGAATAATATATTTGCTTTCAAACTCCAGGTTCAAAGGCGGAGGACTAGAAGCCAAATCTCAGTTCCAAGAACAGATCATCATCACCTTGCTGGGTTATTGTGTCCCTAGAGCATTCAAAGATCAAGGCTGTCCAAAATTCATTTCTAGCCAATAGCGTACTTGAAAGCTAAATGAAACCTGACCGTTGTGCAGGAAAACACACACACACACACACACACTGATGAATATAAAGGGAAATATTTCAAATGACAAAAGTGCCAACATGAAAGTTTCATTATGTACAGTCTAGCAGTCATTGACCCTCCAAAGCTCCAACATATTTTTAAAGCTCTTTCCTCCATGAGAACCCCAATTCTGATCATTAATTTTAATGAAACACCAGGATTTTGGTTCACAAGATAAACCTTTTATATTTAGCTCAAGTCCCTAACTCCAAGGATATATCTCAATTAACAAAAACAAATAAGCTATATTCACCTCACTACCTCCTGGGTAAAGAAATGGGAGTTTCAAACTGGAGTAGGAATAAGCAGCAATCTCTAGGTACCAGATGAAGACTAATTCTCACTGGTCTCTGCTAAGACAGGCAGTGAATACTCATTTGTGCCCTTCTATTAGAGGCCCATGAAAGGAACCTCAGCTGCTGTACTCCCAAATATATCACAAATTCCAAAAACCAGGGCTCTCCAGAGAGAAAATACCCTGTGTCTCCAGGTCCCCAAAGTATAAATGTTCAAATTCCCTTCCCACTCTCCCACAACTAGGCTCCTGTTTGTTGACTTTCTGGGCATAGTGCAAAACCTGTCTTCTTAGACTGGCACCTAGGGCTTAGGTAAGAAATACTATTTTTATTTTAATAAAAACAGCATACATATAGAATTTTTTGTGTTTCACAATTTTATCTTCTTAAAGAGAATTCAGATTTCAAATAATAACAATGATCAGATAATAATGTCTCTTTTTACATTACTTTTATTCTACTATTACCAGTGGTTCTCAAAAAGTGGTCTATGGACCCCTGGGGGTCCCCAAGACCCTTTCAGGTCCATGATTTTAAAACTTCTCATAATACTACTAAGATGTTTTAAAGTCTAATATTGTATGTATATATCAATAGAGATAACCTACATAAACAAAAGCTCTTTGTGGGGGAGAGGAAGAAGATCCTCAATAATCTTTTTTTTTTTAAGCAATTGGGGTTAAGTAACTTGCTCAAGGTTATTTCTGGATGTGGTGCTAAGTGTCTGAGCCCAGATTTGATCCCCAGGTCATCCTGACACTGGGGCTGGTGCTCTTACTCGCTGTGCTGCCTGGCCACCCCTATCCTCAATAATCTTTAAGCATGTAAAGTAGTCTAGAGACCAAATAATTTGAGAACTACTGCACTATACATTAAGGTGGGCCAGTGCCACACCAATCAGAGTCATTCAAAATATTATATGATTATACCCAAATAAAGTCACTCCACTTATCAGTTTCATAGTATCTTAGTTACTACAGTATAAAGAAACCCCCCAAATCCTGCTGTATTATCACTTATATACTCACCCCTTAGTAATACACCAATGTGTTGCTATGAAACTATTTGCTCCCCCTCCCCCAACACTGACATTAGGGTGGGCCTGTAGTTAGTTGATTTCTTGAAAGAGACTGTAACTCTGGAGAACAAGAATCTAGGTGCTAAAAAGCTTATGTCTGTCTGTCTGTAATCTTTCTGGTGGTCCCCAGCAGACTACTGCTATAGCTCATGTTTTACCTAAAGTCTCTCAGCCCTGAGAAGGGTTAAAGACTAAAGTACCAACACCATACAAAGACAACTGTGGAGGTGTTTGTTTAGTTGGTATAGTAGTACCCTCTCTGCTCTCTCCTCCCCCTTTCCCAAGGCAAATGCCCCAGTAAATTTCAGTCTGACCTTCCATTCCCAAAGGCCTGAACTAGATTTAACTGAACATCCCTGAACGGTCTAAGAATCGATAATCTAAGTTCAAATCTAGAAGGTATATTGGGTGAGGGAAAGAGGGCATCTCCTGACAGAGAATACCCACCTGTCAAGCCTTAGTCAATGGGGAAAGGTGGAAGGTAAGACATGGTCCATTTTAGGATCTTTGTAAGCACCTCAACAATGCCCTTGAATCACCCCAAAATCTCAAGACTCCTTAGGATAAGAAAGTAAGCCAAACCTCCCCAAGGCTTCTTTAAACCAGACCCCAACGTGTAGGGCATCTGATATGGTGATCATCATATCATTTCTAAAACACTAAGTAAGTCTCAGCTTTATCTGAACCAGTGACTCATTACTTACCTCTTAACCTATCTGGTCCCTAAGAAAAAGCCTTTTATAAATGCTACAGATGATTACCTGTAGTAAATTTCAAACAAACCAGTCTTAAGGCCAAAACAATCCCATACACATTTTAATATTCACACTTTTTCTTTGCCAAGTCACTTCTTAAGCAGCTCTGAAATTTATCCATTACCACACCTGTAGGTTTAGTTATTAAATAATGAATGACAAATCACTGCAGAATTGCAGAGGGAAAAAAAATTATTTCTAAATGAATTAATGCCCTGCACACCCAACTTCTCACACTGTTCTTTGATACTATTGAGCTGTGAAACTAGGATAGAGATCCAGTCTTGTGGTCTAGAAGGAGAGCTTAATTGGATTGGGAGGAAGGGGGGTCAGCCAAAAATGTTTGAGAAGATTGATGAAACAGTGAATTCTGCAAAAAGCAATAGGCATTTTAATTTCTGGCTCCATTTCTTTTACACTTCTGAATGCCTGAGACTTTTCCAGTCTGTAAGAATTTCCTATTTATCTTTCCTTATATTTTTCTCTAATTATTCCCCTTAACTCTAGGGAAGACAAACTGTGCCAAGGTATTAGTTATTTTCTGTCACAACTCAAGACTATTGTTTTGTAAGGATTGCTTTTGCCCTCCCAAAACCAACCCACCCTGATCCTTTTCTTGTAATCATCTTGATTTGAAGTACTGAATACCACTCTGGTTGACTGTGGTTTGTAGCCTCTAAAAATTAAAATGGAAAGGCCCATGATAACTTTGATTACTTGCTTGTTTAACATTACCTGACATCTCTAAGATTAAGAGAAACCAGACATTTCTATATGGGGCCCCCAACAAGACTCTAAACTTGTTCTCTAAGGTGTGAGGAGTTCTTTAAAAACCAATCCCAAGGTTTTGGTTTGCCACTAGTAATAGCTGAGGGCAGGGTAAAAACTGAGCATTCACTTTTACAACAGAACTTCCAAAAGTAATATAATATGGAATAATTCTTTTTACTTATTTTAAAGCAACTTGTATTACGCTGAAATTATATACTTAAAAGCAAAGGAAGCTAAATGTAATAGATTCCTCATTTCATTTACAATTCTCATTATATCCTCTACTTTGCATATGAAAATGCTCCTTTTACTTAAGTCTGAACTGAATTTAATAACAACGGCAAACGACAACGCAAAGTAACTTGTTTTTAAAAGCTATCAGAAAATATTGCAACCAAGTAGGGTTTCCTGGACTATTCACTCCAGTCTGGTTCCCCCTTCTGACAGGGAAACCTGATAGTCTCTAAATACAATGAGGATTGGAAGAGCCAAATCACTACTTTCATCCCTTTCCAATCCTCTTCTCACTCATTAGAGCACAAGGAAGGATGGGTAACTTGGGTTCCCCTTCAGGTGGTGGAGTAGAGAGGGAAAAATTAAAATATGTGAATTTACCATCACAAAGTTGAGCCTCGCTCTGCTCACCCCCAGACAGACAGGCACAAAGAAAGCCGCACAGTTAAGAGAGCCCGCGAGGTAGAAGCGGAGATAGAAGTCTCCCAGTGATCAAAGGGAAGGAAAGGAGGAAGGGGAAAGAAAGGCATTCCTGCGAATCATGAATATCCCCCTTCAAGAACCATCCGCTCTCTGATGAAAGTCTTACCCCACCACTTCTTTCTTCCATCTTCCATCTCCTGCTGATGGCTTTGCAGCTGGGAGCCAGCAAGCTCGGGCTCGGCGCTGCCGCCTTTCGTTTTCCAGGAGCGTTGGGAAGGAGGCGGAGGGGAGGACCGCTTCAGAGCAGACCCCTCACCCGCTCTCCCATCTGGGGGCTCTTTCTTTGTTAGTCACCACTGACAGCCAGGAGGAAGGAGGGCAAGGCAAGGCAAAAAGCCCTCCTAGACTCTCATACACATATGCGCGCACACACACACACACACACACACACACACACACACACACACACACAC
>NW_027187378.1:34450289-34492892 GCF_028583685.1 Petaurus breviceps papuanus
CACACACACACACACACACACACACACACACACACACACACACACACTCACAAAACCCACTAGGGAGAAATGCCCCACAACTACTTGGAGCAGCCCAGTAGCCTGCTCCCGCCGCCCCAGCGGCCCCGGACCTGCACAGCTGCCCACCGCAACGTCAAAACTAGAGCAGCAGGAGGCATGACACCTCTCAGCCCCAGACTTAAGCCGGGAGGCTGGCGGACCCCGGGGAAGGGGCGGAGCCAAGGGGAGGGGGGAGATAGAAGGAGGGAACGGGTGGGGAGCTGGCCCGGGGAGGAGCTGGGGCTGCCGAGGGGGACGCCTGGGGAGCTAGGTCGAGCCGCGGAGCAGCCGGCCGGTCCGGGATAGCCCGAAGCTCGGACTGAACGGGCTGCCCAGCCTGTCGCCCCGGGGCTCGCGCGCTCCCAAGGCGGCTACCGCCCCGGGGGCCGCTCGAGCTGCTCCCGCGCCCCGACTCCTCTCCCCTGCGCCCGGCACGCTCTTGGTAGCTCCCGAGGGCAGCGAGCCGGGCTTCCTAGTCCTTACCTTTGTCCCACCCGGTGTGGGTGGCGGGGGCGGGGGAGAAGGCGGAGGGGAGGGGCAGGGGAATAAACCCCTCTGCGGCTAAAGATAGGGCTCACCTCCTGGCGCCGCTGGGGTCTCTTGCAACCTCGGGGACCTGGATGGAACGTGCCCTGTTCACTGCCAAGAAAAGAAGCGGGGTACTTCGGCCCGGGAGTCCAGGCAGGAGTAAAGGAAACCCGCCTGTTGCTATTTCTCCACCAGATCCCCTCCAAAAGGGAAAAAAAAAGCCTTTTCGGATGGTCTTTCAGCTGAATTCTCCCCTACCCCCCAGTCTTCTGGAAAAGGTGTGTTGTAGGGTGGACATGACGCTGTCCTCTCCCAACTTTGTTAAAAGTCCCAAAGGACCGGCCTTTGCAGACTGGTGCGCTAGCTTGGACCCTCGCTCTTTGTTTGCAAACTAGGGGCCCGGGTTGGTGGGAACCGAGCCTCCAGACCCTCGCGGGAGTGGGGCGAGGCCGTGCGTTACGGGGATTCACTATAGGGCTTGGAGCAGCAGCCTAGGGCTGCGCACGCGGTTCGGACCCACGCGCTCTTTCTTCTTAAGTTCGCTTGGCGCGGGTCGAGGCCCCCGTCCACTCGGGTTACGTAGAAGGTCCTGTGCACGCACACGCGTGCATACACACACGCACGCACCCACCAGGAATGGGAACCTTTCCGGCTGCGTTCAAGGACAATGTTGCAACCGTTCTGGCCAGATACCCCTGTGTTCAAGGTTACGGGTTTTCGGATTTGTTTAGGTTGGGGGAGGGACGTGAAAGGGAGGTGAAGTGCCGGTGTTTTCTTTGGCCCTTTGTTCCTGTGGGTGGACCGCCCTCCCCTTTCTCTCCACATCTCCTGGCGTTTCTCCCTGCCCACGGCAGACTGGCACTGAGCTTCACTCCCAGGTAGTTATCCAGCTATTCTGTGTAAACTTGGGATTTCCAGGCATGAACCAGTGTTATGGAAGATCATGACTAGCATCTCTCTGTTCACTTAAACATAACATAGAAATACATATAAACATACATCTATTAGAACCATTTTAAATATTTTTTTAACTGGGGTAGTAACCGTCAACGGTTAGGAGTGCATCCTCCATTGGCCAAGGAAGAAAAGATCTACAAATACTAGGGAGATTAATTCTTGCCCCAACTGACCACTGTTAAGTAGAAACCCAAGTCTCTATGTATAGCTAATGTGGCCTGGTACATAAAACGTTAATCTAAATAAATAAAAATAGTCAATTAAATAAAAGTCAAATAAAATAAGTCAAGAAGATCTGGGGGTGAGATGCTAACCTTAGGGTCAAGATCATCGGGGATCAAACCCCAGCTTCCTAATTTAGTTTGGAGGCAGGTTAATTTGATGGATAGAATGCTGTCCTTGAAGCGCAAGCTCCGGGTATACATCCTACTTCAGACCCCTGCCAGCTCTGTGTCCACTGCAAGCCATCTAGTCTCTCTGAGCCTCAGTTTCCTCACCAGTATAAGGATTATAATACCTCCAAATACCTACCTTACAGGGTTGTCTGCCAGGCTTAAATTAGTTAATGTATGTAAGTCAGCAAACATTTATCAAGTATCTGCTGTGTGTCAGGCACAGTACTGAGTGCTGGAGGTACAGAGAAAGGCAAAAAGCAGTCCCTGCCTTCAAGGAGCTCACAGTTTAAAGGAGAATCTAATGTAAGTCTTGAAAGATCTACATAAATGTGCCTGTATACTATATAAGCTACTTTATTAATACTGTGGCTATATATACCAAGGCCCAAAAACAAAATTTTATTTGAAACAATAGTAGGGACTAAGATTTTTATGAGGATGACTGAGTATACCAATAGGTTAGTGATGAGAATGGAAAAGATACTAAACCAGGTGTTTTTAACCTTTTTTGTATCATGACAGATTGGTGAAGCTCATGAACCCTTTCTTAGAATCATGCATACAAAATACACAGAATACAAAGGAAACCAATTACATTGAAGTACAGTAATTGCATTTTTTTTTTTAACTTTAGGAAACCCTGTTCAAAAACTGGCTACACCTGGTAGAGAGCTCAGGGTCTCCCAAGGGATATTGAGGCATCCCAGCAGTTCCATGACTCCATCCAGTATTTGTTCAGTGTTAATGAGGGCTACATCAAAGAGTGAATCCCAGTCTTAGTCAAACTGTCGATTCTCAAATGTATCTCGGACAGAACAATCTTGGTGCCTTTCCTCTGAGATTGTCTCCAAGTTATCCTGTGTGTGTTGTTTATATGTAGTTGTTTGCCTGTTCTCTCCCGCATTAGACTGTGATCTCCTTGAAAACAGAGATTTTTTTCTTTCTGCCTTTCTCTCTATACTACTTGGCACAGAGTGCATGGAACACAGTAGGTACTTAATAAATAGAGGGAACTAGGCTAAAGGAATGTAGATGGATCAATATAGACAAACTCCACTACTGGAAAGCACAGCTCAAAGCCCTTAATCTTTTCAGACAGCTCAGTGGTCCTGTGTCTGGCGCACACTACCTACTTGTAAGTTTTTTCAAATTTCAGTATTTCTCAGTACTTTCTCTTCTTGTTTCCACAGAAAATTGTATTAGCCCAACAGAAGGAGGTCTACACTGTTTCTTCACTGAACCACTGCCCTCCTAAAAATCCTTTGTGCTTAAAGTTTTGTGGTCTGATAGATTAAGAGAGGGATGAAGAAGTACCAAAGGCAAAGCAATCTCACGGCAAAAGTTGGCTTGACTTGTGGTATATAAACAGTTTATAAAGGTAAAAAAGTTTTAAGAAACACTTTTTTAGCTTAATATAGAAAACAATTCCTCAGTACCAACACCTAGACAGGTTTCTACCCTTTTATGCTTTAGAAAACACAATTAAAAAAAAAGCAAAAACTGATGCATTGAAGTGTCTTCGGGGGCGGCTAGGTGGCACAGTGAATAGAGCACTGGCTCTGGAATCAGGAGGACCTGAGTTCAAATCCAGCCTCAGATTCTTAACACAAAAACTGGCCTTATGACCTTGGGCAAGTCACTTAACCCCAATTGCCCTCCAAAAAACAAAAAAAGGAAAGAAAACACAATGATTATATCTGAAAATACTTAATCACTTGAACTCATATAAACCTTCAAACCATACCACCATAAGCCAGTGGAGAAAGGACTTTAGTGTGGGAGGAGAAAGAATTCCTAGGTCTACTCATTTAATTAAGATTTTCTTATTCTCTATTTCATGGGGAGGCAATGATTAGAAAACTGGTGTAGGAGTCAGGAAGAAAAGGGTTCAAGGGACACCTGTGACCATGATGATTGTGTGACCCTGGACAAATCGATTAACCCAGTACTGCTTTGAGCAACTGTCTGAGACAGGATTTTTAACCTTTTTTTGTCATGGACTTTTCTGGCAGTCTGCTGAAATCAATGAATCTTCTCATAATTTTTAAATGCCAACAATAAGAGAGATTACAAGAGACAAGAATTTTATTGAAATAAAGAAGTATTTTTTCCATCCAGGTTCACAGGTCCCTTCAAATTAACTCACAGGCCCTTGCTGTAAGACTATAACTTGCAGAGAAATTGCTAACCTACATTGGCAAAGGGAGTTTTCCCCACCTGAAAGTTCCTATATCAATGAAATCACATACACAGTCCCTATCACTATCCTGAATTTCATTTCAAAGGTTAACGCAGCAAGAATGTTCTGCAAATGGCTTCTAATGACAAGGGTTCTCCTAGATCAGAATATAAAGCCAAGACGTTGTCACTAACATCTATAGTTTTCACCAATTATATTAAGGAAGGGGGGGGCGGTGAAAAGGAATTATAGTTGGTAGATAGAGGTTGGGGGAGGGGATGATAGTGGTCTAGAAAAGGGAGACAAAAACTTTAATTTGTAGTATTATATATACAGTGATTCAGATGACTTGGGTGAATTAGTGAAATGGCTGGGTAATAAAATTATTAGTGCAATTTTGTTACTTTCAAGTACATAGAACAGGTCACACTAATGGCTAATGAAATGTTTCCAAGTGGAATTCCTTCTGGGGCCAACTTTAATGAATATGTGAGATACATTTGCTCCTCCCACCTCCATACCTTTTCACTGCCTGTGTTCTATGCCTGGAATATTCTTGCTCCTCATCTCCACACTCTGGCTTTTCTCAAGACTCAGTTCAAATTTCCCCTAGTCATTCTCCTCCCAACAGTTCCTCACTCTGAGATCACCTTCTATTTACACAATATTTCTCTCCTATATACAGTTATTTGCAAATTGTCTTCCTCATTAGAATGCAAGACTCTGGAGGGCAGGGACTCTTTGCTTTTCTTTATCTTCCAACCATTTATCAAAGTGCCTTGCAAGTAGCAAGCATTTAATAATTAAATATTTGTTAACAGTTGAGTAGCTGACATTTACAATTAGCAAGATCCTCTGCCCACAAATTATTAATGTGCAAAAGAACATAGCATCTCAGTGCAGGAAGGGACCTCAGAGGTCATGTAACCTCATCTAGACATAAGGCAAGAATTCTCCACCACTTCTTCAACAAGTAGACAAGCAGTTAGACTTAAAGATCCCCAATTGTTAGCAACTCCTGACATCCCAAGGCAGCCTCTTCTTTTGGACAGCTCTGATTGCTAGAAAGTTTTTTCTTAAATTGAGATGAAATCTGTTTTCCTGTAACTTCCACCCCTTGCTTCTAGTTCTGCTCTTCCGGGCCAACCAAAACAAAGCTAATCCCTCTTCCATATGACAAACCTCAAAATACCTGAAGACAGATATCCTGTCGCTTCTCCTCTCCAAGTTAAACACCCCTAGTTCCTTGAACTAATACTCCTGAGGCTTCTTTCTTTGGACATACTCCAGCCTGTCCTTCCTATATTGTGGCACCCAACACAAAGCACAGTATTCCAGATGTTGTCTGGCCAGGGCAGAGTACAATGGGACTATCACCTCTCGTGACCTAAACACCGTGCCTCTCTTATTACTGGGTTTGGATTTGGGGGGGGTTTTTTCCCCACTATATCACATTGTTAACTTATTCAGCTTGTAGTCCATTAAAACCTCCACATCTTCTGCATGCCATTCATTCCCTACAACTATGTGATAGATACTAGAGTCTTAGCTCATTATTGAGCTAAGAATTCCCCTATAATCTATATTTTCTAAATACTTTTCTTTGGACCAAAATTGTATAGTTATTTTGTTGGGTTCAGTTATGCTGACGTGATGAAACCAAGGCCAAACTAAACCAAGAGATGTGGTAGGTACCCTTATAGTTTTAGGGATGAAAGAGACTCAACAATTGATGGGGGGATTGTCTCCTCCCCCTAATTGTCAGTAATCCACTTAACAGGGTATTTAAAAATAGTTATAAATATTCATTGCCCATGAGTATGCCAAAACAATGTAATAAAAGTAGCAATAATACCTAAATTAATTTACTTATTTAATGACATAAATCAAATGACCAAAGGATTCCTTTATAGAACTAGAACAAATAATGAAATTGATCTGGAAGAGCAAAAGGCTAAGAATCTCAAGGGAAGTAATAGGGAAAAAAAGTAGAAAGCAAGGGGGCCTTGCAGTACAAGATCTCAAAGTAGTCCTACAAAGCACAGTAATCATTGGTACTAGTTTAAAAAAAGAGAGGTCACTCAGTGGAAGAGGTGAGGTATACAAATTATAGAAGCAAATGAACCTAGTACCATAGTAGGGAAGAGATAAGGAAAGGAATAAGCATTATATAGCTCCTATTATGTGTCAGGCACTGTGCTAAGTGCTTAGCAAACATCTCTTTTGATCCTCACAACAACTCTTCAAGGTAGGTGCTATTATTATCCCTATTTTACAGTTGAGGAAATTGAGGCAAACCGGGTTAAATGAATTGTCTAGGGTCATACAGCTAATAAGTGTTTGAGGCCAGATTTGAACTCAAATATTTCTGACTCCAGGCCCAGCATTCTATACACTGTGCCATTGGCTATCAAGGTATTTGATAAACCCAAAGACCCCAGCTACCAGTTTAAGGACTCACTATTTGTAAAACTTCTGGGAAGACTAGACAGCAGTCTGGCATAAATTGGGTTTAAACCAATACTTCACAACATATACTAACATAAGCTCCAAATATATCCAAATGGAAATGTGACCTAGATATAAAAGGTCATATCATAAATCAGATGAATAAGGAAGAAATTATCTTTCAGATATAGGGAGACAGAAAGAATTCATGAGCAAACAAGAGATAGAGAAGATCACAGAAGATAAAATGGGACAATTTTTATTATGTGACATTTTAACGTTTTTGCATAAATAAATCAAAATGCACCTGGGATTAGAAGGGAAACAGTTAACTGGGGGGAAAACTACAGCAAGTTCATTTCCAAGATCTATAAGGAACTAATTCAAATTTATGAGAGCCATTCTCCAACTGATAAATGATCAAAGGATATGAACAGTCTGTTCTCAGTGAAAGAAATCCAAACTATCTATAGCTATATGAAAAAAATATCTCCAAATCATTAATAATTAGAGAACTGCAATTAAAGTAACTCTGAAGTTCAACGGCATACCTACTGGTTGGTCAATAAGCATTTATTTAGTGCCTACTGTGTACCAGTCACTGTGCTAAGTGCTTGGGATACAAAAAGAGGCAAAAAATAGCCTCTGCCCTCAAGGAGTTGACAATGTGATGGGGAAGACAACAAGCAACAAATATGTACAAGCAAGGTATATACAGGATAAGTAGGGAATAATTAAGAGAGGAAAAACCCTAGAGTTAAAAGGGTTTAGGAAAGACTTCCTGTAGAAGGTAGAATTTTAGCTGGGATTTTCAGGAAGTCAGGAAAGCCAGTAACCAGAGATGAGGAGGGAGAGCATTCCAGGCATGGGGGACAGGCAGAGGAAACACCCACAGCCAACAAATGGAGAATTTTGTTCATGAAGCAGCAAGGATCATACCCTTCTGGCAAAGTTGACATTTAAAAAAAGGGAAAATGACAAAAGTTTGAGGGGTCAAAGACAAACAGGCCCATTGATGCACTGTTACTAGAGTCATGAATTACCACAGTTATGCCAGAAAGCAATTTGGACCTATGCTCAGAAAATGACTAAACTGTACATACCCTTTGACCTATCAATACCACTCTAGGTTTATGCCTCAAAGAGATCAAAGAAAGATGAAAAGGTCCAATATGTACATATGTATGTTTATAGCAGCTCCTTTTATAGTTCAAAGAAGTGGAAATTAAGGGAGCACTTATCAGTTGGGGAACAGGCAAACAAATTATGGTATATTAATGTAATGGACTACTATTGTGATGTGAGAAGTTATGAAAGAGATGGTCTTGAAGAAACCTGAGAAGACTTGCATGAACTGACAACAATGATAAAGAACAAAGAGAATACTTTATACTAAAACCACAAAATTATAAAGACAATTTTGAAAGACTTAAGAATTATGATTGATGCAATAATCAACTGTGATTCTGTAGGACTCATGAGAAATAATGCTCTCCTGATACAGATGTGGTGAATTAAATATACAGAACAAAACGTGGTCAGTGAGGCGGCTAGGTGGTGCAGTGAATAGAGTACTGGCCCTGGATTCAGGAGGACCTGAGTTCAAATTCGGCCTCAGACACTTGACACACTTGACTTTGGGCAAGTCACTTAACCCCAATTGCCCTCCAAAAAAAAAAAAAAACATGGTCAGTGAGGGAATTTGTTTTGACTATTTGTGACTATGTATATTGGTTATAAATGTCTTTTTATTTTTTAGTGAGAGGACAGGAGGTGGGAAGGAAAAAAAATAAAATTTGACTGGGAAGTGAAAAAATAATTTAAAACATGTTATTGTTTTTAAAATCTTCAAAAGAACAAGGCCAAGATTACTGCAAGAAAGAATAACAAATTCAGAGTCACTTGGGTTCAAATGCTGGCTTTGCAACTTACTATTGTTCCAACCTTAAGACATTTGATCCTCTAAAATTTGTTATCCTATGATCTTAATTAAGCCGAGATGAAAAGGTCGCTTTCTAATGACCAAAGGTCCCACTTAGACAACGAATTCTTTGCTTATTGGTCAGAGTAGCAAACTTTTTACTTTCTCCCCCTTTTAATGGTCAGTATTATGTCCAAGGCAAAACAAGTTTTGATCAGCTCTGATTTTAGCAAATGTCCATATAGTTGATATTTCCCATCATAGCCTTATCCTGCCTCTCTGCCAGATTTGTGATCTATTTCAAGAAATCATCAGCTGGGGCGGCCAGGTAGCACAGCGACTAAGAGCACCGGCCCCACTGTCGGGATGACCTGGGATCGAATCCAGGCTCAGACACTTAGCATCCACCCAGAAACACCTGGCCGTGTAACCTTGAGCAAGTTACTTAACCCCAATTGCTTTAAAAAAAAGAAAAAAGAAATCATCAGCTAATTCCTCCTTCTGTCTAGGAAGTCTGTTCTACACTTTCAGCACAATATATCATCTTTTGCTTTCCCTAATGTAGCCCACCCAAGTGCTTTCCATTAAGTTTGCCTTTCTAGTTTGCTTGTTTCCCAATGGTCCTTTTTTATCTCAATACATAATCCTAGTCAATCATTCATTTTAACTTACTTTTGAAAGCTCTGTCTTTTTCATGTTTTATCCAGGAATTAATTCCCCCTCCCCCCCAACCCTTAAATCTAAATGATACCTATGAGACTGAATTACCTTCTTGAATTAAATCTTTAAATAAAATTTATTTTCTTTTCACTCAGTTAAATAAATAGTTCTTTCTAATTTTTCTTACTCTACCTCCCCTCAGAGCAAACCCCTTCTTCATAGATAGTACAAAGCCAGCCCAGGTTTAATTTCCATAAAACTGAAATTGCAAAGTATATTAATAAGATTTTACTCTAGATATTGAAAATTAGATGCAAAAATACTCCACCTTATCAAAAAACATCCTCTCCAACATGAATCCATTGGTTCACAGGAAGTGAGGAAGGAATGATTATGACAAAATTCATTGGGGGAAATTTACATCAAGGAATTTGTCTGTATGCCAGAGGACTATAAGAACTGGGTAGTTTTAGGAAAAATAATGGAATCAAGGTATATTTGGGTGAAAAACAGGGGCTAAGATACCCTGATTTTTGAAGACTAAGGAAAGCTGATAAAAGACAAGAAAATGTCCTTCCTTTTTTTCCTTTTAAGTATTCCATATATCAAAAGAGATCAGCACTCAAAGCACTTTTCTCCTCCCTCTTCCCCCCCCCCCCCCCAACCTCTAGAAGTTAATCCACTCAATTTTGAGACTCACCCAGGAGACACATAGCAGCCTAGGTTGGAAGATGAGTAATTTAATCCTCCCCACCCCAACTCCTTTACTTTTCCCTTTTGTTCTGGGAACAAAAATCAATATTATCATTGCTACTGAAATTAGCATGACAAATGACAATCTATAATCTCCATTTTGGCTTCACTTATAATTCCTGTGATTTACCTAGACTAAAGCTCCCAGATATACATACTCATCCCTGCCTAGATAGATAGATAGATAGATAGATAGATAGATAGATAGATAGATAGATAGATAGATAGATAGATAGAACAGTCAATCCTCAACTTTTGTGGGGGCAATGTTCCTAGAAAAGGGCGTGAAAGTAAAAATCATAATTGTTGATACAATAAACCTATGTGAAAGAGGGGGTAGGTCCTCACAGCCAACAAAAACTATAATCTTTTGCTAGAGATTGCTGAAAATACACTTTTCTGCATTCAACTCTTCATAACAAAACACTGATTCTGACAATATGCACTTTTCTTGAGTAACCATGAAATAACCCATAGGATGCAGTACACAGAATAAAATTAGTAACATGCAAAATGTTTTTTTCTCACTAGTAATTCCCTAGATGTCTGTGACCTTTTGTACTAACATCTCAATTAAAAAAAAATCCATTGATTTCAGACTGTATTCACTTTTCATAGACATGAAATCTAATGGTACCATAAATACTGTAGAGCAAATAAAATTCTTAAAACTAAAACATCTTTTAACCTGAATTTCACTATCACACAGATAGCAGTGTGAGGGTGTTGTATTATATACTATACTGCTATAAACCTTGGTTTTCTGAAAACCAAGGGAGAGGTTGCTGGGACTTCAGTCAATGATGTCAGAAGACGCCAAGACTAGGCAGGTCTCAACATCACCTCTGACACTCCAACACTCTATCTCTACTCTGTGTAGCCATGAATGTGTGTGGCTTCCAACATGAAAGTGAAAATAAGGTTACTAATAAAATCACACAAGTGCTTGAAATCACAAGTTAAACGAATGAATGTTGAAGAACTATATAATATAATATATGATGTGATGTATAATAATAAATGTTATATTCTCTTGAGAACATGGACTGTCTCATTTTTTATTTGAATCCCAGAACCTAGCTCAGTGCCAGGCTTAGACTAAGGATTTAATAAATGCTTGTTGAATGATTGATTAAAATACCATGTAGGTAATGAGTATGCCCTGGCCTTCTGTCTCAAAGCCAGGCTTGCTACATTTCCTTATGGTTCCAGAGGGTAACCCTGAAGGGTTGGATGGTGCTTCTCTTTCTCTGTTGTCATTGGCTCAAATCCCTACTGGCTGAGTTCCCCTCTCCCCACCATCACTGTGGTAGAACCAGTGACTAACATAACAATACCTTTTAAAACCCCAATGTAAGTGACGTTTATACCTAAAAGATAATAGCTAAAAAGAAAAAATATTTTTCTTAATACCCCACCATGGCATTCTCTATCCCATACCACCATGGTAAAGTCATCACTGTTACCAGATGAGTACATCCCCTGTACCAGAATCCTGAAGATGACCTCTACACAGCTTAGCAGAGTAGCTATCACATTATTGTTGTTCAGTCATTTCAATCATGTCTGACTCTTTGTAACCCCATTTGGGGTTTTCTTGATAAAGATACTATAGTGCTTTGTCATTTCTTTTTCCAACTCATTTTACAGATGAAGAAACTCAGGTATACAGAGTTAAGTGACTTTCCCAGGGTCACACAGTTCGTAAGTGTCTGAGGCAGGATTTGAACTCAGGAAGATGAGTCTTCCTGATGCCAGTCCTGGTACTCTTATCTATTGCAGCACCTAGTTGCACTTATTTATTGACTGACAAAGTCTCAAAAGTTGATCCTTGCTTCTTGTTTTACAGGCTGTAGAACAGCCTGGGTTCCAGTTCCTGGATTCCTGTGACTCTCTTCTAACTCTTTGAAACTTCTAAGGTCAGGGATTTCAGGTAAATGTCAGTTATTATTATTATTATTATTGTTATAATGTGATTATATACCTTTGCTCTGAGGTGAGCAAATCTCTTTCTAGGAGAAGTCTATCTTGTTAGGGCTCTGTCCCTTCTCAAATTTTCCTTTATCTATAATTATTCATTTACATGCTCTGTCCCCTCAGTGGAATAAGTTCCTTGAAGGCAAAAACTATCTTTTGGTTTGGGTTCTGGTTTTATCTTTTTACCCCAGCCCCAGGACACAGTAGACATAATACATTTTTGTTGGCTTGGATCAAGACAGTTTCCCACAGATGCATATCATTGGTGGACTAGAATCAGATTTTGGATAAGACCAGAGAATTACCTGAAGCATCTGGACTTGAACCCTGGCCTAATTTCCTTAGTCCTCTAAATCAGTGTTTTGCAAACTTTTTTGATTATGTACTCCTATTAGCAATTTATTTATTTTTCCCTTGGTGGATATGTGGAGATAAGGAAGGTTGAGGAGAAAAGCAGGAAATTTCCCAGTGGCAACCATACAATTATGTTTGTGTGGATGCCCTAGTAGTATTTAAGCATAACTACCTCAAGATGCCAGACTTTTCATTTATAAAGTAGAAGGTTGAGAGTTAATAAAGTGGGGTGGAAGAAAGGAGTATTGATCTACAATGTGTAATGAGTAAGTTTGGGTTGGAGATAAGCCCCATGATTGACTATTAAGGTAGGATTAAAACCATCTTCCCATTTTATGATTGAATAATTTCACCCCTTTGGAGTCATACCACATCTCTCTTAGGGTTATGCCTTAGGGCCCCTCCATAGGGCCCTGGTCCCAACTTTGGAGAACACCACTCTAAATAAATTAGACTTATTCTGATAATTAAAAACTAATGTGATTTTACACGACATTTTAATTATCTAAACTTTCTATTAATTAAGTTTATTAATTTTCAATATCCTTTCACTGAAAAATGGAATTATTTTAATTTTATTTGGATGTGTCTTAAAAATTATGTTCTGTCTATAAGAGAATATTTCCAATTCATTATCATGTAAATCTTGTTCTCTTTCTCAAATGTTTAAATAGCAGTTTCTGTGTTTTGCTCTTTCCCTGCAGGCTACAACCATCCCTCACTTTTGATCAATATCATTTCATTCTTTTGGAAAGAGAATGGGAGACAAGGTGTTATATATCTGTATTCTTGCGATTTCCCACTTTGTCACAAGTTTTTTTCTATGCCTACATTAGCAATATTACCAATTTTTGTTCATTAACTGCTCAGCAAAAGCTATAAAGAAAAAACTCAGAAAAGTCTAATTAATATATATTTCTCCAGGCTAATAGTTATTAATACATGTGGTGTTCATATAATTATTCTTAAAGAAAATAACTACAAAATACAGCTTCAAGGAACCATTAAGAAACAATCCAATAAAACCCAATTCTATTTGTATGGCCTGTCATAGGGTTTTGAGTGAGAAGTGATCTTAGATGTCATTTATTCCAACAAATATTAAACTGTAAAACAAGCCTAAAGATGTTACATGATTTGGCCAAGGAAACATAGGATAATAGACAAAGGTGGAGGGTATCTTAGAGGCCATTTAGTCCAGCCCCTTCAGTCTATAAATGAGGAAACTCAGGTTCACAAAAGTTAGGTGTGTTGACCAAGGTCATACAGGTAGTAAGTAACAGAGTTAGGCTTTGAATCCAGGTCATCTGATTCCAAATCCAAGATTTTTTCTACTACTCTATAGCCATCCCTAGCACCTAAATCTGTTTTGAACATGGTAAAGATTCAACATTTGGTGAAAGAATGAATAAATGAAATACCTATCAATACTCAATCAGTTGCAGATAAGCTTAGATAAGATCAAGTTTTGCAAAGACCTCTCCCCAGCAAGAACTATAAAGAATTCATTGACACTAATGATAAATGATAAGGTTAATAAAAAGGGATATTTTAGCTATGTTGGGAGCAAGAGAAATATCAAAGAAATGGATAAAGCCATGATAATGGAGGAGAGAAGAAAAAAAACTACTAAAATTTTTATTTAGTTTTTGTCTTCCTTTACTAAGGAAAATGATCTTTGGATTAGAAAGGTCAGAACACAAAGGGCTATCAGAGCTAAAACTCAAGATACACAAGGAGAAAATAAGAGAGCACCAACCTGCCTTGATGAGTTCAAATCAAAAGGATTAATTAAACTACATGCCCGTGTACTGAAAGAATTGACAGACATAACTATTGACATCACTGATCTTTAAAAGATCATGGAGAGGGGCGGCCAGGTAGCACAGTGAGTAAGAGCATCGCTCCAGTATTGGGATGACCTGGAGATGGAATCCCAGGCTCAGACACTTAGCACCCACCCAGAAACACCTGGCTGTGTAACCTTGAGCAAGTTACTTAACCCCAATTGCTTAGGGGCGGCCAGGTGGCTCAGCGAGTAAGAGCACCGGCTCCAGTGTCGGGATGACCTGGATCAAATCCGGGCTCAGATACTCAGCACCCACCCAGAAACACCTGGCCGTGTAACCTTGAGCAAGTTACCTAACCCCGATTGCTTAAAAAAAAAAAAAGATCATGGAGAATGGAAGAGAAAGCCAGAGTGCAGAGATACAAATACCATCCCATTTTTTTTTTTCTAAAGAGAGAGAGTAGAATTTGTAAATTACAGTACATGGAACATTAATTCAAATCTTGGCAAAATACTAGAATGTGTTTGTAGGAAGACTCAAATTTTCCACTTGGCAAAATATAGCAAAAAAGCAATCAGACTTTGCTCCCTGTAGATATACATAATAAAGACACGAATCTGGGCTAGGTGAGTGGAGAGCAATGACCTTGCCTTCTTCACAAATCTTTTATTGTGGCTCAAATTAATTTGCAGGCTAGAGGATCTTGGAAGTATCTAAGAGTAACTATGTTAAGCAGATTTGGATCTCCAGCCAGACAAAACAAAAAAGGGAAAAACCCGTATGAAGCCCTGGAGCATTTTGCCAGACTAATGTTAACTGGGTGTAGTGGGAATAACTAAAAAATTATAGCCTGTCTTTATCAGGAAAAGGTTTTAATCAACATGTCCTACCTGACTGAAACTGAAGATGGTTTGTAGACTTGAAGAGATGACCCAAGAACTGGGAAAGAACTATTACGAAGCATATAAGAACATCTATATGAGTTTAAGAATTGAACAGAGCAACACAGCAAAGACGCCACAAGGCAATGTGCCAGCAGCGACCATAGACACAGCAGTCACCCTGGGACCTACAGGGAGTGGGCTCCCAGAGAGATCAGAGTGACACCATCACTAGAAGACATCTTAAGTTCTGCAACATCGCAAGTCTGAGTTGCCTCTTCATTTGTACCCTCTCCCCACACACCCATATTCCCCACATATAGGGCTCTCATGAATGATTCCTATGTGCACTCACTCTCCCTCTCCCACAGTACCTCCATCCTAGGTCCTACTCTTCTGATTGCTGAGTCCCTACCTAGAGCTGCCATTTCATGAGAGGCCCTAGAGATGCTCACTTCAATGCCATCTCAATTAATTCTCCAAATTTCTCCATCTCTGGCCAGCAACCTGGCAACAATGCAAATACCTTCTCCTATTCCATCCATCCTCATCTCTCTCTACTTTTCGGTTTCTCTTTATGCATTAACCTTCTCCTATTTATTATTATTATTATTATTATTATTTGCTTTTTTGGAGTGGGGGGAAGGTAGGGCAATTGGGTTTAAGTGACTTGCCCAAGGTCACACAACTAGTTTTTGTGTTAAATATCTGAGGTCGAATTTGAACTCAGGTCCTCCTGACTCCAGGGCCAGTGCTTTATTCACTGTGCCACCTAGCTGCCCCGGCCTTCTCCTGTTTAAATGTTGAGTATAGAGTATATAGACTGAGTATAGAGACTGGTTTACTTTCAGCACTTAGTAAAATGTCTGCCATATAGTATGTAAGCACTCAATAAATGCTTTCTATCTACCTGTCTATCTGTCCATCCATCTACCTAGCTAGCTATCTTTTTGTGGGAGACTCTGCCATAGGTTTATGGAGGAAAGAATTTTCTAGTGGTACTATGCTATTTCATTTCATAACTTTGTTTTGAACTTTGTCCTCTAGCTGACTGAAGAAAAAGTAAATCTATCAGTAGGGGCTTGTAAGCTATAATTCGAATGGATATGTATCCACAGGGTACCTTGAACCAGGGATAACTATCCTAGGAGCTCCATGTGTGATGGAAGAGGTTGTTGCAGGTGTGACATGTTATTAAAGAGATGTTTAATGTTTAAAAGGGGTAACAGTCAGCAGTGAGATCCAAAATGGCATCATCAAGAATAGTATAGTAGCACTGTCAAAAAGAGAAATGAGGTTAGTTTGGCATGACCAGTGATAAAGCCATGGTGGCTCTTAATTCTGACTGCTTACCACAAGAACAGCAGGAAAGACTGTCAAATACTTTGCTTCTGAAATCTGGATAATTTTATCTATTGCATTCTTCCAATTTACCAGTTTAGTAACCCTGTCAAAAATGGAAATAGGTTAGCCTGACTTGACCCATTCTTGGTAAAGCCATGCAAGTTCTTTGCAATCAGCATTTCCTTTTCTAGATTTTAGCAATATTTGACCAACTATCTCATGGGATGAAAAAGCATTTATTAAGTGCTTACTATCTGCCTTACTTAATTCCAATCCATGCACAAGTCAAGACATCAACACAAAGGACAAACAACAACTAGATGTTTTGCACTATGCCAGCCACTGGAAAAACCAAAACCTAGATAGTCCTTGTTCTCAAAGAGCTCACATTCTAGTTGGGGAATACAACCCAACAGGAAATGGAAAGTATACTATTTTTATGGACAGAATGGAGGAGATATGGACTTTATAATACTGTATATCTCTGAACAGTAGACTTGGAACTGCCTGAATGACCAGGCCCCAAAATAATCATTAATAGGTCCTTATCCATTTGGAGGGAGGTTTCAAGTGGAGTACTATAGGAATTTGGTCTCCTGGTGCTTAATATTTTTACTGGAAACATGAATAAAAATGTAGATGATGTATTTATTAGATTTTCAGATAACATAAAGCCAGGCAGGATAATTAGCACATTGGATAATAGAGACAAGATCAAAAAAGATAATAACAACTATAACATCAAATAAAATAACACTTTCAGGTTCATAAAGCACTTTACAAATATTACCTTATTTCTATCCTGATAATAACCCTGGAAAGTAAATACTATTATTGTCTCCATTTAACAGATGAAGAAACTGAGAAATTAAGTGGCTTCCTCAGTATCACACAACTAGTAACTGTCTGAAGACCAGATTTGAACTTAGATCATTCTCACTCTAGGTCCTGCACTCTATCCACTGTGATCACAAGATGTTGATCAAATGTAAGATAAATTTTAAGAGAGATATATGTAAAGTCCTATTTTATTCAAAACTTAAGTTCATAGGTACAAAAAAAGGGAGTATCTAGGCATCAGATTATCTGAAAAAGATCTGGGGACTGTGATGGACTGAGAAGTCATAAATATGAGTCAACCATGTAACATGAAATCAAAACCACTAATTCTCTCCTAGGTGGCATGGAGAGATGCATTAAGCCTCCAATATATTGAGTGGCAGTTCCATTGTTCCTCTATTTAACCCCGTTCAAACCACATCTAAAGTATTATGTGAAGTTCTGGACACCACATTTTAGGAAGGACATTGATAAGTGGGTAAGTGCCCAGAAGTGGATGGACAGGATGGAGAAGGGACCATGCCATGTGAGAATCAGTTGAAGGGACCTGAGTTGTATAACCTAGAAAATAAAAGACTTAGTAGGATGCGAACATAATCCAGCTGGAATAAAGCAGATAATTAAAATTTCAGTGTGAGTATTTATACCTCAGAAATCACCAAATGCTACAAATCAGATTTATTGTTTTGTTGATTGTCTAAACTTAAGAAAGTGATGGAGAAAATGTTCATGATGAAAATTAAACTTAAGTGTATCATGCTTACTTTTCCTTACCAAGAGCCAGTTTTTAAATATTTGCTTCATACCTCTCAACTATCTTCAAGCATTTAAAGAACCGTCTCGTGGAAGAAAGATTAGATTTGTTCAGCTTAGTCCCAGAGGGAAGAGCTGGGGTAGAAGATAAAGAGGAAGACTTAGGCTGGATTTGGAAGTAGCAAATTATAGATACTATATTATGGCACTTTTGAAAAGCTTTATAACAGTGCATTTTTAATCTCCATGAAGTGTATACATGCAATTAAACTGTATACATACAATTAAATACAACTTGTGTAGCCTACAGAGTCATATAACTGGATAAGAATGCCACCTTGATTGATGAAATGCTCTGAATCCTCTTCAATCATCCTTCCCCTAGTCCCTTCCCAACTTTTGAGTAAAAGGCACACTTTTAGCTTTAAAGTAAATTGGTTCGATGGTTGACTTTGGATAGAATGGCCCTGGTTCCCTTTTGAATGGTTTCCATTTCTGGGATATCTGTTAACAACTTCCTGTGGTCAGTATGTTTTTAATTATATGAATGTCTTGGACACTAATTTCTCATAAAGTGAATCAATTTGCTCTGAAGGTACTTTTGCTACCTCTGAATGATGAAACTTCTTTGAACCTGCTGTTTCCTAGCACAACCAGGTACCATTGAAGTCTTGAAGAAATGCACAGTGGCAGCATTGGATATAATGAGAAGACATTGTAGGAAGTACTTTTACCAGTTATTGATATGCTACAATTAAAGCCAATTTGGAATCTTGCACTCTTGGACACTTGTTGAAAGTGTTTCAAATATTACAATATTCCAAAGAATCTTGCCATTGACCCTCTGATCAAGATAGAAGCCTGAGGTTTCTGCCATATATATATAAGTAATTATTGTCTGATGCTTGCTGAGGTAAGGCACTGTGATTCTTCCTGTCATCCCTTCTGGTGAATTTTAAATGGCATAGTCTCTCAGGGAAGCCCTTCTTTAAAAATCACAAGCAAAAGCATCAGTGTAACCAGAAGCAGTCTGAGAAGGATTGGCACATCTGAACTGATGTGCATCATGAACTATGTATTTTCCATGTTCCATTGATCCTGTTGTCAAGATTGTATGTGACAGACAGCATTTATATAAGAAGTTTATCCTTTATGGAATGTTCTCCTCAAAACATTTATTGAATAATGAACGCTTTCCCTAATTTTTAATATCAATAGATTTATTGTTGACACTACTCTTAATAACTAACATTTGTAGAGGGCTTTAAAAATTCCAAAGAAATTTAGATATATTTGATCCTCTCACCAACCCTGTGAGGTAGATGCTGTTGCTGTCCCTATTTTATGACAGAGAGACATGATGTGTCCAGGCTAGCCAGTCAGTTTCTTGCATCAGGATTTGAATTCAGCTCTTCCTGACTCCAAGTCCAGAGTTTTATCTACTATGCCAAGAAGCCTCCCCACACCTCTGTACATATTTTGTTGTACCTCTGGAATCTCTACTGTGTTTCACTGATCTGCTTTTCTTCCATTTCTTTTGTTGTCATTGTTGTCATTTTATAACAGGTAGTATTAATAATTAGAGATTATGTTTTAAAGTCTAGAAGAGAAAATCCACCTATATCAGCTTTTGTTTTTAAAGCACCTGTGATATAAATTTTGTCATTTTATTAAGTTTTATAAAGTAAATCACTGGGAGTCTGATTGGCATGAATTAAATCAATAAAGTATATTGGCATTTTTACTATGTTTGACTGCTCTCTCCAGATGCATGTAAAGTCCTTCCAGGTGTTTATATCTTCCTTTCTTTTTGTCAATAATACTATATACTATTGGCTTATACTTCTGTCCCAAAAGTCTTAGTGAAGTTTTGAGCCTTACTAGCTTAAAACTATTGCACTAAGACTTTTGAGACACATTGTACATAGACCCATATAGATCCATATAAAAATTATATGGATTATATGAATATATATGCTTATAGTTACTACACATATACCTTCTCTCTAATGCTTATTCTCTATCATGCATTCTTCAGTTCCCTTTGCTGTTCCATGAACAAGATACTCCATCTCTCACCTCTGGTCATTTTCTCTGGGAGTCCCCCACGCCTAGAATGATCTCCCTTCTCTGCTTAGACTACTGACCTCCCCATATTCCTTTAAGTCCCAACTAAAATTCTACCTCTTCTAGGAAGTCTTTCCCAACCTCTCTTAATTCTACTGCCTTCCCTCCCATTTATTTCCTATTTATCTTGTATATAGTTTGTACAGATTTATCTACTTGCTGTCTCCACCACTAGAATGTGAGGTCCTTGAGGGTAGGGGCAGTCTTGTGCCTCTTTTGGCATCCTCACATCTTAGCACAATACCTGGTACATAGTAGGGATTGAAGAAATATTGATTGATTGATTGATGCTATCTTATAAGCTTGAATTAAAGAGGTAGAGATTAGTAACCAACATGGTGGGGCAGTTATTGCTGAAAATCTCAAAATTTTAGGAGAGTTTTTTTCCTGCCATTTTTTATCATCGACTCAAGCTTGTGTTACATTATTTTGTGTTGGATTTTCACTCATCTCTGAAGAAATTTTCCCACTCTCCATGCTTATGACTTCCCTTTTCATCTCACCATATAGCAGCTATGTGGAAAGTTGGTACCAGCTTACATCTGGCCAATACTGTGTAGTTGATTTGGCCTATAGGAGCCATCCTAGGGAGTATGAACCCACAGCTCTGCTGGAGATTTCTGGAGACACAGTGCCTCAGTGGTTGGGCCTTTTTAGGGAGGAGTGACCTCTAGGTTGCTTTCAGTCATGTGGTTTTCCCAGTGCTAAAAGGACTCTTTGATTTGATATCACACAAAAATCCCTGAATGGTCCTCCCCTGCCCATGCATCCATCCATGCACGACAGCAACAGCCGAGAAGGGTGCTGCATCCGTTAAAAGGATAGCAAGGTGGAAATTAACTCCCCCTCCACCTCCTTTGATCCTCCACATGGCATCATGTAATTCTGAACTTTCCATCAAGGACTGGGGGATGGGGTAACCCTTCCTTATCCCAGCATCATGCTGATTACTCTCACGTGGTAGCTAGAGTCAGGGACTCCATTGGTGAGTTTGTTTGTGTCTGGGCCCCTGGCTATAATTTCTGCTCTGTGTTTCCTCTTGCTGAGCATCAAGCTCAAGGTGGACGTGTCCAGGCTTGGAAGCGACTTTGTGAGTTTTTGATATCCTGGATTCACTGAGTGATGCTAACTAGCACCAAGGGAAAATTTCTTCATAAGAAAAAGATCATAATAGACAAGAGGAGGAAACCAAGCCCCTGTCCTGGCTTGCTAGAAGATATGGAATTTTAGGAAGACAATCTAATGCCTAATCATCAGTCCCAGGAAAGTATTTATGTTTTGATGAAGTTTGTGTCAGCTCTCCCCAGGAAGACTATAACAGTAGTTCTAAGTTAAGTTTTTGTTCTTCAGTCATTTCAGTTGTGTCTGACTCTTCATGACCCCATTTGAGGATTTCTTGGCAAAGATACCAGAGTTGTTTGCCATTTCCTTCTCCAGTTTATTTCACAGATGAGGAAACCAAGGCAAACAAGGTTAAGTGACTTGCCTAGAATCACACAGCTAGTGTCTGAGACTGGATTTGAACTCAAGTCTTCCTGACTCCAGGCCTGGTATTCTATCCAATGAGCCAGCTACTTGCCCTAAATTAAGTTACAGAATCCTTTTTTTATTTTTAAGCAATTGGGGTTAAGTAACTTGCTCAAGGTTACACGGCCAGTTATTTCTGGGTGTGGTGCTAAGTATCTGAGCCCAGATTCAATCCCAGGTCATCCCGACTCTGGAGCTGGTACTGTTACTCACTCTGCCATCTGGCTGCCCCCAGAATCCTTTTTTAAAGGTTATTCTGTAACTGTGCAATGTGAGCCTTATGTCTAGCATTTCTTTTGGCGTAGAAAATAAATACCTTTCCCATATGTGATTTACCTTGTATGTTGGATTACTTTTCTAATCCCTCTTTGGGTAGAGCTTGACATGAGCTTCCTGGAAAGATAGGTGAGATTCATGCTGTGAAGGCCTTTAACTGCCCGACTGTATAGATTGTATTTTATCCTAGAGGCAATAGGGAAACACAGAGGATTTTTAAAAGGAGAGGAGGGCAGGGAACAGAATTAGGTATATGTAGTAGCAATATCAATTTGGCAAAATCAGTACCATTTTCCTTGGGAAAAAGAGCTAGGGGTTTCCCACCAAATGGTTTTAAGAACAAGAAGGTCAAGATGGTCTTTTAGGGAGCTGCCAAATAAAATATTTCTTTGCTGAAATAAGTATTTTACTTATGTTTTGCAGCTGAGCTATGATCGTATGAAAAATAGGGGGTTGTGTGTGTCTAAAACAGTCTCAAAGCCCAGTTCAGACTTTGGCTTCATCTGCACATGAAAAAGCCAGGAATTCATAATAAGCAGATAGCAAAGACCTTGTCACCTAGGTTTGGCTTTTTCCTGTACCTTTTTTTTGCCTATTCGTGTACAGTAGAGAATGGAAGAGACTGAGGGTTTAAAAAATTCTGAACCCCAGAACTTTTTGGTAGTTGCAGGGAAACTCCAGGTTTATAGTTTAGCCATCAGAGGTAAAAATCTGAGGTGTTCATCATAAAATAGGATAAGGTCTCTGATGAGATAATTTCACCAGGAAGAAGAGTTCGAAGAAAAGACTAAGCTTAAAGGAGGTAGCTCGCTGGGCCACCCCTGACCTTTTTTCTAAAGAGCTTGGCACCTGGGGCTGAGAATCTCCTGCTAGCTAAATGAAAAGTCTTAGTAGGCAAGGCTAAGAGAGAACAAGAAAGGAATGGCTCAAACAAGAACAATTTCACCCAGAAGATATCCATCCATAGCAGTACCTAAAATATCAAATAAGTCCAGGGACATGATGGGGCTAGCTTTCCATGAAAATCCCATTCCAAAGTCTTTCTCTCAACTGCCTCCCTAGAGTGTCTTTTCTCCACATCTCTCCAAAGAAAATTTGGAAACAACTCAGTAAATCCCTTATACAAGCACACAACATTCTCTCCAACTACCATAAGTCATATCTGCCTAAATACACTGCTTTTAACACGGGGAGGACCTTCCTCCTCCACACCCCCACCTTTTTCCAGAGGGAGCCAGGTTATGCAAAATAAACACAGGATAATTTTCAGGGGAAGAAATTAATGATCGGGAGGATCAGTAAAGACATCAGGCAGGGGGTGGTGATTGATTTGAGCTTTAAAGGAAATGAGATTCCAAGAGACTGAGATGAAGAGAGTGTTCATTTCAGGAGTGTGGGGTTGCTTATAGAAAGGCACAGAGATGGGAGATAGGATGTTGTATGTGGAGAGCAATAAGAAAACCTGTTTGAGTGGACTATAAAGTGACTGAAAATGTGTTCTGGATTCAGATTGTGAAGGGCTTTAAGTGTCAAACAGAAGATTTTTTATTTGTTCCTAGAAATAATAGGGAGTCACTAGAGTTTACTGACTAGGAGAGTAACATGGTCAGAACTTTCCTTTGGAAATAGCACTTTAGCAACTGGTTGGAGGAGAGATTGGAGAGGAGAAAGACATGAGGCAAGGAAATCAGTTAGGAGGTTTTTGCAGTAGTTGAGGTTAAGGTCAAGGAAGAATTGAATGAAGCTGTTGGACATGTAAGTAGAGAGAAGAGGACTGGATGTGAGTGATGTTGTAAAGGCAGAATTGACAAAACCTGGCAGCTGAAGGGGTATGTGGGTTAAGGGAGAATAAAGAGCCAAGTGTGAATCTTGAATTGTGAATGTGGATGACTGCAAAATAGTAATGCCCTGGACAGAAAGAGAGAAGTTTGGAAGACGGTAGAGTTTTGAGGGGAAAGATAAAGAGCTCTGTTTTAGCCAGAGGTCTACAGGACATCAAAACAGAGTGTATTTATAGAAGTTATTTCTTTTTGTCTTCACAATTTCATCCTTGATGGCTTGCATCTGATTCCCAAATTCCTCATCTTTTTCTTATTTCTGTCCAGGTAGCCATACTCCACATCCAAGGAGGTATATTGCCCAAACAGCATCACATCTGTTTCTGATATCATTGATCTCCAACTAAATGTTTTTCACCATGCTTCCCACCTCTGGTTCCTGATTTTCTCCACAAGTATATCTTCTAAATTTATAATACTATTTACATTCACCTCCTGCTTTCACCTGTTTTGTTTCTTTGGGATAAGGTATACCCTTCAAAGACATCCTAAGTATGGGTCTCATGCCACTAAATCCCAGTAATACTTTAAAAGTCAAATCTGTCTCTTTTTAGAAGGAATGCTAGTTCCCTTTGCTTGTTACCCAAATTTTGTATGTTTGTATCTACACATAAATCCGAGGTTGTGGATTTTCTTCTTAGTTCTTTTCTTGAATTTTGTGTTCTGTGACTTTCTGGTCATCTCTACTGCTAGTCTATGATGTCTAGATTCAGGTATATGGATTTTCTTTTTCCCCTTTCTTTTAAGTTTAAAGCCCTTCCTATTATATTTGCAAGATTCCAATCAAATACATTCTTAGGGGCAGCTAGGTGGTGCAGTGAATAGAGCACCAACTCTGAAGTCAGAAGTACCTGAGTTCAAATCCAGTCTCAGACACTCACTAGCTGTGTGATGCTGGATAAGGACACTTAACTCTGGTTGTCTAAAAAAAAAAAGAAGAGTCTAACCAGATACATTCTTACCTACACTTTTTATGTGCATCCTGTCTTCAGATTATTATTCATATATTTTAAGATATGACAGAAATTCAAGTCTTCTTCTGACTAACCATCTTCTTAAGCAGTTGTTCACTTCCCAAGTCTGCCTTTCTTTCTAAAGCCCTTAAATTGGCAGTAATAATGAAGATATCAACTGTACCCATAAGGTCTTCATTTCTTGTATCCTTTAGCAATTCTTTCTAAATTGCTTCTGACAGTACCATTTGTGCCCACACAAATCATTAGTAGTGATAAGTAATCTTGTCATTTTACAAGTCATAGGAGGTTTTCTGTCAGGTTTTGGGTACAGCATATGCTCTGGGAAAACATCAGGCCTCTCTATTTTTCTTAACAGACTGACAAACAGTTGCTTTAGTATCTCTCTTCAGGTAGTCACCAACAGCGAGTCCTCATCTTTACTTCCTTTGACTCTTAAGTGCTTAAAAGGACTTGTGGACCCATATTATCTTCTGTGGAGAACAAACACCTGCTCAGAGACACAGCTTCCTCTATTTGGGAAGAGCCTGTTACTTGGCTTCAAGTATTTAATGGTGTTCTTCCCTTTTTTCTCTTTGTATTACATCCCACACAACCCTTTCCTTCCCCACCTTCTGAAGTAATTCAGGATTTTCTTCTTTCCTTCTCCATCTTCTACCTTGGTTTTTTCTTTCTTTCTTATTCTTTTACTCTGCTAAGCTGGAGAAGAGAGGAACATTCCTTTGGTGTCTTTAGTTTTTCTTACAGAAGGGAATACAATACCAGCCTGAAGTCTGAGTCCAGATAAGTGTCACTTGGCCAAGGCATAAGTAAAAGCATCATATGCTCCCTGCAGATTACCACAGTGTCTCCCTGCTCTCTATACTTGCTACAAGTGAGATCATCAGTCCTTTGTCTTTGTTGCTAGCAGCAACCCTAGAGAACTGCTATGTCAAACTGCTTGTGGAAGTCTTCAACTCTGGAAATTTTACTCCCTTTGTCAATCTTATTCACATCCTGATAGCCATACTAACTTCCTTTCCTTTGTCTCATTACTTTGTCATCCAAACTTGTCTTGCTTTCACTGTCTTAACAATTTCCTTTTCCTTCTCCTCTTTTCTATTCCCCTTCCTCCTCAATTTCTCCTTCAGCTCTTTCCTTGTATTGTTTTCTTTCTCCATCTCTTCAGGTCTTTCTGTTCAAGTCATCTCCTGTCTCCTTTAATCCTTCCCCTCCTTCAACCTGAGTCTTCCTTCAGTTCTATTGTTTTCCTCCTTTAGCTCTTGTTGCTTAGTTGTTTTGCAGTCATGTCTGACTTTTTTTTTTGTTTTTTGGTGGAGTGGGGGGGGGGAGAGGGCATTGGGGGTTAAGTGACTTGCCCAAGGTCACACAGCTAGTAAGTGTTAAATGTCTGAAGTCAGATTTGAACTCAGGTCCTCCTGACTCCAGGGCCGGTGCTCTATTCACTGCGCCACCTAGCTGCCCCAGGTCTGACTCTTTATAACCCCACTTTGGGTTTTCTTGGTAAAGATACTAGAGTGGTTTGCCATTTCCTTTTCCAGCTCATTTTACAGATGAATAAACTGAGGCAAACAGGGTTAAGTGACTTGCCCAGGGTCACACAGCTAGGAAGTACCGGAGGCCAGATTTGAACTCAGGAAGAGGAGTCTTCCTGATTCCAAGTCTGGCATTTTATCCACTGAGCACATAACTGCCATATCTTTTAGCTCTAGCCCTCCTCCAACTTTTAAAATTCTCTCAAATGCCCCCTCCTCAAGTTCATCTCTAGTTCCATTTCTAGTTTTGTAGGGTGGTTTTTTGTTGTTGTTATTTTTTTTTTCTAATTCCGAAGTCCTCCAAATCTCCTTTACAATTCCTTCTGCTTCTTGAGTTCTCTTCTTGTTTCTTCTCCCACAAACCTTATCCCTTCAAAGTCAGAAGTGGTTGCCTTGTCAAAGAAAATATTAAGCAAGTGTAAGGGCTGGGGTTAATTGAATCAATCAATCATCTCTGCCTACTTAAAGTAACTAACAAAATGCTCTAGCCCTGACACCTTTATCAGGTGAGAACACCTTTATTAAGTCAATCAATCAATCAAAGACATTAAACTAATATATGCCCTGTCATGCCCCTTAGGTCTTCTGTAAGACTGCAAGCCACTTCATAACCCAGTATTTCACTGTCTGGCAGTTTAGAGAGGGAGTGGGGTGGCTAAGAGTAAGCTTCCTTCCTTTTCCTCTCCTCTAGACCAGTGGAGGGCTTTTTGAACTTTGGAGAAGGACTATAGGATTTGGGCTTTCCAGCAGTGTCCTTAGAACAGCAGTGACTAGTGAGAGTGTATGCAGCAGGACAAACAAAATACACTGAGGAGTCTATGAGGAGTAAAAGAAAGACCATAACTATAGGGGAACAGATTGGGGACTAACACTAAAGGATTTACAGGAGCTGTGAGTTACACTCTGTGCCCACCAAGTCTGATTCTAAGCCTACTTTTCTTGGTCTCTGTGTAAGTAGTACTAGTTGTTGTAGAAGAAGCAGCAATAGCAGCAGCAGCAACAGCAGCAATAGCAGTAGTAGTAAGTAGCAGCAGTAGTAATAGTAGTAGTGGCATAGAACATTCATATAGTACTTTAAGGTTTACAAACAAAATACAAAAAGTATTTTGCAAATATCTTACAACAATATTGGGGGGTATAGATTATTATCTCCATTTTGCAGATGAGAAGATTGAGACAGACAGAGCTTAAGTTATTTGCCCAGTGTCACACAGGAAGTATCTCAGGCTGGATTTGAACCCAGGTCTTCCTTGTTTATAGATCTAGTTCTTTATTTACTGGGACCACCTAACTGTACTCATGGGAGACTAAGTCACAGACTTAGGGGAAGGGTTGTTTGTATCAACTGTTTACCACATTAATAAATACCACATTAATAAATATTACTTTCTGAAAGCTAAGTATGTCTATCAACTGATAATCAATGGGGGAAGCACACCAGTGGGGGCTCTTGCAATATATAAAGATACCTCCCAGTCCCTCATGGTCCACTTGTACCTTAAGGAAAGAAGTAGCAGCCATGCTGAAAGGACACAACTTGCCAGTGTAAGTGACCAGTGCAATGGGAAAGTAACTCTAGAGGCTCTGCTATAAATATGCATGCATAGGAATTAGGAAACATTATGATTGAGGAATGAGATGGAGTATTAGTGCTAATAGAGTAGAGAGCATTTATTTGATTTCTGTGTCAATATAAATATAATTTGCCTGTATTACTGTTAAAAATATTCTCAAAATGAGATGAACATTAAGAACTATTTGTCATTCAATAAAATGATAAATTTATTTTTCATGTCAGAGATTTTAAAAAACACATAAGAGGGATCCATCTGTTTTTATTATATTCAATTATTAGGCACTCATTACATGCAAGGTGCTGGAGGTACTAAGACGAAAAACAACATAGTATCTGCCCCTAGGAATTTGCACTTTAATCAGTGGGGAGTACAAATGTATGCAAAGAAATCTGTGTGGAAGAATGTGAGAAGATCCAAGGTGAGGCTCAGACAAGGTGCTTCCAGAAAATCTAATAACAGGGGGTTAGGGATGAGAGCAAGAATCACTTACACCTGGGGAGGGCAGGAGCGAGGAGGGCTACCCACAAAAATGGTAGAAACTGAGGCGGGCATGAAGGAAAAGTATTTCAACAAGCAGGGCTCTGAAGGGACTATGTCTCAGATATGAGGGGTGATCTACATAAATGCATAATGTATGAAGGCAGGACAGGGCAATGGGAGATAATGAGATAGATCCTGTCTCAGGGCAGCAGCAGTCAGGGGCCATCCCATTCCATAATTTGGCTGGAACCTAGAGTGTGTGAAGAGCAGCAGTTGAAATAAGGATAGAAAGGTAGGTTGGAACCAGATTATGGAAAGCCTAAAATGACAAATATAAGAGACTGTAATTTACCTTAATTATAATAGGAAGCTGCTGGGTGTTTCTAAGCTGTGGAATCACATGGTCACAGTTCTGCATTTGGAATAACAGTTGATATTTATACAGCACTCCAAGGTTTGCAAAACCCTATACATATTATATCTCACTTGAGCTCTACAACAACCTTGTGAAATGGGTACAAGAGATATACTTAGCCCTATTTTAAAGAGCAGGAAAAAATGGGAGGCAGATTGCCCATAGCCATGCTGCTAATAAGAGTCGGAGGTGGGATTTGAACCCACATCCCTCCTGAATATGAGTCCAGAAAGTTACTGGGGTATTGGATCTAAGGGACTTGGCCATTGACTGGATGTAAGAAAGAAGGAGAAAGCAGTCAAAGGTGACTGCTTCCCTTCAGGGCCTCCATCTTGAGTTCTACCTAACCTGTTCCCTCTAATTCTTACTGCACTCTTACCTCTTGAAATTACTCTATATACTTTGTATTTGCCTATTTATGCTCTATCCTCCCAGGAAAATTTAAAGCCCTGAGGGCAGAGACTTTTACTTTTGTTTTTGTGTCATCCATCACTAGGTCAGTCAATAAGCATTTATTAAAGTCTTCCTGTATGCCAGGCATTGTACTAAGTCCTGGGGATACAAAGAAAGAACTTTGTTCCTGCAGTTTGAGGACCTCACAACCTAAAGGGGGGGCTGGGAGAGAGAGAAGGGAACATGCACACAACGGTGTACACACCATAGACACAGGAACAACTGGAGATCATCCTCAGAGGAAAGCCCTTGCTTTAAGCAGGATCAGGAAAGGCTTCTTGCAGAAGGTGGGACTTCAGCTGAGACTGAAGGAAGCCAGAGAAGCCCAGAGAGAGAAATGAGGAGGGAGGGAATTCCAGGCATGGGGTTCATGTCACTAGTGAAAATGCCAGAAATCAGGAGACAGAGTGTCTAGCTAGAAGAACAGTGGGGAAACTGATTTCATTGTATTACAGAGTACATAGTAGGTCAGGGTGTGGAGAAGGAGAAGAAGAAATCCTTAATAAAAGAATTTGTTCTGCAAAACTTAGATTCGATCAA
Source organism: Petaurus breviceps papuanus (assembly GCF_028583685.1). Classification (NCBI taxonomy): domain Eukaryota; kingdom Metazoa; phylum Chordata; class Mammalia; order Diprotodontia; family Petauridae; genus Petaurus; species Petaurus breviceps. The sequence continues at coordinate 34,479,872 of NW_027187378.1, forward strand.
AAGGCCACACTTGAGGACCTAGAGGGCCACATGTGGCCTCGAGGCCACAGGCTCCCTACTCCTGGACTAGTGAGATAGCTTGATCATACCTGTGCTTTAGGAAAATCACTGATATCTGGGTAGAGAAAGGACTAGAATGGGGAAAGACCTGTGGCAGGCAGATCCACCAGCAGGCCGTTGCTACAGTTCTGGTGTAAGAGGATGAGGGCCTAGACCTAAGTGGTGGTAGTGTCAGAGGAAGAAAAGGGGTATATTGGAAAGAAGTTAACAAAGGTGGAAGCAACAGGATTTGAGAATGGATTTGATGTGGGAGACAGCTGAGAACACTGAGATAATATGTACTTAATATTTGTTGAATTGGATTGACTTTTTTCAAGGTTTTCAAGCTGGGTGATTTTAAATTGATTTTGAGAATTTGGGCCTAATTAATGAGGAGAAAGGCAGCTAGGTGGCTCAGTGGATAGAGAGCTGGGCCTAGAGCCAGGAAGATTCAACTTCATGAGTTCAAATCTGACCTCAGACACTTACTAGTTGTGTGACCCTGCACAAGTCACTTAACCTTGTTTGCTTCAGTTTCCTCATCTGTATAAAGAACTGGAAAAGGAAATGGCAAACCACTCTAGTATCTTTACCAAGAAAACCCCAAATGGGGTTACAAACAATCTGAAATGAATGAACATATAAGTCAATGACATCAAGAGAAATTGACAGAGGGGTGGGTTCTGGGGGGGAAATGAGGAATTCATGTCAAATATGAACTGCCCATGGGGTAAAGATCTGGGTAAAGATATCTTGCAGGCACTTGGAAATATAGGAGTAGCAATCATGGGAGGGATTGAGGCTAGATATATACATTTGGGAGTCATCTGCATTGAGGTGATAATTGAAGCTTTGGTATTGGATGAGGTCACAAGGGAGAAAGCATATAGAGAGAGACAAGAAATATTTGAGAAAAGACAATTATTCAGAAACATTAAAAAAACCATAATGTCTTATGATTTGAATTCCTATAATAAGTGCCAATTTTAAAAATGTATCAAGCTATTCTTTTGTATATACACAATATATGCTTTGTCCTCTTATTATCTTTTTCTAATTCCTCATTTACTAAGGGAGAAAAAAGTGCCCATACTAGATACACAGGTTTACAATGCCTAAGCTGCTTGAGGGGATGTAATGCTGCTTCCAGTAAATGATGGGGTTCTGGGAGGATTAGCTTTCAAAAGGTAGATCTATTTCCTCTTTCTTCTACTACTATTTCCTTTTGCAAAGTCCAGTTTTCATCCTTTCTAAAGGGCAGTGTTTCTCTTGCAACAGTACAGTTCTGTGCCAAGGAAACAGGGCCACGAGGAGGCATGAATATTGAGCCTTTGGCTTCCTTTTTTGTGTTGTTCTTTCTTTTATCTGTTTCCTTTCTTCCCTTCTGTTTGTCTCCTTTCACCACCGCCTTGGTTCCATTCCTATGCTTTATTTTTGTTTCACTTTTCCCTTGGCTCTCTTTTCACTTTACTCTTTGAAGGTTCTTCATCAGTTCCTTATTATACTGACCTTATTACCATAGTGATGGCAGGCACCACGGAGAGTTTCAGTCTCTTAAATGGTCAGGATGAGCCTGAAGCAGCAGTCCCACATAAAACAAGCCTCTAATTGCCAAGGATGTTGGGAACTGCCATGAAGACACTTAGCAACTGTGGCCAAAGGTGGCTCTAACTCTAAGATTGTGTGCATATTTGGCTGGGCTTTTTTGGCCTGTTTCTTTAAATAAAAACCAACAGGGGTGGGAGGGGGAGATAAGAGACATTTCCTTGCCATTTAGAAAATAAGTGAATTAAATGCACAAATAGTAAATGATCATGGATGAGCTTAATCTGAATGTGAAAAGCAATTCTGAAAACATGAAATTCTGGATTTCAAGAAAAAGGAATAAGCAAATAAAGGAGATGAATTTTGGAATATGGATATCCACAGAATTAAAAAACTAATTGAAAAACTTCATTAGAAGGAAAAGGAACAAAAAAGCCCAGGAGGGAAGTATGACATTGACTGGAAAGAACCAAGACAAATAAATGTTTGTTCCAGTCCAGAGCTGTTCTAGCCTAAATTTCCAAGTAGAATTTCATCATATGCACAATGTTTTGTATATAATATTTACCCACAACATGGGGCCCCTAAGGGGATGGCATGAGAGCCAGGCTTCAGTGTAGAACATGTTCAAGGACTAAAACAAGAGTATAGGAATACACAAAGAGTAATAATTTCAGACAAAGCTTTCAATTATAGCCCCCAGTTCCAATACAGAAAAACTAGACAAAAAACCCAATTCTTCTTTTTTTTTTTTGAGATGGCAATCATATGGATATTTCTGAAAGCTTTCTGGTGACCAAAGCATTGAGTAATTATGATTCTAGACACACTATATTCCTATGTTGTATTAACATAATGCTCACACAAAATTGCATTTCACGAAGCAGAGATGAATTTGGAGGATATAACCATTTCTGTGGATCTCTATTTGCTACCATGGCAACCAATTAACACCATAATTAATTAATTAATTAGTTGGTAAAACACGATGAGGATAAATAATACCATAAATAGATCTACAGTACCTAATACTAACATTGTTATCACAAACCAGTAAGGAGTTTACAATAACCCAATTTAGTGGAGTGGTCCTGTGCTTGTTAGCCTAGTCAGGAAGACGTTTTTTTAAACTCCTATTGCTATTTTTTTGTGGGGAAGGGAGGAAGACTGGTTCTCTCCATCTCACTCAGGCTGGAAATGCAGCAGTAACTAGCAAGCAAGCCTCACTACTGACTGGGAGGGAAGCTTTGGCCTATTTGGTTTCTGGTCTGGTCCAGTTTGCCCTTTTCAGGCAGCCTGACACCTTCCTCCTCCCCCAAAGTTTTACCATATTGGTGCCAGGCTTAATATATACACCTGCTGGCTTTTATCCCTATTGTCATTCATTCATTTCAATGGTATCTTACTCTAAATGACCCCATTGGGTGTTTTCACAGCAAAGATACTAGAGTGGTTTGCCATTTCCTTCTCCAGCTCATTTTACGGATGAGGAAATTAAGGCAAATAGGGTTAAGTGATGTGCTCAAGGTCACGCAGCTAGTAAATGTCTGAGGCTGGATTTGAACTCAGGTCTTCCTCACTCTAGGACTGATGCTCTATCCACTGTGCCAAACTGCCCCTGTATTATCCCTACTGCAGCTTAGAACATTTCTGAGCTCAGGTGATCTAGAAACCTCAGCCTTTTCCAGAGCAGGGATTACCAATGTGTACCATCACACCTGCTTTTCTATTCCTTTTACAAATTCTCTTAATACATTGTGTTCCTCATTGTCCAAACTTGGTAGCAACCGGAGTCTACTGATAATACAGTAGCTGTTTAGAGGAAGGACTATGTTCCCTTGGAGATTTTAATTACTTAAATGCCAAAGGTGAGCTTCTTTTTAACCTGGTAAGCCTTTGTGAACCAATAAGATGTCCGAGTCCTGAATGTAGCAACTGACATACACAATGAATGCAGTCGAACTTCCCTCCACCACTATCATCACCACTTCTTTGCAAGTTCCGAGGACCACTCTCTTCTGATATGGCCATCCCTCCCTTCTCTTAAATGAAGACAGGTTTAGCTAAGAGAAGTCTGTGCTATGGCAGAGAGATCTAGATGGAAACAGATACTTGGGCCACTTAACTCATAGAACTGACCAAGAACTCAACTGTTTCCTTGGTGTCTGGAATAGATGGTGAGCTCAACCTCATATGGCTGTTTATTTCTCCAGGCTGTTGTAGGGGGCATTAAAACTTTACATACAGGAAAAGATGGATTCTAAAGGCCTTTCCAACTTTGGAATTAAGTGGTTCTGATGCAAAGTGGTTCTTACAATCCTCTGCCCTTTCTGCAACTCCAAATTCCACCAAGATTAGGCAGAAGTCCATTGTGAAGGAGGCAAGAATATTTATTTGGTGCCCTTCCACCCCATTCTAACATCCCCTGACTTCAATGTTCCACTTTGGCTTTGATGATCCTTAGGTTGCCTAGCACGCCATTCCCACCCTCATTCTTCCTGTATTTAAAGGTGGGCTCAGTCCAATTTTTCTCTATTTACAACCAGCTCCACTGCTTTTTGGACTTCTCCATCATGCCCTTATCTGGAGTACTTTCTCAACATCATCCCCCTCCCCCCACCATGGTTTTCAGCTTTCTTTGCTTGTGTTATCTTCTCTCTCTCTCTCTCTCTCTCTCTCTCTCTCTCTCTCTCTCTCTCTCTCTCTCTCTCTCTCTGTCTCTCTGTCTCTCTGTCTCTGTCTCTCTCTCTGTCTCTCTGTCTCTCTGTCTCTGTCTCTGTCTCTGTCTCTCTCTCTCTGTCTCTCTCTCTCTGTCTCTCTCTCTCTGTCTCTCTCTCTGTCTTTCCTCTTCCTCCTCCTCTCTCCTCTTTCTCTGTCTTTGTCTCTCTTTCTCCCCCCTCCTCTCTCTCTGTCCTTCCCTCTCCTTTCCTCCCTCTCTTTCTCTCCTTCCCTCCCTCTCTCTCTCCTCTCTCTCTCTTTCCTCCCTCTCTCTTCCTCTCTCTCTGTCTCTCTTTGTCTCTCTCCCTCTCTGTCTCTCTGTCTGTCTCTCTCTCTGTGTCCCTCCCCTGGCCCCCACTGTAAGTTCCTTAAGGTCAGAAACTGTCTAGAGACATCTCTACCCCAAATGTTCAAAGGGACCATCTGTGTCCAATCTGTGGTAGAGCTTTTTGGGCTCGCATTGGACTGATCAGCCATAGTCAAACTCATTGTACCTTGATCCAACATTATGATATCATTAGTTCTCTTTGAGTGCAAAGGACAAACATTTGTATCCCCAGCACTTAACACATTAAGTGCCTGGCGCATATTAGGCACTTAATTAAATGTTTATTGACTGATTGTATAATGCCTCAAGCTCTGTATCTTTCCAGGGGCCTTTTCATTATCTCAGAGCTTCCTTATCTTGACAGGAGTTAATATTTACCTAACTCAGCTTTAAGGTTTGCCAAGCACTTCACATTCAGTATCTCATTTAGTTCTTCAACAATGTAGCAAAGTTGGTGCTATTCTTGTTTCCATTTTACAGATGAGAAAACTGAGAAGTTCAGTGACTTGCCCAGGGTCACAGAGCTAGTAAATTCAGATCTTCCTGAATGTGAATCTAGTGTTACATCTTCTAAACCAGGAATTTTTAACCTTTTTCTTGTCATGGTGCCCTGGTGAAGTCTAAAAGATCATTTCTCAAAATTATGTTTTTAAATGTATAAAAATAAAATAAGGAGGAAAAGGAAACTAATTATACTGAAATGTAGTTATCAAAACATAAAAAAATTTTCAAGTCCATGAATCCCCTGGATTCTATAAACAGATACCTTAGGGGTCCATGGGTCCCAGAATAAGAAATCCGCCTTGCCTTGCTAGGCAGCTTTCTAATGTACTATTTCATAATCAGGTCCTAATGTCTGGTATGGATGAATAAGCATTTATTAAGAACTTTCTACATACACTAGCCACTAAGGATACTGATAATGATTTGACATGGTAATTCTTTGCAGTTACATGTACACATTTTACCAGGGACCTTAATTAAGAACCTTAGCTCAAACCAACACCCTAACACAGTGCCTTCCACTGCTGAATTAAATTTTTGTAATTAAACTTTTTGAATGTTTGCATTTGTTTTTTATTTTATTTGTTTGTATTTTGTATTTATATTTGTGTTTATGTTGTGATGTTTGTATTTTATTTTAAAAAGCAGAATAAAACAAACATTTCCATAACATAGTATAATAAGAAAGATGATTGCGCATGAAACTGCAAATCTGCTATGCACAACTTGTTATTCCTTTCAATATACATGTTTTTGGTGTTTCTTAAAAGAAGTATCTAACCAGTAATTTCAAGGACTATGGCAGGCCAATGGGAGAGATCTGTCTGACTGGGGCCATGGCAAATGACTAAATCAAAATACCACTCACCAGCCTTGAACTAGCCTTGAAGAGTCAGAGGGAGACAAATAGGGTATAGCCGTTCAAGTATAGTTGAACCCCCCCCCCAAAAAAAAAAGTTGATGTGACTAGCAACATTTCATAACAATATTTTAACACATTATAAGTGACCCCCTGCTTTAATGTTGTGAAACCCTGCTGTCCTTGCCTTGTTTAAGCAACTTTCACTCATCCTGAAATTTCTTTCCTTCCTCCCCCCTTCTGCCTTCCAATCTCCCTTTCCTGAGTCATGGACTGGCTCTGTCTCTCCACCTTGAGCTGTTTATATCCCATATCTATATCTCAAGCTTCCCTCCCTAGGTTGGATCACCTTAGCTCAGCCTCTACCCACCCTGGAGGTTTCCCTATGCCTAGAACTGATTTAGCTTAACCCACCCTTAGTTCGAGAGGCCTAACCTTGAAGCTTCCAGCCTCAGATTCTTCCTGACCCAAATCCTATTCCCATTCTCTAGGGCTAACCCAGACATTACCTGCCAACATCCCATTCTCCTCCTGAACCCTTCCCAAGGAATACAGTTCCTATATAATATTGTTTCAGCAGTACTAAATACTCCCTGCAACATATTTCTATCTAAAATCTCATTTTCATGGAAACAGTTAACACTACTCAGGGTATGCCTGTATACCAAATGGACACCAGACCTCTCCAATTTGGCCTTACAAATCATCCTGCAAACCACCATCCCATGAGACCTTTAACTTGGTAAGATGGTATGTAGCAAGAGAGGAAGCCAAGTCCCATCACGCTCCTACACATAAGGAGAAGCTTCTGGTTACCTCTATCTAAGGTTGCCCCAACTCTCTTTATCGTCCATCCTAAAACCTAAATGTACAATTTGATGAACTTCCATCCATAGATTATTTGGTTCCTTGCCTATTTATTCAACTTAAGAACTGGCCTCAAAATATCATACAGGAAATGTATAATCATACATAATCAATCATAAAGGAAGTTAGCCACCTATGAAGTGAGAGATAATATAGATGATCAGGGCAAGTACTGTGCTGATCCCTACAGATTAAAAGGTGTTGGTTAGATCCTCTTATGGGGGATTTGTGGGAGAATACAGAAAAGAATCACTGGGAATGACAAGATATTGATGGCTTGTGATTTTCACTATGGGAGGGAATACTCATATCATTGAGTTGAAATACTAAAGCAATAAGTGACATTTATCTAGCAACTTAAGTTTAGCAAAGAGCTTAACATATATAATCTTGGAAATTTGTGGAGTCGTGTAGGTATTCTAATCCCCATTTTTCAGATTTGAAAACTGAGGTCAGGGACTAAAAGACATGCCTATGGTCACATAGGTAATAAGTATCTGAGGTAAAATTTGAACCCAGATCTTTTAGAGTCCAAGTCTACTTCTTTATCCCCTGCAGTACATAACTTGAGCACAGCATCTCAGACTTTGCTGTTACAAAGAACCTCACCAGTGAGTTGCTGGCCTTCCAATTCAGATTCTAAAGAAACTTTAGCAAGAGAGACAACACTGTCCCAGCTACAGTGAGAATGTTTCCAGCCACTAGCCTCCCACCTCATTTAAAAAAAAAAAAACTTAGCAGATATCCTACCTACCAATGGTGACCAAAGATTACAGAAGGAAAAATTCATTAGGCAGAGAATGAAAATAATGATGATGATACTAACAAGCATTTATATAGCAATTTAAGGTTTGCAAAATGTTTTGCACATATCTCATGATTATGCTTTTCTATCTTTATGTTCCTTATAATGCTGTATCTTTGGGTTCCTTTTTATTTCCTATCTTTGCTGGAAAGACTATGCTTAACTCTCTACACATCACCTATTGTTTTCTTTTTTGAAGGTGGGAATTCTTAATCTGGAATGCATGAATTTTTCTGTTGTTTTTTGTTGTGTTTTTTTTAACTGTATTTCAACATAATTGGTTTCCTTTGTAACCCAATGTATTTTATTTTATTCATTTAAAAACATTATTCTGATAAGGGGTCCATAGGTTTCATCAGACTGCCAAAGACACTTCCATGACAAAGCAGAGATTAGGAGTCCCAGCTTTAATGGGATACCACTTATGTCCAATGCTTATTTGAATGTTGCATCCCTTGGTTAAGTTGAAGTGGTTGGCAAATGTTCCAACTTCTTTGGCACTAACCACAGATGGGCACTAGGACAGTTCACTATAAGGCAAGAGCTGGCCAAACAAAGCCATTAGAATTATCAAGTCCAAGCAGCTTTTAAATGCTGAGTATAAGAGCAAAGATATATATATATATATATATATATATATATATATATATATATATATAATCTCAATTAGTTTCAAGCAACTTCTTGTCCATTCTCATTTCATCAGTCATTGGCAAGGTTTACTTTAACATACAACATAGTCTCATGACCTGGAAGAAAACTTAGAGATCACCTTGTCCAACTTCCCTTACTTACAGATGAGGAAATTGAGGCCCAAGGATGAAGTGACTTGCTCAAGATTACACAGGGAGTAAGGAGACCAGCCAAAAGCTGAACCCAGGTGCTTGGGCTCCAAATCCATTGCCCCTCTCCCTATCCCCTTTTTTTTTTTTTGAGATCAAGTCTTCTTATTTCCTATATTGCCCAGGCTGGAAGTGCAGTAGCCAATCATATGTCATCTCACTGCTGGTAGGCAGAGAAGCTTTGGTCTGGCTTAATTTCTGATATGGACTGATCTTTAGGCAACTGACTCTTTAAGCAACCTATTGCCTATATTGATGCCAGATTTAGGATGGACACTCAGTGGGATTCCAATGGTATGCTGGAACCTGTTGAACTGACTTGCAAGAGCTAATTGTTAAACCTTCAATATGATATTTACACCTCAGCTGTCAGTAAGTCAGGGCTCAATTTATTGTTTTGTTGATTGTCTAGACTTAAGAACCTGATGGAGAAAATGTCCTCTATGATGCATCTATCTTTAATGCAGATTAAATTTGAAAAGTGTGCTGTGTGTATTTTTTTCTTGGAAAGCCCATCTTTTTTTTTTAATTTTTTGGTCTTTATTAATTTGTTTGATTTTAGTTTACAAGATTCAGTTCCACAATTCCTTGAATTTCAAATTTTCTCTCCCTTCCCCTCCCCCCCTTCTGGTGGCATACAATCAAATATAGGATCTGCAAATACTTTCACATTAGACATTATTCAGGTTATAAAGAAGGATTGTATCAGATGGAATGAACAATGGGAAAGAGGAAATAAAACCAAACAAGAAAAAGAAAAAGAGCAGGTAGTTTGCTTCAATCTGGATTCAAACTCAGTTCTTTCTCTGGATGTAGACATCTCTCTCCATCCTGAGACTTTTGGGGTTGACTTATAACCCTGAATTGCTGAGAAGAGTCCAATCTATCAAAGTTGGTCATCACACATACATTGTGTCTATAATTGTGTACAGATTTCTCCTGGCTCTACTCTTCTCACTCAGCATCAGTTTATATAAGCCTCTCCAGGTAAATATAAAGTCCATCTGCTCCTTGTTGCTTATAGCACAATAGTATTCCATTACATGCATATACCACAACTTGTTCAGCCATTCCCCAATTGATGGGCACCCCCTTAATTTCCAATTCTTTGCCACCATAAAAAGAGCTGCTATAAATATTATTGTACATATGGGTCTTCCTCCCACTTCTATGATCTGTTTGGGATACAACACTAGAAGTGGTATTTCTGGGTCAAAGGGTATGAAATTATTTATAGCCCTTTGGGCATAATTCCAGATGGCTCTCCAGAATGGTAGGATCAGTTCACAACTCCACCAACAATGCGTTAGTGTTCCAATTTGTCCACTCCTCTCCAGAATTTGTCATTTTCCTGTTTTGTCATATTAGCCAATCTGATTGGTGAGATGTGGTACCTCAGAGTTGTTTTGATTTGCATTTCTCTAATCAATAGTGATTTAGAGCATTTTTTCATATGCTTATAGATATCTTTAATTTCTTCCTCTGAAAACTGCCTGTTCATATCCTTTGACCATTTATCAATTGGGGAATGACTTGTATTCTTATAGATTTGACTCAATTCTCTGTATATTTTAGAAATGAGTCCTTTCTCAGAGACAGAGGTTGTAAAAATTCTTTCTCAGCTTTCCACTTCCCTCCTAATCCTGGTTATGTTGGCTTTGTTTGTACAGAAGCTTTTCAATTTAATGTAATCAAAATTATCCATTTTAAATTTTATAATGCTCTCTAACTCTTGTGTGGTCACAAAGTCTTCCCCTCTCCACAAATCTGACAGGTAAACTATTCATTGCTTTCCCAGATTGCTTAGAGTATCAGCCTTTATACCTATATCATGCACCCATTTAGACTTGATTTTGGTATATGGTGTTAGATAATAGTCTATTCCCAGTTTCTGCCATACTATGTTCCAGTTTTCCCAGCAGTTTTTGTCAAATAGTGAGTTCTTTTTTTTTTCCCTTTCGGAGGGCAATTGGGGTTAAGTAACTTGTCCGAAGTTACATGGCTAGTTTTTGTGTGTGTGTGTGGGTGTTAAGTGTCTGAGGCTGGAACCGAACTCGGGTCCTCCTGACTCTGGGGCCAGCGCTTTACTCTAAATAGTGAGTTCTTATCCCCAAAGCTGGGATCTTTGGGTTTATCAAACAGTAGGTTACTATAGTCATTGACTGCTGAGTCTCGTGTACCCACTCTATTCCTTTGATCCACTACTCTATTCCTCAGCCAGTACCAAGTAGTTTTGAGGACTGTTGCTTTATAGTACAGATTAAAATCTGGTATATCTAGTCCACCATCCCTAGCATTTCTTTTCATTAATTACTTTGATATTCTGGACCTGGAAAGCCCATTGTTAAACATTTACCAGTACACTGCTGGCGTTAGCCCACTACAACTCAGAACTCCGGAGCTTAAGCAATCCATCAGCTGGGGCTGTCCTAGTATCAGGGACTATTGGAATGTCCTATCACATTCAACCCCAGTGCTCTTCACACTACATTTTTCTCCAACCCTCCTCCAAAAATAATGGGTTTCTATTCATTAAACACTGTAAAAGGTCTGTGATATCATCAATCTGGATGTTCCCTCCAATGATACAGCTCACAAGCCATTCATGCTTACCCATCCTTTGTGGCTCTTGTCCATGTTCTTGCATTAGTTCGCCAGAGGGGGCAGCATACTGGAGGCTAACCCCACTTTCTCCTTCCATCATACTTACACCAATGGAGCATCCTTGCTCTCCACCTGCCATCCCTCACCCTCAAATCAGGATTAAATGGGATAAACATAAACAGTGCTAGGCCCCTAATCAATGCTGTTCTCTTCCCTCACCCTGTGACCAGCTCACCTCTTCTTACCACACATTTCCCTGAAAACATCTTTTATACCTAATTACTATTACAATTTGCAAAATCATTGTTATATTCTTTTCTTTAGGGAAGACAAAAAAGATTAGAAGAAAAGGGAGAATTAGAAGGAGAGGGAAGAAAGGAGGGAGCAAACCAAAAAACAGACCTCTAAAGTGATTTTTTGAATTAGTGATTTGCATATTTTAATGAAAATAAAGACAAGTAAACTCAACTTTTATATTCAGAAGTATATTTAAAAGTTATTACAGAGTTCCTTTAGGATAGGTTTCTCTTTTTAGTTAAATTGTTTTACTTCATGTATGTGTGTGTTTATATGGAGACAAAACAAAACTGATGAGAAACAGCTGAATGAACATGTGGTTTTAAAAACATTATGCAATAAAAGTGAGGGGAAAGATAGAGTCCCATATGGCATTTGACAGATGGGATGGTGTCCCTATAGGGTTCGTTTGAAAGTAACTCAACTTCCAAAGTAATTTAGCAGGTGACCCCACTCTTAACAGACTCTTTCTGCAAAATGCTTCTCTCTCTATGTATTCACCAAAATGGCATAGGGAGGGGGATATGTGATAGCTACCATATGATCGTAATTGCCTGGCATTCTCTCAAAGCAAGATCTCCAGTTCCTGGGGCACCTGTCTGTTATAAAAATGTCAGTTATTATAAATATGGGTCAAGAATATGAAATGTGAACAACCAGCCACATGCAAGAACAAAATGTCCGAGACTAAAACACTTGAACCTTCAGAAAATTTATTTTTTAATTTCATGATTTAAGGCAGAGGGTATGTAAGGGGGGGGGTCAGGCTTTTATTTTGAAAATCTAGGGAGAAAACTCATGCTATTTTTGAGCTCTTTTCCAATGACAACCAATTGTGGGGCAAAGTTAGATCTCTCAAAGTGCTTTTCCCCTCGTGTGCCAGTGAACTGCTTAATGAATGGATTCATGAAGACTTCAAAGGAATACCATAAATCCACATAATGTTCTTGGCCTCAGCATTCTTATTTCATCTCATTTACAATCCTTGGGTTTACTGCCAAAAGTGTAACTCCTTTTTTAATTGAATTAAGTGCTCGTGAGAGAATCACACTTCCTAACTAGAAAGCACACATTTAGAGTAGGAGTGATTGCTTCCATCTCTTTATAAATACAGTGACTTTAGAAAAGTGAACATACTCATCCTTGAACCCTATCAGGGGGAGAATAAACACAGATAGTGGCATTTAATATATGAAAAGATGTGGCATCTCCACTGATGCCACCCACACACCCTGCTTCCTCTTCACAGATTATTTGGTCCTAGTTCAGAAACCTTTTCACAACTAAAGGACTGTATAAACCACAGATAGAACAGAAAGAAATGTAAGGCAAAACATTTAACCTATCTGGGCCTCAGCTTTCCCATCAGTAAAATGAGGAGGTTGGATTAGGTGACCTTTGAGGTCCCTTTCCAGCTCTAAACTCTAAGCCTATGACTGAAGCGAGTGGTCAAGAATCCATACAAATCAGGAGTTCCATTCATCATTCAGTACCCAGAACACTCCTTTGACAAAGTACTTTGGGGCCTACGGAGTCCAATATTTGATAACACCTACTGGGATGCAAGTGTGTGTGTGTGTGTGTGTGTGTGTGTGTGTGTGTGTGTGTGTGTG
>NW_027187378.1:34492902-34530402 GCF_028583685.1 Petaurus breviceps papuanus
GTGTGTGTGTGTGTGTGTGTGTGTGTGTGTGTGTGTGTGTGTGTGTGTGTGTGTGATAGGAGAATTGTTATCCACCAGATACATCAGAAGTGTACCAAGCAGTGCTCAGAATCGAGACAGAGTCAGGCCAACTTTACAGTGTAGAGTGATACTGAGACAGGCATGTTGTTGTTCACAGACCCATCATCTGTTAGTGGTTTTGTTAGCCTGATTTTGATGCTTTCCATATAAACTACAACTCTCTCCTACATCCAGGACTCTCTTTGGATCTCAGCCTGGCAAAGAAACTGAATCCAAACTTTTTTATTTTTTAAGGTCTGCCTGTTTTGTTCACAGCTGCGAGGGGTAACGTGGCTATGTATTTTACCATCAGCTTTCGCTCATCCATATGGTCATTAGTCACACCGTGGTTTATTAACATCAGGGCCTCTTGACCTCTGATGTGCCCTGGGGAAGAAGAGAGGGCTCAAGTCAAGATGTCAGCAAGCATTTATTAAGCAATTGTGCCAGACACTGTGGATGCAAAGAAAGACCAGAACAGCCCCCACTCTCAAGAAACTCACAGTCTAAGAGGGAGACAACATGTATACAATTAAGTATAAATAAGATATACACAGGATAGACTGGAGATAATATCAGAGGGAAAGCACCAGCACTGAAGGAAATGGCCTTTTCTGAACTTAATAACACAAGATTCATGGCAACAATTTAACTCAATGACTATGTACCAGGTACTGTGCTAGATGACAAGAATACAAAGACCCAAACAAAAAGATAATCCCTGTTCTTTTTTTTTTTTTTTGGTCTTTTTGGAAGGGAGAAGGCATCACAATTGGGATTAAGTGACTTGCCCAAGGTCACATGGCTAGTGAGTGTTAAGTGTCTGATGCTGGATTTGAACTTAGATCCTCCTGACTCCAGGACCAGTGCACTATTCACTGTGCCATCTACCTGCCTGATCGTCCCTATTCTTAAGGAATTCACTTTCTACTTGGGAATACAGCATGAATGCATAGTAATACAAAAGGACCGACAAAGTAATTTCAGGAGAAGGCACTAATAACTACTGGGAACCAGAAAAGGCTTTGGGGATGAGGTGTCACTTGAGCTGAACATTTAAGGAATCTAAGGATTCTAAGAGGTTAAGAGAGTTCTACAAATGCAATGCTTATGCAAAGGAAATGGGTAGGGGAGAAGGGAATACTAAGTCTGGAAAAGATCTAGCAGGAGAGTTTAGCTGAAATGTGGTTTATGAAGGATAGCAATGTGAAAGGAATCTATAAAGATGGGGTAGATCCAGAATGTAGGGTCACAGATTTAGATCTAGGAAGTACCTCAGAGGCCACTGTGAATCCAGTGACATCAAGTCCAACTCCCATATGGAATGCCTTCAATGCCAGGTTCTATGGGTTTTATCTTAGAGGCAATAGGGAGCCACTGAGGATTCTGGAGTAGGGAGGTACCATGATCAGACATGCTTTCCAGGAAGATTATTTTGGCATCATTGAAGAGAATGGATTGAGGGGGGGGGTACAAGAAGCAGGGAGAACAATTAGGAATCTGCTGAACTAGTGGAGATGAGAGGTTAGAGGAGTCTGAACTGGGGTAATGGCTGGATGAGTATTGAGGAGATGGGCACCAGAAGTAGAAATGGGATCAATAAGAGCTGGCAGATGATTGAACGTGGGGAGTGAGAGAGTTGGAAGTGTCATGGGTGGCTCCAAGGTGGGGAACCTGGTGAATGGAATGAAATGCTGTCCTCGAGAGAAATAGGAACCCTTAGGCCTTTTCTAAGCTGGCAGACTCCAGGCAGCTTGGCAGCACCTTTTGGCACACAAGACTCCTCAGGAAACAAGCACAACAATCCAACCCAATAACCCAATCAACATTTATTAGTCTGCTAGGTGCCAGGCATTGTGCTAAGTGCTGGCGAGATAATTAATGAAAAGAAGCCCCTGCCCTCAAGGAGCTTATAGTCTAACACATAAATAGAGGCAGGAAAGGGGGAACAACACAGGAGGAACACACCCACATTAACTCACAGAGAAAAAGCCCAGGAACCCTTGATGCCCAAACCATGCATCTTTGTTAATAACAATAGCTAACATTTATATAGTGCTTGCCATGTGCCAGGCACTGTGCTAAATGTTTTATGATTATTCTCATTCTATCCTTGCAACAACCCTGGGAGGGAGGTTTGTCATTATCCCCATTTTACACCTTAGGAAATTGAAGAAGACAAAGGTTAAGTGACCCGCCCAGGGTCACACAGCTAGCTGAAGTAGGATTTGAACTCAGGACTTCCTGACTCTAGGCTCTATGCACTGTGCCACCTAGCTTTCAAAACCAAGTCTTATCTAAATCTTCTCTCTGCTCTAACACCAAAAAGTTCTGTTCCAGTAGTAGGACACAGCGAGTCTCAAACACAGGCAGTGAAAATGCTGCTTCTCCCCTCTGTCTTCTGTTCAGAAACTTCCATTGTTCCTAGCTCTATCTTCTTGCATGGAGCATAGGTTATACCAACAGGTACCCTACTCAGGGCTATATATTAGCAGTTATCTTGCTACCCTCACTTGTAGTGTCTTCCTTGATGTGTTGACAGTCTGCAAGGTCTATGTATGCTCTTTTTATTTTTCTCAGTATGTTCCTGGGCAAGTGCCATTGTCAGCAAATGTAGAGTTGCTTCCCTCACATCTTCCATATTCTCCTCCTACTCCTGAGGTAGACTAGGTCCATCCCCTATCACAGCTGGAGATACTCTTGCAGCTGAGGGGATTGGATGACATGATGTCCAGTGTACCTCCCAGTCCTAAATCCTATGAGCCAACTGCCCTCTGTCTTGCTCAGTCAAAACCGTATATAAGTAAAGAAAGTAGAGTTTAATCATTTCATTCTGGTCCAGAAGGGATTTGAGTGTCCTCTCCTACTGCCCCAGTTCTGGACTCATGCTGAATGGACTCAGTTCTGTGGAAGCTTGGTCCCAAATGAAAGAGTTAGATTCTCCTGGAACTTCGGCTCATTATATTCTTCCTCAAGAGTACAGCTCTGGAGAGAGCTCTTAAATAAAACTTAGACTTCGCTCATGTCTAGAGTCTCCTCCAAAGAGATTAACAGGGTCCCCCTTCAAGAAAGGTACAAAGCAGATTGGGTTCAGGATAGCTATTAACCAAAATAGACATGCTTAAAACACAAAATATATAAGTTTGTACTGACAGAGACTGAAAATCTGAAGCAGGAACTCCCTTTTTCTATTATATTTTCACAGAAAGTTGCTGCTTCAAAAATGAAGCATTCTATGAGACAGTCACTTCAACTTCATCTTGGCTCTGCACTGTCCAAACCTTCACTTGAGATCCACATCCTCTGGCAAGCCAGGGTGCAGCTCATCACCCAATGGAGGCTCATCTTTTTTAGGACATTTTAGTAGTTCCAAGAAGCACCCCATTCTATTCCCACCCCCAAACTGGGCTTTCAGTCTCCAGAACCAGAAGTCTCTGGCCTCTTATGCTCATATGTTTGTTGCCAAGGCTAAAAACACTAATCTCAGGACCGCTCTTTGGTCATCTATGCTCAGGGAAAGAAACATAAAACAGAAGAGGCGTCAAAGCACTTGAGATTCAGTCTCAGGTTCAAGTAGACAATCACACCCTCTATCCATTTCCCTGCATTCCCACTACCTTCATCATCACATCACACCCAAGTTATTGAAACAGTCTCCTATCCACAGGATTTCTTCCTCCCTTCAATCCATGCTTGTGCTGAAATAACCTTCCTAAAACACTACTTTCCTGATGTTATCCCCCATCTTTTAAACCTACAATGACTCCTCTCTTCCTTATAGAATGAGTCAAAATTCCTCATTAACATTCAAAGTCTTTTATATTTCATGCAACCTAGTCTCAGAGTCTGAATCCCCAGTATAAATCTTTTGGTCTGGTCAAACCAGCTTCTTCTATGTTTCCTTGTTATTGTTTAGTTGTTTCAGTCATGTCTGACTCTTCATGACCCCATTTAGGGTTTTCTTGGCAAGGATAATGGAGAAGTTTGCCATTTCCTTTTCTATTTCATTTTACAGATGAAGAAACTGAGGCAAACTCTTACATGACTCGCCCAGGGTCATACAGCTAGTAAGTGTCTAAGGCTGGATTTGAACTGATGCCAGGCCCTATCCACAGCTCTATCTACTGTGCTACCTAACACAAAAACATACTTCAGACTATTTTTACCCCTGCCCCTTTGTCAGTTCTTTTCCTACTACTTAAAATCCCCTTTTTGTTGTTCTTTACTTAGCTTTCCCATCCCTATGTTCCAATTCTTTATATAAGACTCAGCTCAACTGCCACTTTCTCTTTTCCCTAAAACTCCAGGATGCATCAACTCTGGCTTTCTTCTATACCTTTTGTTTTTAATTTTTATGCTGGAATTAAAGGGTCCCAGAGTTCAAAATCTAGTTCAATAGGAACTTCCTGTACAAAATTTCTGAAAAGGGGTCCTACATCCTCTAGTTGAGGGCCTTCTGTGAAGGAGAACTCAATTCCTCACTCTATTTTTGAAAAGCCCAGGAACTTTTACCAATTACCTTTTCTCCTCCTTTCTAACATCAAAGTAAAAAAAAAAATTGAATTTCTCTTTCACATGATAGCTTTTCCAATGGTGATCATGTCTAGCTATGCCTGCCTCCCCACTCCCTCAACCACTTACATTAGTACATTTCATTTTTTTTGTCCCTGTAGAATTTTAATTACATCCATCCCTGTGAAATTCTCTTTTAAGATGCAATCCACTGCTCTAGCCCATCAAAATCCTGACTCTGTCCTCTAATGTGCTAGCTAGCCCTCCTTGCCCCTACCATCTGGAAATCTGATAATCAGGCCACTTGATGCCTTCCTATGATATGAAGAGGAATGTTGAACACAATATGGCCTAGATCCCCATGAACTCCATGAAAGATCTCCCTCCTGCCTAAACAATAACACCTTCTCCCTCTAAATCTATGAACGTACCACCTATGAGCCTACAAATCTTTTTAATATGTGGAAGAGGAAAAATCCTGATGATTCCTTGCTCCGTGTGTGTGTTTGTGTGTATGTGTGTGTGTGCATGAAAGATACTGTATATTTAGATGGGGGAGGGGAAAGAATAAGCACTTATAAGCATGTAAATTTCCAGGTACTGTGCTAAGCACTTTTTACAAATATTATCTCATTTAATCCTCCCAGAAATCCTTCAAGGTAAGTTTTGTTATTATCTCCATATTACAGCTGAGGAAATGGAGGCAGACAGAGGTAAAGTGACTAACCCAGGGTCACACTACTAAGAGTTGAGGGCCAGATTTGAATTCAGGTGTTCCTGACTCCAGACCTAGTGCTCTATCCACTGTGCCACTGAGCTGTCCCCCTTCACATACTGAAAGAATATTGATTAAGTCTCCCCTTGATCTTCTTTGCTATAGTCCAGGGGTGGGGAACCTGCAACCTTGAGGTCACATCAAAACATCACAGAACAAATCCCCTTAATAAAAGGATTTGTTCTATAAAACTTAGATTAGGTCAAAAGACCACACACGACAATCTAGAAGGCCACATGCAACCTTGACTGAGTCTAGTTTATGGTTCTGGTTGTCTGCCTATGAAAATAGTTAAGATAAAAATCATACATTTTAGAATTGGGGAACATCTTAGAGATCATCAGATCCAGCACCTTTATTTGACAGATGAGGAAACGGAAGCCCAGACATGTCAAGTGATTTGCCCAAAGTCTTGTATCTTGGAAACAGAAATGTCAGGATTTAAAGCCAGGTCCTCTGACCTCAGATTCCATGCATTTTCCTACTATATGACATTGCATCATATGTAGAAGGAGGCATGTTTATTAAGACCATATATCTCTGTGCATCAACTAGTTTCTTAGCATCTTAAGAACAAATCCCAGGAATAGCTAGCTCTTTCTGGCCTCCCCCTCACTCTGCTTCTAATTCTTGAGTTGTACATACTTATATTTCTTCAAGAAGCTGAGAAGCCGGTAGAAACTAACCAATCCAAGAGAGAAAAACGAAAGAGAAGACTTAACAAAGGGCTTGGTGTTCCAAAGTTGTAGCCAAGACTCTCTTAGAGAGTGTTATAAGGGAGTCAAAACTGACATTAGGCAAACTTGCTGGCATGTAGCCCTGCATTCTTGCCCAGCAAAATTAGCATCTCTTAGTGGCAGCTCAGAGTTCTTCGAGATAGCAGTTTTCAGAAGCTGCTCTCTATAAGTGGCCCCAGAAAAGTTGATACAAGTGATAAGAAACTTCTTACTATAACAAAAGACCCCTTTTTCAGAATAGAAAGGAAAAAAAAAACATTCCCTTCAATGCAACACATTACTATTACACAGCTACTATTTGTATGTGTTATAACATTCTTAGTCACTGGGGATAGAAAGGTGGAATAATTCACGTCAAAATCATTTATTAAGTGTCTACTAGAAATGGCTGGGTGACCCAGTGGAGAGAGTGCCACACCTGGAGTAAAGGAGACCTTAATTTCAAATCCAGCCCCAGATATTTGCCAATTGTATAGATGTAAGGCATGTAACATCTGTCTGCCTCAATTTCTTCAACTGTAAAATAGGAATGATAATAGCACCTATGTCCCAGGTTGTTGTGAGGTTCAAATGAGATATTTGCAAATGCTTTGCAAATTTTATTATATAATGCTATCATTATTAAGATTTTTGTCACTATGTACAAGACACAAAGACAAAAATGCAATACTCACTGCCCCCAAAGTGCTTGCACGCTAAGTAAATACAAATTATGCAGTAAGTGAATGTAAAATAATTTCAGAGGGTTCCACAACTGGAGGAAAGGTCTCATGGAATAGGTAGCAAACTGAATTGAGCCTTGAAGGGAGTTGTGGATTCCAAGAGTTGGAGGTGAGGAGGGACAGCAATCCAGACTTTGAGGAGCAAAGGATAGTCTGTCCCTCGATGCCTGGAACTGTTGGGAAATGGAATGAAATAGAATATGAAGAATGTTAAGTAAGCCAAACTGGGACAGCTAGGTGGTACAGTGGTGCAGGGCACCAGGCTTGACATCAGAAAGATTCATCTTCCTGAGTTCAAATCTGAGCCGAGCCATTTATTAGCTGTGTGATCCTGGGCTAGTCACTTAACCTTGTTTGTCTCAGTTTCCTCATCTGTAAAATGCGCTGGAGAAGGAAATGGCAAACCACTCCAGTACCCTTGCCAAGAAAACCGCAAATGAGGTCACAAAGAGTCGTACAGGACTGGAAATGACTGAATAACAACAACAAAAGACTACTTTAAGTGGAATGTAGAGTTCCAAGAAAATTACAGTCCATTAAGAAGTGGAAAAGTCATTTTGCACAAATAACTATGATAAAAGGCAGAAGGTGGTAAGTAAAAAGGAGAGGCACAGGCTGTGAGTAATTTTCCTCAGTACCACTTGCTACTAAAGAAAAGGAAAGCAATCTTAGAAAGAGAAGAAAGGAAAAAAAAATCCATTCATTCCAAGGTCAGACTTCCTATGAACTCAAGCCTTGGGAACAAAGCCATAAACACAGAAGTAAGCAAAATAACTTCTGAGTTGCCCAAACAATTTTCACAGATGCAGTGTGATGTCCTGAGCCCCTCAGTTACTCATAATTCATTGACCCTTAATTAACACACAATTCCATAAGCTGGTTTGTCTGTTTCTAAGTCTCTGCATTTGGAGAGTTCTACCAGAAATAATTGATACATAAAGTTTTAGCACTTCAATTATATACAAAATTTGCTTTTGTGGAGTAGCTCCAAGGGGTCACATGAGGGGGGGTTAGCAAATACTATTTATGTCACTAAGGAAAGACTGGACTCCCACATAGGGTGATACTTAGCTGCAGGAAAAGATCTATCACGGAAAGAAAAAATTAAGCAAACCAATGAACAGAGGAGAGGGTTTTTTCCCTTCTACTAACCCAGAAAAGGGTCACTGTAGGCAAGTACAACAACAAAACAAAAGAAAAGCCACTGTATGGATCTTCCTGTATTGGCATAATTTTCTATGTTTATCCTTCCTTATTAATGTCATCTTAATTTCAGGAATCAATTGTATACTTCAATAGCTTCGCATTTTACCAAATCATTATTTCTTGCACATCCTTTCAAAATTGGAAATTTTCATTTCTTCCATCAGTCTTGAACTTTCAGACAAGGTAGAGATTCACACCTTCTAATTATGTGCCTCCCTGTAGTCTTTGTACCAATTGCCCTTCTACCTTATTCTGAGCTAAATTGACACTGTCCACACACACAGACACCCTTGCCCATCATCACACATGGCCCTGACATCTCAGATTTCATCATCACCTTCAGTGTACCACAGGGAGAGAAAGAGATAATTCTAGTAACTTGCAAGATGTTGGTTGATCATTTTAATTTATGTATCATTTTGCCTAGTGTTCCATCTTGCAACTTAATCATCATTCATTTATTAAGCACCTATCATGTGTAGACCCTGTATTGTGTTGCTGGGAATATAAAGACAAAAATGAAGTTCTCCTTGCTTTCCTTGCACTGTATATTCTGTTTCAGGAGAAACAACATATACATATGTAAGCATGCATACACACATATGAAACAATATGTATATACTTGGATACATACATGAAACAACACAGAAATATATAAACATGCACACACACGAAACAATATATACATGTGACCATGCATGCACAACAATGAAACAACATGTACACATATAAGAACATATATCACATATATGAAACAACACACGTGTATACACACATGTATGAAACTATACATACATGCAAGTGTGGGTACATGTAAAGACAATAAATACATATGTAAGTGTGTATGTATACATATATGTAAAGAAGAAACAACATATATGTATGTGTATATGTAGAAAGAAACAATATATACATATGCAAGTGTATATATATAATGCATAAGCACATTCACACATTTATACAATATACATGTATGTATATATACATATGTTTATGATCTATACAAATATAAGGTAATTTCAGGGGAAATTTTTTTTACACTGAGGGAGAGATTGAAAGGCACTTTTAATATATAATCCAAGGATATCTTTACCTAAATGTCTCACAGGTATTTAACATTCAACGTGTCTAAAATGGAAATCATTACATTTTCCCCAAACCCAACTCTTCCCCAAACTTTTCTATTTCTATAGACTCTCCTTCCAGTCACCCAGATTCTCAACTGGGATGCTGCATTTCTCTCAACCTCAAAAGTCAATGGATTTCAGGGCGGCTAGGTGGTACAGTGAATAGAGCACCCGTCCTGGAGTCAGGAGAACCTGAGTTCAAATCTGACCTTGGAAACTTAACACTTACTAGCTGTGTGACCTTGGGCAAGTCACTTAATACCAATTGCCCTGCCTTCTCCCTCCAAAAAAGCAAAAAAAAACCCAAAACCCCAAAACAAAAAAGTCAATGGATTTCAAGTCTTGTTGATTCTGCATCCTCAAGGCCTCCCCCATCGGCTCCTCCTTTCCATCACCTCTGACCCACACTATTACAGCAGATGCCTCACTGGTTTCCCTGACTCCTGTTTCTCCTCTCTCCAATCTATCTTCCACGTAATTGTCACATTATTGTTACTGCAGATCTGACAATGCTGCCACCCTACTCAAAATCTTTCATAATTTCCTATTGCCTCTAAATTTAAAGCCCTCCACAGTCTGGCTTTCCAGTCTTATTTCACAGGATTTCTTTTTCACTGTCTCCATTCCAGTCAAACTGTACCCACAGCTGTGTGCCCTCTGTGCCTCAGAAGAAGTGATTCTCCATGTCTAAAATACAGTCGCTCATCACCTCTGCCTCATACAATCATTAGGGTCCTTCAAAACACTGCTTAGTTGACAGCTTCTATCAGGAGACCTTCCCTGATTTTGCTATTATTAGCACCCTCTCCTTGAAATCTTTTTTTTTAACGGTTTTATATTAGGTGGATAGTTGGTACAGTGGACAGAATGTTGGGCTTAGAGTCAGGAAGACTAGTTCAAATCCTGCCTCAGATTCTTAATACCTGTGTAACTAAGGGCAAGTCCGTTAGCCAATCTCAGCCTCAGTTTCTCCATCTGTAAGAAGAGGATAACAACTGCACCTTCCAGGGTTGTTGCATCAAATGGGATAATGTATGAAAAGCATTTTCATCATCATCATCATGTGTGCTTATTTTATCCATTCTGTCCTTTATACCTAGAAAAATATAAACTTCTTGAGGGCAGGGACTACTTCATTTTTATCTTTATATCACAGAACTTGATACGATCCCCTCAGCTTTGCAAGTTAATCTCCTTCCATCTCTCATTACACTAAGTAGTGGGACTTTGGGCTGGAGAGCAAAAGAGAAGGTAGTCATAGGAAATGACATGACAGTGGTGGTAGGGGGCCCGTTGGTAAAGAACAGGGAAAGTGATGACAGGCAGCAGCAGGATTCTCTTCACCAGGACCAGTGACTGGGTCTAAACTTTTTGCTTCACAAATGACAAGCTAGCTTCATGCAGGTTTGGAGGTCTCTATTAACAAGACAGCTGAGATCATAAAAAGCACTACTCAGGAGAGCTTTTATCTGCTCCTATGACTTAGGATAAGCTTTAATAATAGGATTTGTTCTATGAAGTTTGGATTCAGTCAAAGAAGCACTAGAAGGCCACATGTGGCCTCCAGGTTCTTTCAGAGTTTCTTTGTCTTCATCTGACGACTAGATATGGTAGATATGTGAACTGAAAAGACCTGTGTTTTAGACTGTATTCTTTGCTCACTGGAAAAATGATTGAACTATGCATTTGTAGGTTTGTAGCAACTTCTGTGCTGCCTGAAGTCTTTTAGGGTGTAGCAATGTAAAGGGTACATAGCCCCTTGGAAGATATTTTGTTATAATATTGTTTTCTTGTTATTTATATACATTTATTTTCTTAATGGTTCCATACCAAGAGTAAAAACCCTGTATGCAGTGATGTAAGTTGTCTGTTTCTGTGAAGAGTCAATGCAATAATGTTTGTCACATAATTAAGGCTTACTAAAAATATGACCAGGTAAGGAGGAATTGAGATTTCTTACTGACAGGGGATCAGGGATATACTGATAATATAAATCCATAAATACATACAACTCTATGTAATTAATTGGCATTAGGCCAAAGAAAGGGACAGAGTTGGTGAGAGGTCACTGACTCTCTAGGAAGCACAGACAGCCCATACCTTCTCAGTACTTCTACCCAGTGTAGTAGTTACAAACATCAGACAGGATAAGTATGGGACTTCTCAGGCCAGATTTTTTTTTTGCTGACCAGGATCAGGTTGGTGGCTACCAATTCTTAATCTAGAAGTTAAGCTAGCACAGTACCTTGCACTTTATAAGTACTTAAATATTAATTGAATTTAATTTTTTGGAATATTATGTCATATTTAATTTGAGAATGGTATGTTCTTATATCAGTTAACTCTGTAATGCAATATCAACCAACACTCTTGATGTAGTATGAAGAAATGTTCCTACTTCTTTAAATAGGTTTTCTCCTTTCCCATATCCTTTTCCCTCAATATCTCTCTCTCTCTGTCTCTCTGTCTCTGTCTCTCTCTGTCTCTGTCTCTCTCTGTCTCTCTCTCTGTCTCTGTCTCTCTGTCCCTCTCTCTCTCTGTCTCTCTCTCTGTCTCTGTCTCTCTCTCTGTCTCTGTCTCTGTCTGTCTGTCTGTCTGTCTGTCTGTCTGTCTGTCTGTCTGTCTCTCTCTCTCTCTCTCTCTCTCTCTCTCTCTCTTTCTCTCTCTCTCTGTCTCTCTCTCTCTGTCTCTCTCTGAATTGAATTCCATTATTTGGAATTTCTGGCTGAGTCCTGTCATAGAACTCTGGGACTTCCTGGCTCAGAAGCCTTTTAGACTTAGAGGATCTTCTTCAAGTATCTGTCCTGGTCTTAACCATCATCAATTTTGTCCTGTTCTTAGTAGAGCGTTACCAATAATCCAGTGGAATTATTTCTGAGTCTGAGTTAGTAATTAGCTATATCTAAGGGAAGTGGACTAGCAAGTCATCTATAAACTCTAATGCTCTAAACTCAAGGGTATTAGAGGACCAAGGGATAAAGAGGTAATTTTAGCCATCTCAATGCTGCCAATTTGACCTCAGCTTTGGAAAACTCTGGGAAATCTATCAAGGACATTACTAAATTACAAATACCAGGCACATCATGCATTTCTTTCATAGTTTCATTTAGTTATTCAGTTTAAACATCTGTTAGGTTTGTTGAGGGTATTTTATTCTCCCTTTCCAAAGGCTCCTTTATCCTTCTACCTACCAAATTCCTTCCTTGAAACATCATTTTAAGTGTTTATGGTATAATAAAAATGAAGCATTTTTGTAATAGTGGTGTAATAAAAACGAATCTCTCTAACCACTATGTGGCTAGAGAGCCAGCCTTGGAGTTAAAAAGACCTGGGTTCAAGTCCTGTCTCTGATACATAATAGTCACATGACCGTGGACAAGCTACTTAACCTCTTAGTGTCCCTCAGGCCCTCCCCCCACAAGTTGCTGACAGGTTGCCACACCAGCAACAAGAACAAGAAATTACAATGACAGGAGGAATGGACTAGAAGGCAAAAGATCTGAGTTGTAGTCCTGAATTCATCACTAACTAGCCATGTGACATTAAATACATTACAAAACCTCTTTGAGATTTAGTTTCTTCCTCCATTTTACAGTGATAACAACAGGTGCAACTTACCTTATAAGACTGTTAGGGGCCTCAAACAAGATCATCAACCTGCAAATACTTTGTAAATGAGTAAGGGCTAGAAGCACAGAAACAGAATTGGAGGAGACTTCAGAAATCATCCAGGACAAGTCCTACCTAAGGAGTGACTCTTCCTACAACGTTTCTGACCTGAACCTCAGTTTCTCCATCTATAAAGTGAGGATAATAATATCTGCAGTGCCTCCCTCATAAGTGTTATTGTAAGGGCTTTTCAAAACACAAATTCAATCCCATTGATGAGTGAATGAATAAGTATTTACAGAGTGTTTTCGTAAGGAACACAAGCTCTGGCAGTTTCTACCATGACAGAAAGGGCTCGAGCACAGACCATTGCTTTTGAGCAATAGACCGAGCCTGCTTCTCAAGGATCGGCCAAGTACAGACAGGCTTATCGCTTGATGATAAATTCTTTGGCCATGGCAAATCATGAAATAAAGAAAAATACAAAATGACCTTCAATCCTGTACACCTCTGTTCTGGTCTTATACATAAGGACGGCGTAGCATTGCAAAAGGGGGCAGAGAGGCTAAGAATCACATGGCTTTTCAGCCACTCTAAACATTATCTTAGTTGTTGGTATTCTAAATGTGAGCTCCTTGTGCTATGACCACTGAGTGGTGAGATTCCTAAAGGGCCTGAATCATGTCAGTCTTGATACTCTTGCTATAATATAAAGGAAGCCAGAAAGCAAAAGGAAGGTCTAGTTAAATGAAAGGATGGCTCATGGACTCTCCTTGGAGAGACAAATAAGGAAGCTGGTGAAGTTATTTTATGCATCCAGTGGCCACAAGAAACATAATTTCAAGGGTCATTCATTTATCATCTTCATCACAATGATGAAAGCTAACATTTACATAACAATTTAACATTTGCAAGGCACTTTCCATGTTATTTCATTTGATACCCACAATTACCCTGAGAGATGGGTTTATTATTAAATTAAATGAATTTATTAATTTACCATTAACTATCTAATATTAAAATTGAAAAATTAAACTATTCCCATTTTATAGATAAAGAAACAGATGCTGAGAGAAGTTATTTATTTCCTTAGGGTTACACAGCTAGTAAGTGTCTGAGGCAGGATTTGAACTTTTAGGGCCATATTCATGATAAACTTGACAAGACCACCATGAAAATAACTGTTGTACAATACACCAACATCTATTGAACAGAATGAAAAGATCACGTGGTATACCAAGAAACAGACTCCCATATGATAATATGTACAAAGTGCTTTATAAGGGTTAAAGTGTTACCTAAATTCCAATTATTATAACTTCTACCATTGCTGCTATTTGCAGAGGTTAGATTTTTCCAGATGGCAATGATTCCTTCTTCTTAGGGACTGGGCACAGAACTCTTTGAGCACAACTTAAAACTTCCCAAGTCTTAAGCAGGCAAAGAAGCCAGTGAGCTCAGTGCAGTTGGAGATGATCTAAGTGAGACTTCAGATGCTAATCCCTTCTGTCAAAGCTGACAAAGTTTTGTCAAAACTGACAAAAGAATTTCTGAGTGACATTCCTGAAAAGCCTCCAGTCCTGATTCAGACAGATTGCTACTCATGCTCTGTTAGTGGAGCATTTAGCTGATTTCCACGCTGTTTCTAATGGGCAAAGGAGGTATTTGGCTGAGTGGTGAGTGGTACAAATTGATTGGGTGAGTCTCCAGCGAATAATTTTTTGCCTTAATCAAGGTGTTCGCCCTTCTCCACTTCCCATGGTGCCTGCCAAGCTGGGGTCAACATTTTATGGTTGGCAGCCCTGGGACTAACGGCTGCCAGCAGTTACATTTGTCAGTGTAACCTGCTGAAAACCCCATTCCCTCTCCGAGGCCCAGTGCCAGGAAGCCTTTCATTCCCATAGTTGTGGGGACATTAATCTCTCTGCAGGAAGCAAGGACTGTGTGAGGCACTTGAATAGATGAGACACTTAGGAGCCTCACCCAAGATGGAGGGCCCCTTGGGTGCTTATTTGCCAATGTCAAAGTGTGTTACTTATTCCCAGGTGTTTGTTAAATACTCACTCCAGGCATTGTGCTAGGCACTGCTGATACAATGGCAAAAGTAAAATAGCCCCTGTCCTCAAAAAGTTCACATTCTGTCGGGGAAGACCACACACACACACACACACATATATATATATAGGGGCAGCTAGGTGGCTCAGTGTATAGAGTGCCAGCCCTGGAGTCAGGAGGACCTGAGTTCAAGTCTGGCTTCAGACACTTACTAGCTGTGTGACCCTGGGCAAGTCACTTAACCCTGTTTGCCTCAGTTTCCACATCTGGAAAATGAACTGGAGAAGGAAATGGCAAATCACTCCACTACCTTTGCCAAGAGAATCCCAAAGGGGGTCACGAAGAGTTGGATATAACTGAAACGAGTGAACAACAAATATATACATATATAGATCTAATAACGTGGCACATGCGCAGACACCACCAGCTTTCTCATTTGGAATCTCCACAGGAGTATACTAAGGAGCTGCTCCTGGGAGAATCATGATGATGCATGAGAGAAGTAGCTTGGGAAGGATGGCCATGATGCATGGACATTCTGTAATTGATTCCTGTTGGCCTACCACGTGAATGGGAGGAGCCTTTTTTTCTATTGGCTGTGTAGCTGGAACTCTCTCGGAGTCTTTTTAAAAGGGTCTGAATTAGCTCCCACCATCTCTCTCCTGCATTCTTATTATTGGGAGTATGGTAACTCCTTTACTCACAGTGTCCAGTGAAAGAACTGTACAGTAAAAGGGAAGGCCCGTGGGGTCTTACCCTCTCCCCTCCCTGCTATGACTATATTCCTCCCTCAAAATATGGGAGCTCCTTGGGCTTTTGGTTTGTTTTCCATTCTCAGTAAAGGGAGTGAAGTTTCCATCCCATGAAGTGTCAAAGACAGAAATCTGGGATTTGGAATCTGGGTGATACAGCCAAGGCAGTATTGATGCCCTTAGGCTCGACGAACAAGGCTCAAACAGCAAATCTTTGGGAGTTGCCTTTGGGATCCCAGTCTAGTGGAATGACTCATCTGGCAAGAATACCCCCTTTGGATGGGAATTTGGTGGTACCAATGCTATGTAGGAACTGAGCTAAGCTGTGAGACTGATTCCTTCCTCCCCACATTACTGCATTGGTATAGGGGAGATAATGTCCCTGATGTGTTAGGAGAAATGTTTATATGTTTGTTCTTACTATATCTTTGAATTAACTATCCCTTTATAAAGGTTAATCTGAGGTTAAATAGAATATATTGTTCACTCCTCCCCATAAATGGGGAAAACAGCAAATAGGGGCTTGAGCTACTGGTAGAGATATTCCAGTGCCTCCCATAATCCCACTCCCCAGGGTACCTGAGAACCTAGAGGTGAAGATGTAACAGGGCTGGCCCTGAGAGAACAAATTAGAGCATACTTATTACATAAGTATATACGTATATATATGTATTCTATAAGCATATAACATGCTTATATGATACAGATATACATATGTGTACATATAAACACATATGCATAAATACATGTATATACACACACATATATATAGTTACCAAATAAATACAAAATAGATCTTATATAAGTTTTTGGGAGGAAGGGACTAGCAGAGGTGGGGAATTAAAGGTTTAAGGAAGAAGGTGCTGTTTGATCTAAGCTTTGAAGGAAACTAGGGGTACTAAGAGGTAGACAGGAGGATGGAAATCATTATAAGATTGGGAGATCTTTCCAAAACCATAGCGACAGAAGACAGCATATAGAATATGTGGAACTTCCAAAATGACCACTTTGGTTGGCCTATAGAGCACGGGGAGAAGAGTAATATATACATAATAAGGCAGAAGAGATAAATTGCAGACAGGTTGTGAAGTGCTTTAAATGCCAAAGAGTAGAATTTGTATTTGATCCTAGAGGTAGTGGGGAGTCATGGATGTTTTTTGAGCAGGGGAGTGGGCAAGCCTGTGCTTTAGGAAAATCACATTGGCAGCTATATGAAGGATGGAGTCATGCAAAAATAATGTGTCTCAGTCAGTCATCTATTCCAGAGCTTCCTGGGCTGAGCGTAAAGGCTCCAGCTTGGTGACACTGGATAGAGCACTAGGTCTGAAATCAGGAATTCAAACCTGGCAATAGACACTTACTGACTGTGTGAATCCCAGCAATAACTTAACCGCTCTCTGCCTCAGTTTCCTCAACTGTAAAATGAGGATACTAATAGCACCTACCTTGCAGGGTTGTTATGAGATGCAAATGAGATATTTGTAAAAAGCACTTAGCACAGTACCCGTTACACAATCGGCCCTGAGAGGGAGAATCAATGCTTGTTCCCTTTCCTTCCCCTTCCCTTTTCCTTTCTCATGCTTCCTTCCCCATGGTTTCAACAAGCACTTTCTTGCTCACCCATGGTACCACTGGCTATGAATTAATGTCAAAGCTGTCATCTATTTAAATGTATTCTCCTCTTTAGGGGGTGACCCTTGACAAAACTGCATCATCAGTGAAGGTTGCCAGGAGATAGCAGTGTTTTGAATGCGAAGGGAAGAGGGAGCATCTGGGAGGGGTAGCCAAGAGTGTCTTGATCAAAGAGCTCAAGATGGATGAGGATTGAAAAAAAAAAGACCATCATATTTAGCAATTAAGAGATGGTTGATTGTTTCCACTCATTGGTGAAGTCAGTATTCAGATTGTAAGGGTTTGAGAAGACAGTGGAGAACATGATTGTAGATGGATTTTTTTGCTGTTTTGGTTTTGTTTGGTTTTTTTTTTGTTTGTTTTAAATAGGAGTTTGTGAAAGGGAGGAGAGCTATAACATGAAAGCTTAAGAGGATGGTAGACACAAGTTAAGACTGTTTTGTTGTTGTCATTTTTTTTTAAAGAATGGGAGAGACTTGGGTATATTCGTAGGCATCAGGAAATGAGCCAGCAGATAAGAAGAGTGAAGATTTAGAGAGAGAGCTGGGGAATGATTGGAAGGGCAAGCTGCTGGTACAGATAGGAGAGAATCAGATGAAGTGCACTGGGGAATGATATCAAGGGGTTTTGAGGAATTTCCCCTCATTTGACAGACGAGGAAATAGCATTGGAGAAGCAAATGAATAATTCAGGGTCCCGCAGTTAGTGTTAGAGCTAGGATCCAAATCCAATTCTTTCCTTATTGTACAAGCTACCCTTCAAATGACATGTTGTCCTATCCCCCCTGACATTGGAAAGGTATGTTATTCATTTGAAAGTGTTTGTATCTCAGCAGAGAATCACAGGACATGAGAAACTTTAAGTCAAAGGAATAAATCTCTAAGCCTGGAAAAGATATTTGAAAACCCCAATTCCCCCTTAATGCTAGTCCCTTACTTCTGTTGATTTATCTCCAATTTATCCTGTATGTATCTTGTTTGTATGTATTGCTTATATGTTGTCTCTCTCATTTGACTATGAACTCCTTGGGAACAGGGATTATCCTTTGACTTTTATATTTTTAGATCCCCAGTGCCTAGCTAGGCTTTACACATATTAGGCACTTACATTGCTACTTAAATGACTGAGGACAGTAGAGCTTTGCCTAACTCTTCAAATCCTATCACATGGGCAACTGTCCATTTTTTCCCACCCTTGAAGAGGGGCTAACATATAAACCCTACACCTCCTTAGAATAAGAACTCCTTGGTGGCAAGGTTCAGGTGGTATCTAAGTTCTATTCAATAAGTATTTATTAAATTTGTAATATTTAATAAAAAGTTAGCCTCTATCAAATAGGGGGAAATGCCAGACACATTGACAGGTGCAGAGAATACAAAGGGGAATAAGTGACCTTGTCCTCAAAGAGCTCATATTCTACAAATTTTATTATATTTTAATATTATTATATCATTAATATTAATTGACAAGTTAATTAACATTACACTAATTATCCTATTCTAGTCAGACCTTTTGGGCAGCTAGGTGGCTCAGGGAATAGAGCACTGGGCTTGAAATTTTGGAAACCTCATCTTCCCAAGTTCAAATTCAGCCTCAGGTACATACTAGATATGTGACCTTGGGCAAGTCACTTAACCCCATTTGCCTCAGTTCCTTATCTGTTAAATGAGCTGGAGAAAAAAATGGCAAATTATTCCAGTATCTTTGCCAAGAAAACCCCAAATAGGGTCATGGAGAGTCAGACATGACTGAAAAACAATATAACAACAATAATATTCAGACCCTAGCACACTTGTCATTTCAGTGAGTTGACAACAGCCTTAGAGGCATACACTGTGGCCAAATTGGCTTACCATGCTAAGATATGGGCTGGCAGGATCTGACTGCTATTGCTAGATTACTCTGGCTCTGTCCTTGTGAGATAAAAAACAAAGTTGTATATGTACATGTACATACCCCGACTCAGGCAGAAGCTATAGATACTGAAATGCCTTGTCCCTATTCATGGCTGGTCCAAGGCTAGCAACCATGAGTCATAAATGCATTCACCTTGCATTCAGGGTCACCCATTTCATCTAAAGACTTCAAAAAGCTTTGACAGCCACCGTCTAATTCATTCTCCTGATGTCCTTGCCAGGAACAGCTGGCAGAGCAAGGCCCGGGAACAGCTGCCTGCAGTCCTAGAAGGAAATAATGATCTAAGCACAAAGGGAGAAATGGATTGTAGGGGCAGGTGAGGAGAAGAACCAGACAGCTTTGGCTCCCTGCTCTCCTCCTGGCAACAGTGCATACGCAAACCCAATCACCTAGGCAAATAATCTGGGAGGCCCTAGGCAACCAGGTCGACCTGGGTAACATGACTACTTTTTACAAGGTGTGGAGTGGTATACTTTGCAACTCCTTTTGAAAAAATATACATAGCCACACCTTTCTAGAGAGTGTTCCTTTTTCCAAAGAACAGAAAGGAGGGCTGATAGCCTGTATTAATTAACCTATGGTTTAAAAAAAGTATTTAGATAAAAAAAGATATGTAGATGAAACAGAGATGCTCAAGACATGGATTAATATTGGGTGTGCTTTGGCCGGTAGGGTTGCCAAGCTTCTCACTTGAACAGGCTTGAAGGAGAGATTATGGAAAGAGAAGAAGGAGGAAGGTGACCTGATAGGAGTTCGTTTGAACCAACTAGTGAGAGCCAATTGTTAAATTTTCTGTCTGAGCATTTACACCTCAGAAATCTATAAAATGTACAAACCAAGGTTTGATTCATTGTTTTGTTGACTGTCCAAACTTAAGAAAGTCATGGAGAAAGTGTTAATGAGGCAGATTAAATTTAAAAGCTTGTCAAGAGTACATTTTTTTTTATCCCCAGAGAACCAATTGTTAAACATTTACTAGCACACCACAGTCCCCAAACATCAACAAAGTCAATAGCAAACTAGTTTTGCCAAACAGGTGGCAGAGGTATCTTTGTAATACTTTACCTAAGAATAAAAAAAAACAGCCCTCTCCCTCATCAAATAGGGGAAAAAATGTTGATAGGAAAGTCAAAGCAATTCCTTATAAAAAGAACTCTAAGGACTTAACATGCTACTGTTGAGATTGGTTATTTTTCAGCCGTTTGGTCATATCCAACTCTTTGTGACCCCATTTGGAATTTTTTTTGGCAAAGATACTAGAGTGAATTGCCATTTCCTTATCCAGCTCATTTTATTAATGAGTAACCTGAAGCAAACAGGGTTAAGTGACTTGCCCAGGGTCACACAGCCAGTAAGTGTCTGAAGTGGAATTTGAACTCAGGTCTTAATGACTCTAGGCCCCTGTGCTCTATCCACTGAGCCATCTAGAATAGTCATGGCTAATGAAATGGTGCTTTGGGGCATAAGACAGAGTATAGGTAAAGAGCCAGTGTTATGGTGCTTAGAATAATGTTATTATATTGCCTTGTGTGTGAATAAATGAGATCAATTTTTGGTGTGCCAGTCCCTGGACAATTTGTTGATTTGTGGATGTATCTGGATGCAGATCTTAGGAGGCTAACATTCACATTTAAATCTGTTGCCTTATTAACACAAATTTAGGGAGTGTGAGCACAGTCAGGATTAAGGCAGCATGCAGACGAAGAGGCCGCCAGTCTGTTCATCTAGGCAACAAGATTGGGTTAAGTGCTGGACACCAAGTAAAATGAATGGGCCAGGGGAGGCTAGGTGGCACAGAAAATACAGCACTGGCCCTGGAGTCAGGAGGACTTGAGTTCAAATCTCAGACACTTGACACATTACTAGCCGTATGACTTTGGGCAAGTCATTTAATCCCAATTGCCCCCCAAAAAGCAAAAAAAAAAATGAATGGGCCAAGGAGAAGCAGATCACCCTTCTACATGAAGCCTCTGCTGAGGGTGCACTGAGGGCAAAAGGCTGCAGCGCTGAAAATAGTCTGGTCACAGAACAACTACTGGGCTTCTATTTCTGATCCTCAGTTTTCTCAAGTCTCCCAAGACCATACTGGAGAGGTCAAGTTGAGAAGACAGTGCTTGCTCCAGCTGCCACAGGCATGGAACTCAACCCTGGGCTACCACTACCTCCAGAGATGGACATGACCAACCTGCTGATGGTCTGAGAGAGATGTCAATTTATCAGATTTCTCCTCTAGCAGCTTCCTTTAGGTGCTACTGAAATTCCCTGTGACTTTGGCCTCCCTCCTTACAGTTCCACAAACAAGATGTCCCATCTCTTGGCTCTAGGCATTTTCTCCAATGTCAGGAGTACTCTCCCTCTTCATCTCTGATTGCTGATTTCCTTCAAGTTCCAGCTAAAATACCAGGAAACCTTTCCCAATGTTCTCTTAATTCTAGTGCCTTCTCTGTTAATTATTTCCTATTTAGCCTATATATAGTTTGTTTGTACGTATTTGCTTGCTTGTACGTATTTGCCTCCCCCATTAGATGGTGAGCTCTTTGAGGGCAGGGACGATCTTTTGCCTCTTTTTGTATCCCCAGCACTTAGCACAATGCCTGGCATATAGTAGGTGCTTAATAAATGCTTATTAACTGACATCATGACACAGATCAAATTACATGTAAAATGCTTATAAGGATAATATAGGCAAATCTTAAAGTACCATATCAATGTCAGTCATTATTATTATACAACGTCTTCTGTACTAAACCAAACACTGGGTTGCTTAATGTTTTTTATCAATGATTTGGATAAAAGTATATATGGTAAACTCAAATCTGTAGATGATACAAACGAGGCGGGACAACTGACATACTGGATGGCAAAATCGGGATCCAAAAGAGATCTTGGCCAGCTAGAGTATTGGGCTGATTCTACTAAGATGAAATCCAACAGAGATAACTGTAAAGTCTTCCTCTTGGGTTAAAAAAAATAGTTCCATAGATACAAGCGAGGGAAGGCATGGCTAGATAGCAGTTGTTCTGAAAAAGATTCAGGGATTTTAGTGAATAGCAAATTCAATATAAGTCCACACTGTGATGTGGCAGACAAAAAGCAAATGAAATCATAGACTGCATTCAATTGGGCATAGCTTCCATGAATAGGGGAGATGCTGCTCTCATTGTAGCCTGCCTTTGCCAGACCTCATCTTGAATTTTGTGGTGAGTTCTAGGTTCCATAATTGAAGAAAGATATTGATAAGCTAGAGAGTGCCTAGAAGAGGGAAACCAGGGTGGCAAAAGACCTTCAGTCAATTTCATGAGAGTGGCTGAAGGAACTAGTCATGGTTTGCCTAGAAAATCCAAGGGTGACATAATAGTTGTTTTCAAGTATTTGAAGATCTCTCATGTGAAGAAGGGTTTAAATTTACTCTGTTTTGCCCCAGAAGGCAGAATCAGGAGAAATGGATTGCAAAGAAGGAATTGCAAAGAGAGGAATCTGTCAAGAAGAAAATTCCTACCAATGTTTGTTGTTGTTTAGTCATTCAGTCATGTCCAGCTCTGAGTGACCCCATGGGTACTTCAGGACCTCTCATCCTCCACTATCTCCTGAAGTCTGAGCTCATGATCAATATTTCCATGATTCTATCTACCTCATCCTCCACTGTCCACTTCTTCTTTTGCCTTCAATCTTTCTCAGCATCAGGGTCTTTATCAATGAGGCCTGTCTTCTCATTATGTGGTCAAAGTAAACTTTAGCCTCAGTATCTGACTTTGCAGTGAATAGTCTGAATTAATTTCTTTAAATATTGACTGATTTTATATCCTTGCTGTCCAAAGGACCCTCAAAAATCCTCTCTAGCACCACGATTCAAAAGCATCTATTTTGCAGTGCTCAGCTTTCCTTATAGCCCAATTCTTACAGTCATACATTGCCAATGGAAAAACCATAGCTTTGGTTATGTGGACCTTTGTTGGTAAGATAATGTCTCTGTTTTTTAATATGCTGTCCAGATTTGCCATAGTTTTCCTTCCAAAGAGCAAGCATCTTTTAATTTCATGACTGGAGTCACTATCTGCAGTGATCTTTGAGTCTAAGGAGATAAAATCTGACCCTGGTTCCATTTCTTTTTCATTTGCCAGGAAGTGATAGGACCTGCTGCCATGATCTTAGGGTTTTTTTGTTTTGTTTTGTTTTTTAATATTAAGCTTCAAGTCAGCTTTAACACTCTGCCCATTTATCTTAACTCCTTAGAACTACTCAGAAGTAGACTGGATTGACTTTGGAGGCAGTGGGATCTCCCTCCATGGGGGTCTTCAAGCAGAGGCTGGACTACCACTTTTCCAGTATGCTATATTGATGATTTCTTTCATGTATGTGTCAGACTTGACAGCCATTGAGGTCCATTCAGACTCCCAAATTTTGTGTTTCTATGACCTTCTTCATTTTCACTGTTTCTTTGGACAATTAAAAATACTCAAGGAAATCTCTGATTGGGAAATTATTAGATGGACTAAAGAGATTTTCTATTTTTATTAAATTTGTGCTCCAATTAAAATAACTTGAAACCATCCCCCCCCCCCAAAAAATGGGTTAAGGAAAGTTCATCCTCAAGAGAGGAATATTGATGAATTGAGTAACATTTAATGAATTAATATATGCAAAGCACTTTGAAAACCTTAAAGCACTATATAAATACTAGCTATAATTATCATTATTCACAGCAGAACTATTTTCAGTCATAGCTGGATCTTCAGATACAAGCACTTTGGGAGTTGGTCATACTATTTAGAAATAAGGACACATTGCATATGAAGCCCCTGTGTTACCAGCAAGAAGCCAATTCTTTAATAACTGGACTCTATTATTGAAGAGGTTTGGCTCATACATAACTAATAGCACATTTCTGCCATGTGACCTTTTCAACCTTCAACACTCCGAATGTTCCGTTCCATGAAGGGATTTAGATATGTACCCAATTTTAAAACCTAGAGAAAGAGCAAAGGATCAGGAAAGGTTAAAGACAAGGTAGCATGCTGGAGGTGGCAGGCAGGAGGGGAGAGAGAAGCAGAGTTACGCAAGGATTGCCTGGTCAGATGAACCCTCATGACTCAGCTTAATACACACCTCCGTTTATGACCTGTGACCACACAGATTTAATCTGCTACATGGTTCCTTCCCCTGGATTCATATTACATTAAACCTGGCTAGCAAGCTGTTCCCAAAACAAAGGCAGAGGATAGAACTCATTACGTTCTTCGATCTCGGCTTTATTCTGGTGCATAAGGCAAGAGAACATATTGTTTTTTTGACATCTGCTGCATTAACAAGAGCAGCCAATTTGAGTAAGCACAACATAGGAGAAGAACTCATGACCAAAAAAGGGATGCTAATGATCACAGAAGATAAAATGGACAACTTTGATTATATAAAATTAAAAAGGTTTTACACAAACAAAATCAATGCAGCTAAAAAATTAGAAGGGAAGCATAATTGGGGAGAAAACCTGTGCAGCAAGTTTTTCTGATAAGGGTCATATTTTGAAAATTCATAAGGAATTGATTTAAAATTATAAGAATAAGAATTTGCAAGAGCTATTCCCTAACTGATAAATGGTCAAACAATATAGACAGATTTCTAAGGAAGAAAATCAAGATATCAACAGTCATCTTTTTTTTTAAGTTCCAAATAAATAATTAGAGAAATTCAAATTAAAGTTGCAACCTCCTAAGGTTCCAACTAACACCCCTCATATTGGCTAACTTGACTGAAAATGACAAATGCTGGAGGGGCTGTGGGAAAACAAACACATTGTTGGTTGAATTTTGAATTGGTCTAGCCATTCTAGAAAGAAATTTGTAACTGTGCCCCCCCCCAATTTCTAAATTTGATACCATGACTAAGTCTATACCCCCAAAGAATTCAAAGAAAGAAGAAAAGTATCCATATGTGCAAAAATATTTTTGCAATTCTTTTTTCAGTGGCAAAGAATTGGAAATTATAGACTTCATCAATTGAGGAATGGTGAATGTAGAGGGCTGTTATTTTGCTCTAAGAAAACATGAAAGGGATGGTTTCAGAGAAATTTGTGATGACTTATATGAACTGATTCAAAGTGAAATGAGCAGAACCAGGAGAATAATTGATACAATAATAGCATCGTAAAGACAGACAACTCTGAAAGACTTAACAACTCTGGTCAATAAAATGACCCCTGAGATTCCAGAGGACCTAAGGTAAAATATATTACCCACCTCTCAATAGAGAGGTGATAGAGTCACAGCACAAATGGAGACATAAAGTTTTGGACATGGGCAGCATGAGAATTTGTTTCCTTAACTACACATTTTTGTTGCAAGGTTTTGATTGTTTTTTTGTTTTGTTTTGTTTGTTTTTAAATTTTTTCTTTTTCAGTGGGGGAGAAGGAAGAGGGTAAGAAAATAGATTTTTGTTAATTAAAAATAAATATATACATATATAGGCACATGCCTTCTAAAGGCACATCCTCCCATACCATAATTCTGTTTTCCTAAACCTCTGTGTTGGTAGGGTCTGAACTTTTTTCCTTATTGATGTTAACTAACTACAGGATTCCTTTATGCCACTGGTCTGCCTTTGATTTCTGAGAGTTTTTAACTAAGTCATTTATAGACTTTCCCCTAGATGATTTCTGTCCCTTTAATTCTTTTCAAATACAGTCAGTCAAAGGGCAATATTCCCTCATATGACCTAAGGTTTCAAAGGTATACAGAGAGATCCTGAAAGGATGTCGGTTAAGTTTGGCTTACCCAGCTTTATAATTATGGTACACAGAGCTGTAATTAGGTCAGGACAACAGAGGTTTTGCCTCAGGGCCCCCAAATTTAGAAGGTACAAGAATTTAACATATTCATCCTTCAATCAATAATCAAATCAATAAGCATTTAAGTTGTCGTTGAGTTGGCTCAGTTGTGTCAATTCTCATGACCCTGTTTGGTTTGGTTTTTTTTTTGTCTTTTTGGAGGGGGGAAGTCAGGGCAATTGGGGTTAAGTGACTTGCCCAAAGTCACACAGCTAGTAAATGTTAAGTGTCTGAGAGCAAATTTGAACTCAGGTCCTCCTGACTCCAGGGCTGGTGCTCTATTCATTGCGCCACCTAGCTGCCCCTGTTTGGGGTTTTCTTGGCAAAGATACTGGAGTGGTTTGTTATTTCCTTCTCCAGCTCATTTGAGAGAGGAGGAAACTGAGACAAATAGGGTGAAGTGACTTGACCAAGTCACATAGCTAGTAAATGTCTGAGGCCAAATTCGAATTCAGATCCTCAAATTCCGGGAACTCTATCCAGTGTGCCACCTTGCTGCCCCAGGCATTTAATTTAAGCATCTGCTTGCAGCTTAAGATAAAAAGACAAAATGGAACAAATTCTGCCTTTAAGGAGTTTACATGGTAACAAATGAAATCATGTTTACTTAAATATATAAAAATACATATATACACAATGAATACCAGGTAGTTTGGTGGGGGGAGGCATTAGCAGCTGGGAATATTAGGAAAGGCCCCTTGTAGAAGGTGGTGGCTAAACTGAGTTTTGAAGGGAACTAACGATTCAAAGAGAAGAGGGGTCAACAAATGAAATGAACAAGCTTTTATGAAGTACCTACTGTGTGGCTGTACATTCTGAGCATGGAGGGCAGCCTGGACAAAGACAGGAAATGGAGTGTTGTATGTGAAGGGCAGCAAGTACAGTGTATCAATTTTAGGATATATGAAACGGAGTGCCTTATTGTAAGGCTAGAAAGGTAGAAGGCTGTCAGGGTCTCCAGGTAGAATAAAAACACCTGAACTTAATATCTAGGTAACCAAAAAAAAAAAAAAAAGCTAAAATAAGAAGCTTCCAGATCACATGCATTGCTAATTATACCC
Organism: Petaurus breviceps papuanus; assembly: GCF_028583685.1. NCBI lineage: Eukaryota > Metazoa > Chordata > Mammalia > Diprotodontia > Petauridae > Petaurus > Petaurus breviceps. The sequence continues at coordinate 34,519,888 of NW_027187378.1, forward strand.
ATCTATGAGCCATTTTAGTACCTAATTCCCTCTCCTGCTCACCTGATTTTGTCTTAATTACTCTTTGGATTATTTTCACATCATAAATTACAAAGATGATTTGAGGGCACTGATTTTTTACTGTTTGACTTCAGTGCCTAAATTGTTAGTTAGGGCTCTGATGGCATAATCTTCCATATCCTAATTGATTGAGACTAGTTATAAACTTGATATATGGAAATCTGAAGCAAATCTAAGAAATACTTTGAGGCCTGCCCTTGCATGAGAGGACAGCAGAAATCTGAAAAATTCCAAGTCATAAGAAACCTTTTGCTCTGATGAAGCAAAAGGGAAAATTCCCCACGAGTACATTAGCTCACACAGCAAAATCTTTGTATAAACCTTTGCTCAAGCTACACAGGAGTCTCAGAAGCAAGGTCATATTATAATTTTATGTTTGTTTTAATACATTTTTACAAAAGGAATTGATGTTTTCAGCCCTCACTTGGATAGATCCAGAAGATGAGATATTCTATAATGGAAGTTACAAGAAAGCACAGATATGCATGGCCACCAAGGGATATTGGTGTCTTATTAAAGGGGATGTTGTCTTATTAAAGAACTGGTGGTTCTAATGAAATAATGCATAGAAGCAAAAGAGCATCTTAAGCCTTAAAGATAGGGCTAATATATAAAAGTTTTCATATAGTCACTTAAGAAACCTTTATTAAGTACTTACTATGTTCCAGGCTGGGAATATGAAGAAGAAAGTAAAAAAAAAACACCACTCCCATCCTCTATTACTCACATTCTAATGAGGGGGACAACATGCAAATAGCCAGATATATACAAAATATATTCAGAATAAATGGAAAGTAATCTTAGAGAGACTAGCAACCAGGGGGAACCAGGAAAGACCTCTTGGAGAAAGCAGAATTCTAGGCATTGTGGACAGCAAGAGAAAATAGACAGAGTTAGGAGAGTGTCATATGTGAAGAACAGGAAGTTGGACAGGGTAGTTGGATCACATAATCTGCGGTATGGGGAAAGAGCAGACCCGAGTTCAAATCCCACTCAAACCCTAATGTCTGTGTGTATTTGGGTGAGTCATTTCATATCTCTACCTCAGTTTCCTTATAAAATAAAGGATTTGGACCAAATGACTTCTAAGTTCCTTTCCAACTCTATATTAATGATCCTGTAACACTAAGCCTCTGTACTGATGGTACTAAGATTTGTTGTTTGTCCTTCATTTTTGAAGAGGACCAATGATATTCACAGTGATGTATTGACTCATGCATTAATTGGATTTAATGAGGCAGAATTGCACAAAGTTGTCAACTTCACTATCTCTTTCAGAATCAACAGAGTCCAGTGGCAACACAAACGTCAAGACAACTGGCAATGTCCCCGGCTACAGTGGATGACCTTGGTGTCTTTGAGTCTGACCAAGCTCTAAGCATGCTACAGTGCTTGCTTCAGCCACCATTATGGCCTTTGAAACAAATTGTTCTCATTTGCCCATTCTATCTTGGGCGAGTCTTCTCATGCTTGGGATAGACAGACATCCCCTTCACTCACTGACAGATTTGAGGCCTGCTGGTTACCCTCCATTGGATTTATTGATGGTTTACTGGGGTGTAGTCACTGTACATGCTACAGCTCTTGGAGCCATAAGTGAAAGTGGGGTGATGGGTGGACACCAGAGATGGATGAGTAACTCTGCAAAGTGCTTGGCAAGCCCGCATATCAGAGGGGCTAGTCCTCCTGAACACCCCAGAGGCCCCTAAGTAAGTAGTGAGACTTAGAGACTGCTAAAGTGTGGTAGAATGGAAAGCCACTGAAGAACTAGTTATATTCACCTACAGAAATTCCTCCCTTTGCCCTATGTATCAGTTTCCACAACTGGGCTTTACTCCTTTCCTTATACATAGAAGTTAAATAGGAGGAAATTAAAATTGTAGAGAAACACGAATGAGCATGACAAAGACAAACGTGAGAAGAGGACAGGACCTTGGAAAGGAGAAGGGGCCAAGCACCCCCATATTTACCTACCCTTGGAGGCATCTCTGAAAGCCCACACAATGCTGCTGTCATCATTATCTCCCAGAAGGTATAAGATTTATCAGAGCTACTTTATTTCTCCCTTTTACACCAACCTCCAGATATGGTTTCTACCTCCTAGAGATGATGCCTTTCTCTTCACTTCTGGTATAGGGATAAAATAAGATGTTGGTTGGTAAGTATAGGCCATATGGTATATGGGCTTTGGAAGGAGTGAAGGCTATTATCTTCCACTAACCATGCAAACGTTAGGGATAGCATTGAAGGGATGGGAAATTATCAGCTGAGAGAGAAAGGGAGCTGCAACTGGGGATGTGATAGGACTTCCCCTAGGGGAGAGAGGAAGCAGTGACATATCATGTTTGAATTTACTTAGCTACTATTTTTTGGCTTAAAATTCTAAGAATACACATATAATATTTATATGAGTATGACCATTCATTCATGAACTTTCACTGAACATAAATTATAGCCTAAGCATTCATCAGGAGCAAGTTGGGAATTTGAGGGGCTAATTTTTCATTTGAAAAAAATCAAAAGATGGGACCAGAGGTGGGGAACCTGTGACCTTAAGGCCACATGTGGCCTTCTAGATCCTGAAGTGCAGCCTTTGGGCTCAATCCCCATTAGCCAAAAGGCTACACTTAAGGATCTAGAAGACCACATTTGGACTTAAGGCTGAAGGTTCCCCACTCCTGGAACATACCAGTGGGTCCTAAGACTTTTAAACAGGGTTTGAGAATTATTTCAGTTAGACAAAGTAACTTGCCCCTTCAAAGGCAGCAGTGGTTTATCCTGCCCCAGAGTTCTATTATTAAGGTTCGAAGAACTTCTGAAAGCAAAAAAATGGCCTGGGAAAATATGTAGAATTAGTATCCTGACTATTTTCTCTAAGAATTTACTTATATCTGTGCTATCACTAATATGGGTACTCGTTTAAAGGAAGAAAGAAAACAAGCTTTTATTCATCATCTAAAATGTGCTAGGCATTGTACAAATGTTTCTCATTTGATTTTCATAACAACTCTTCAAGGTAGGCACTATTATTATCATCTTCATTTTGCAATTGAGGAAAACTGAGGCAGACAGAAGTTAAGGGATTCACAAAGTTAGTAAGGCTGGATTTGAACTCAGGTCTTCCTGAGACCAGGCCTACATCTCTCTCTGTATTATACCAGCCAGCTGCCAGGCAGCTACAATAGAATAGTTTGGAACTTGATCATGCCTTTCCACCCAGTGTTCTTTTTCCCAAGTCTTTCCATAATCCCCCATAAAATATCTACTCAATGTCCAAGTATTTTAATATTCTGTGGATATGAGTGCATCAGTTTAATGTGTAGTTGACACAAAATATTGGAGATGATAGGCAGTGGACTAACAAATGAGTTCTCATGTTTCCAGGTCTCATAGGGAAATCCAATTAAATAGATGTAAACCATAATACATGGAGAAACTAAAATCTGTCAATGCTCATTGGACTCTACCACAGTTCTCTGCTTTTCTAAATCACACAGGCTGTTGTAGAAAGAGCTGACTTTAATGTCTTCAGCCTGGTGGAATTGAGTTATTTTTCAATTTCCAGTTCTACATTCATGAGACAAAATGAGAAATTATCTCTTTATCGGAAGATGAAAACTCAAACTGGAAATGATAGAATATCATTAAAAAGGAATTCAAGCCCTCACTAGGAAAGAAGAGATTAAAAGAATACCTTGGTATTTTATGTCAGTTTAGAGTCTCCAAGTGATAATGTTTTAAATTCCAGGGTAAAAAGTTACAGAGTGTTGAGTTTAATTCTTTTTTTTTAGACTTTTTTTTTTTGGCTTTTTGGAGGGGGGAGGGCAGAGCAGTTGGGGTTAAGTGACTTGCCCAAGGTCACATAGTTAGTTTTGTGTTAAGTGTCTGAGGATGGATTTGAACTCAGATCCTCCTGACTCCAAAGCCAGTGCTCTATTCTGAGTTTAATTCTTGATGCCTTACTTTAGTAATAATAGTGAACATTAAGTTAGCTTTAAGGTTGGCAAAGGGCTTTACAAATGTGATCGTAGTGACTTAATGGATAGGGTCCCAGGCCTAGAATCAGAGAGATCTGGGTTCAAATCAAGCTTCAGAGCCGGGTGACTCTGGGCAAGTCACTTAATCTTTGCCTCAGTTTCCTCATCTGTAAAGTGAGGATGTTTACATATTTATAAAAATTATATTCATTATATGAATTACTATTATCATCTAATTTGATCATCACATAAAAAATTAAATGAGAATTTTTTTGGAGTTTTGTGGAAGCTGTAGACATCATGCAAGGGCCAGCAGATGACACAGAAAAAGCTTAGAAATTCAGAAATAATTAAAATATATGTATAGTACTGTATAATATCAACATATTTTATCTTTTAACACCATAATAATTCAGACTTTTTTTCTGGTGTGAAGTGAGAACCAAAACATTTTACATGGATTTTCTAGATCACGAGTACCCCTAACCCCTGAGATGTGGAAGGGACCATTGTATTATCTCCATTTTAGAGATGAAGAAACTAAAGCTGGGACTGTTTAAGTGACTTGCCCAGGGTCACACAGCTTGAGAGTATCTGATGCTAGACTTGAACTTAGTTCTCTTTGACTCCAAATCCAACACTCTACTGTCACCTTGCTGCTGTAAGAGGGCTAATGACAAGCAAGGGTGCCAAGAAGTCTTCAAATGGCAATTATATAAGTGGTTGAAGGAGTTGGTGAGGTTTAGACCAGGGACTGGTAGACCCAGAGGAGACAAGACAGTGGTCTTCACATATGTGAAGGTCTGTTGGATAGAAGAGGAGATTACCTTGTATGAGAAGATGACACTGGGACTGAATGGATTGGAGGATGGAGAACAGATTTTGACCCACTATGGGGAAGAATTTTCTAACAATTAGAGCTGTTCTACCATGGGAAAGGCTGTCCCTCTTATCAATAGCGTTCCCTCTTGCTAGAAGGATTCAGGAAGAGGCTGGATAATCTCCTGCCAGAGATACTACAGACTCACAGGGTTGGAAGGAACCTCAGTGCCACTCTAATGCAAACCAGGCCTGAACAAGAATCCTTTTTATAACATATCCCCAACAAGTAGTTATCCAGCTTCTTCTCGAATACCTCTAATGATGAAGAACTCACTACCACATAAGACAACCTATTCCACTTTGGAACCATTCTAATTGTTAGGAAAACTTACCCTTATATTGAGCTAAAATCTATATTTACTAACCATTGCTCCTGGTTCTGTTCTCTGAAGCCAAGAAATAATCAACAATTCAATTAATCTGCAAGCATTTATTAGGTGCTGACTATGCGCCAAGCACTGTCCTAAATTCTGGGGATACAAAGAAAAATCTGAAAGCCTCTGCCTGCAAGGAGGCTGCATGTCAAATATAGCAGAAAGGTTGAACAAGCAAGTCTCATCTCTTTTTCCACATGATAGACCTCCAAATACTTGAAGATGTTTCTTTAAAAAGAAAATCTCATTTAATGTACACAACAACCCTGTAAGGCAGGTGCTACAAAGACACTGAGACTGATTTGTCCGGGACTACACAGCTAGTCAGTGTCCGAGGCAGAATTTGAACTCAGGTCTACCCAAATCCAAGCCCAGCACTCTATATACTGTGATACATGACTGCCCAGTTCAAAGGGCAGAGACAGGCACATAAATTGTTATATGCAGGATACGTGCATAATAGCTGGAAGCCGTCCTTAAAAAAGGAAGACACTAGGAGTCAGAGAAACCAGTTCATAAGAGAGTTGAGTTTTGGAGGAATGATAATGAACTTGGCTTTGAAAATGTTGAGTTTGAAATGTATATGGGACATCCAGTTAAAAAGTTGTGATAGGAAGTTGGTAAGGGGGAACTAGAACCCAGGAGAGACATTAGGCTGGATATGTAGACCAAGGAATCATCTCTCTTGAAACAGGTGGTGCAGTAGATAAAGCACCAGGCCTGCAGTCAAGAAGAACTGAATTAAAATCCAGCTTCAGACACTTACTATATGTGTGACCCTGGTCAAGTCACTTCACCCTATTTGCCTCAGTTTCCTAATGTGTAAAATGAGCTGGAGAAAGAAATGGCAAGCCATTCAAGTATCTTTGCCAAGAAAACCCCAAATGGGGTCAGAGGGAGTCAGACACAACTGAAAAACTATTGAAATTTCCAAGAGAGAAAAATAAGAGAAAAAGAAAAGAGAGCTTAGGATGGAACTATGGAAGATACCCACAGTTAGTGGGCTTGAGATGGATGAAGATCCAATAAAAAAAAGACATAAAAGGCATAGTCAGGTAGGAAAAGAGCCAAGAGTAAGCAGTCACAAAAACCAGGAAATAGAAAATATCTGTTAGGAGAAGGTAGCCAAGAGGGTCATATGTTGCAGAGAGGTCGAACAAACAAGTCTAATCTCTTTTCCATACGACAGACCTTTAAAAAGTAGAAGACATCAATTATGTTTCCTCCCTCCACTTTCCCCCTGCTCCCTTTCTTCTCTCACCCAGGCTCAACATCCCCAGTTCCTTGAATCAATCTTTGTATGGCATGCTTGCCAGTCCTCTCGGCATCCGGAGCTCCCTCCCTCCTCTAGATCGCCCGTGTCCTTCCTAACATGTGATGCCGAGACTTGCATGAAATATCCCAGATGTGGTCTGACCAGAGCAGAGCACAGAAGAACAATCACTTCCCTTGTTTTGGACGTCATATCTCACTCAGATTCCAAATGGAGAAGGAGAGTGAATGAAATGTCCTCAGGGGTGCCCCCAACTTTAAGATTCTGTGTTTGTAATGATGACCTTGAATCATAAAAAAAAAAAAAGGATTCAACACAACATTGTAATAAGGCAGGAAAATGTGCAGAAAATACCTCAGATAATGGTGATTAAAATAAACTGATAAAAGAAAGTAGTTGGAATGATAAGGATAACAATAACTGAAATTTATATAGTGTTCCAAGATTTGCAAAGCCCTTTCCTCATGTTAGCTAATTTGATACTCATTACAACCCCAGAAAGTACTATTATTTTGTTTTTGTTGTTGAATGAATGAATGAAATGAATTTATTAAGAACTTAGTATATGCAAAGCACTGGGGATACAGATAGAAAAGTAAAATCATCCTTTCTCTCAAGGAGCTTACATTCTTTTTTTGGTCTTTATTAATTCATTTGTTTACTTTTAGTTTACAAGATTTAGTACCACAATCCCTTGAGTTCCAAATTTTCTCCCACTCCCTCTCCTTCACTCCCCCCCCACCCCCCACTCCCCCACTCCCCCACCCTTTGGCGGTATGCAGTCAAGTATAGGATCTGCCAGTACTTTCACATTAGACATTAGTCAGGTTGTAAAGAAGAATCGAAACCAATGGAATGAACAATGGGAAAGAGTAAACAAAACCAAACAAGAAAAAGAAAGAGAGCAGGTAGTTTGCCTCAGTCTGCATTCAAACTGTGTTCTTTCTAGTTCTTTCTCTGAATATAGTCATCTCCTTCCATCATGAGTCTTTTGGAGTTGTCTTATAACCCTGCATTACTTAGAAGAGTCCAGTCTATCAAAGTTGGTCGTCACACATATGTTGTGTCTGTAACTGTGTACAAATTTCTCCCAGGTCTGGTCTTCTCACTCTGCATCAGTTTGTATAAGTCTCTTCAGGTAAATATGAAGTCCATCTGCTCTTCATTTCTTATAGCACAATAGTATTTCATTACATTCATATACTACAACTTGTTTAGCCATTCCCCAATTGATGGGCATCCCTTTGATTTACAATTCTTTGCTGCCACAAAAAGAGCTGCAATAAATATTTTTTGTACATATGGGTCTTCTTCCCACTTCTATGATCTGTTTGGGATACAACACTAGAAGTGGTATTGCTGGGTCAAAGGGTATGAAATTATTTATAGCCCTTTGAGCATAGTTCCAGATTGCTCTCCAAAATGGTTAAATCAGTTCACAACTCCACCAACAATGCATTAGTGTTCCAATTTTTCCACATCCTCTCCAGCATTTGACATTTTCCTGTTTTGTCATCTTAGCCAATCTGACTGGTGAGATGTGGTACCTCAGAGCTGTGTTGATTTGCATTTCTCTAATCAATAGTGATTTAGAGCATTTTTTCATATGCTTATAGATATCTTTAATTTCCACCTCTGAAAACTGCTTGTTCATATCCTTTGACCATATATCAACTGGGGAATGACTTGTATTCTTATAGATTTGATTCAATTCTCTGTATATTTTAGAAATGAGGCCTTTATCAGAGACACTGGTTGTAAAAATTCTTTCCCAATTTCCCATTTCCCTCTTAATCTTGGTTACATTGGCTTTGTTTGTACAGAACCTTTTCAATTTAATGTAATCCAGATTATCCATTTTGCATTTTATAATACTCTCTAACTCTTGTTTGGTCATAAAGTCTTCCCTTCTCCCTAAATCTGACAGGTAACCTATTCCTTGCTTTCCTAGGTTGCTTAGAGTATCAGCCTTTATACCTAGATCATGCACCCATTTAGACTTGATTTTGGTATATGGTGTTAGATAATGGTCTATGCCCAGTTTCTGCCATATTATATTCTAGTTTTCCCAGCAGTTTTTGTCAAATAGTGAGTTTTTATCCCCAAAACTGAGGTCTTTGGACCTTTTATCAAACAGTAGATTACTATAGTCACAGACTGCTGAGTCTCGTGTACTCAATCTATTCTATTGATCCACTCTACTATTCCTCAGTCAGTACCAAGTAGTTTTGATGACTGCTGCTTTATAATACAGATTAATATCTGGTTTGGCTAGGCCACCTTCCCTAGCATTTCTTTTCATTAATTCCCTTGATATTCTGGACATTTTGTTCTTCCAAATGAATTTTGTTACTATTTTTTCTAGCTCTATAAAGTATTTTTTTTTGGTAGATTGATTGGTATGGCACTAAATATGTAATTTAATTTAGGTAAAATTTTCATGCTTATTATATTAGCTCCACCCAGCCACAAGCAATTGGAAACTAAGCGAAATTGCTGTAAAGGAAATGGGAATCTGAAGATTTTCCCTGACCCTTGATAGGCTTAAGTGAATCTGAGAACTTTCCCTGATTTGAAAATATACTCTACCCCCTAATAGGATGAATGTGGTCACAGGGAGCCTGTGAAGAGAGGCTTGTTTTTTTTAGGAACACCCATACCTTGCTACTTTGTGATTGGACAGTGTATCAAGAGGGTTGTGACATTCTCTGAGCCAGGAGAAGGCTATATATACCCTGATGTGAGGTATTACTTTGGGGCTCACTTTGGGAAGAGTTGTGTGATTTGGCCAGATGAGACTCTGGGGAGCCATTGATCCCCCCAGCTTTGAAAACCCAGATGCTGATGCTTCCCTCTCTGGTAACTAACTGGGTATGGATATAATAGTCAGACAGCTGGAAGCCCTGTCTGCTGGTCTGTTTCTCTCTCTGTATTTTTTTTTGTCTGCTTTTAACTTCTATTTGTATTCTCTGAAGTTCAGGGTGCTGACTTTCCCCCCTGAACTAGGTAAATGAAATATGTTTGATTAAAATAAGTTTGCTAACCCATTTTGAATTGCTTTCCTTTAGAAAAGCAGATCTAAGAACCTGTGCTAGCAGCCATCTTGGGTATGCTAGGGTGCTTGCTGCTACAATTGCCAGTCTCCTTGACCACTTGATATTAACCAAAGGCAGAGGGAGTGATGTGCCTAAGGTCACAAAGCTAATACATAAATGCGTGGGGCAAGATTTGAACTCAGGTATTCCTGATTTCAGGTCCAGTGCCCCCTTCAATCCACTGTGTTACTTAACTACTTGAAAGGCTAGGAATAAGAGGAGAGAACATATGAAGAATCAATCATCACTTTAGAACCAGAAAGGAAAGGCCAGCCAGTTCATCCCCACTTCCTAAGGATAAAGAAATCAAGATTCACACAACAAATGAGTCAGGATTCATGCCACTTAAAGAAGAAATTGAGAAGATGAAACAAATACATTTGGGAAATCTCTCCTAATAAAGCAAGTGATTTGTATAATTTCTAAAGCAAGAGCCAAATATACAAAGCTAAGGTGGGGGAATGACCACAGCTGTTTGAAACTCCTAATTCCTTCCCTGGGGGTGATACTAACATGACTCAGACTTTCTCTCATCAAATTGCCATGTCCCTGGAACATCTGGTATTAGCCAAAGTCAGAAAATACCCCCCTCTCTCTGGGAACCTTTCTCCTCTCCCCTCTGTCAGCCTGAATTCGGTGTCAAGGGGTCTATCCTAGCTCCCTGGAGCCAATGTCTAGCTTTATGGCACAATCAGGAAAGCTGATTTGTGGCTCCTGTAACCAAGGGTTACCTCTGGCTAGCTCTATGCATAGTGCCAGAGCCAATGCAACCATTACTGGATTTGAGTAACAGAAGTAAAAGGAACTTTATCTGGGGGTCACCTAGTTCTAGCTTGATTTAAATGCTTTAGAAC
>NW_027187378.1:34531650-34553937 GCF_028583685.1 Petaurus breviceps papuanus
TCTCTCTCTCTCTCTCTCTCTCTCTCTCTCTCCCTCTCTCTTCCCCCACCCCCTAGTTATCTGGGCATCTTGCTGGCAAGATCACAACAGCCTCCTTGTCATATTCTCCTGGCTTCTACCTAACTCTGACTGGGCCTTTCTTCAGCCCCTTTCAATCAGGCACAAAACACACTGGGCCACATTCATAAACCAGGGTCCCTTCTGAGCCCTGGCACACTGTACACACCCAATCCTAGTGCCAGCTTCCACCAGGGCTCATGGGCTTTCCTCTTTCCCCTGTTTCTCCCCCTCTAATTTTTCTGACTTTTAAAAAAGAAACAAACAATATCGTGATTGAGTATTCCTTTTACTGAAACCAGTCCGCCCCAAAATTATTCTGTTGTTCATGATTCCCATTCTTGACTATTTCAGGAAACAACCCAAGGCATGGTTTATATTCATGAAATCAGTTATTTGCAACAAGCCAAAACTCACAGCCAACCAATAGCAAAGTTTCTTTATTCCTCACATATCATTCCAGATGTGTTAAGTTTGCAAATACCTGAGTCAGCAGTGGAAAAGGCAAGGTACATTCTCTGAATTGTTTGCTAATGGTACTGAATGCAGAATAGAACATCAATGACTAAAACATATTTTCATTATTTCTGTGACTGCACAGGCTGTCCATTCAGACTAGAATGCCCCACTCTCCCCTCTTTTCTACCAATCCAAATCCTACCCAACCTTCAAAACCTAGTTCAAGTCTTCTCTCCTCCCTCTTCCCCTTCCCTCTTTCCTTTTCCCCCTTTCCCCCTCCCTCCCCTCCCTTCTCCCTCCTCCTTCCTCTTCCTTCCCTCCTCCCTTCTCCCTCTTTCCTGTTTCCTTTCTCCCACTCTTTCCTCCTGCCTCCCTTTTCCTTCTTTCCTTCTTTTCCCTCCCTCTTCCCTCTTCTTCCTCCTCTCTCCCTCCTCCCTCTTTCTCCCTCTTCCCCATCTCTGCTTCCTCTTCTCTCCTCTCTCCTCCCTCTTTCCCCCTCCCTATTCCCCCTCTTCCTTCCTCCCCCATTTCCTCCTCTTTCCTGATTCTCTCAACCCCATCCACCTCCTTACAATGATTCTTCCATGCTGCAACAACGAACTTGGAGTCATCCAAGCCTTGGCTCTGATATTTTACTAACTGTGCAACCTTGGGTGACTCACAATTTCTCTGAGCCTCAGCTTTACTCATCAATAAAATGGGGACAGTAATATCTGTACTATTTCCTTTATAGAGGAGTTGTGAAGAAAAAGCCTTTAAAGCACTATAAAAATGTGTGTTTTTTTAAGCAATCAGGGTTAAGTAACTTGCACAAGGTTACACGACCAGTTATTTCTGGGTGTGGTGCTGAGTATTCAAGCCCGGATTTGATCCAGGTCATCCCGACACTGGAGCCAGTGCTCTTACTTGCTGAGCCACCTGGCCACCCCTAAGCAACTGGGGTTAAGTAACTTGCTCAAGGTTACACAGACAGGTGTTTCTGGGTGGGTGCTAAGTGTCTGAGCCCGGGATTCGATCTCCAGGTCAGTCTGACACTGGAGCCGGTGCTCTTACTCGCTGTGCTACCTGGCCCCTAAAAATGTTTTATTATTGATATAATTTGCACCAAATCAATGAATGCTTAACTAATATGAAACTTCTCTCTAATTAGCCCTGTCTTAAATAAATAACACAGTATATTGATGGAAATAAAGTAGATACTCAAGAAATATTTGTTCATTGATGGATTCAACATTTTTATGTCCTTAGAATCTCATGTAAATTGAATTTTGGGCTTTGTGTTGGGAGACCAGGGTTTGAATCTCATTTCAGACACTTACTAGCTGTGTAATTATGGGCAAGGGAGGGACAACCTTTTAGAACCTCAATTCCTTCTCAATGTATAAAATGGGGATAATAATGGTAGATGGTCTACAAACTACCCCACCAAAGAGATGAACAAAGAGATAACCTATAGGAAGCACTTAGAAGTAGAGTTCAATAAATGTCAGCTGTGATAAAAATGTGTATTTTGAGCCAGGCTTGTGCTAAGGGTGACCAATGTTTCAGGTTTGAGGGTTAAAATGCACATAGGCTCTTGTAGATCATAAAAAGCAATAAAAACAACTTTCCTGAGAAGAGATTAAAAGAATCAATTTAAAAGGAAACCAACTCAGATAAAACAACTATTCTCTTTTTCCTACAAAGTCCCGACAGCAACCAGTCAGCTAAGTTAGTAATCCCTGGAGTACAACAGGATTTCAGGTGAATGTCTGACATCAATTACCCTTTAGACTAGGTCCTTTATTCTTCAGGTGGCAAGGAAACCCAAAAGAATCTTGTCCCCTTGAAGGACCAGTCGACATGATCCAAAGCTACTGATCAGTATGTGGGAGCCTGAGTGGGGAAGCCAAAGAATAGGGGAAAATGAGAATGAGGGAGTGGGGCCAAAGGGAAAGGAGGAAGAATCTAGTCCTGGAGCTAGGACTCCATCCCAAGAGACTTCTAGAGAGATGGCTGATGGTTTCCCCTTGCCCCCCTCTGGGAAAGAACAAAACAGGAGCCCTTACCACAGTGAATTTTGAATAGTGAACAACCAACCAATCAACAAATAACATCTATGTTACAAGGACATTCACTGTGGCCTAGAATTCACTCTGGGCTAAGCAACAGCTCTAGTCTAGCAGGTGATACTAAAGTGAAAAAGCTACAAGTATTGACCTTGAACCTCGACACAGGTATGACAACCCTGTGAAACAGAGACATACATTATTCTGCTCATTTCACGCAGAGGTGAATTAATTTGTCCACAATCAGCACAGGTAGTAAATGTCAGATGAGAGATTTGAATTTACTTCTTGACTCCAAGGCCATCTTTCTAACCTACACCACACTGACTCTTCAGAGAATGAAGACTTTTAGCTTTAGCAGTTCTTGAACAGGTACTAGGACATGGAGGGATTTCAGTCGTTGACAGGGTATGTGTAAAAAGATGAAACAGTGCTCTTAAACTAGCATAGAAAACATAAATATATACTGTGTATGTCCGTGTGGAGATGTTATTCTTTGTCCTTCATTCTCAAAGAGGACCATGATATCAAGGAGGTGTTGCCATGGTATGCAAGTGGATTGGATTTAATTGAAGGAGGGCTCTGCAAAGACACCGGCCTCACTTTTTCCTCTGGAACCCTCTGGGTCCAGTGGCCAGATATAGATCAGGACCACTGGACATGGCCCTAGATGGAGTGAATCCATTTGCAGATGATCATGCCCATCTAATCATAACTACCCACATACAGAAAAGAATTGTTATACAAAATGAACTTCTAATAATAAGTAATTATTAATATAGTATCTTAAGTGGTACACGGATTAGAGCACTGGGACTGGAATCAGGAAGACTCATTTTCATGAATCAGATCTGTCCTCAGAGGGTAGATGTGTGACCCTGGCCAAGTCACTTAACTCTCAGTTTCCTCATCTGTAAAATGAGCAGGAGGAAATGGCAAACCACTACAGTATCTTTGCGAAGAAAACTCCAAATGGGGTCAGGGAGAGTCAGACATGACTGACAAATGACTGAACAACACTGAATAAAATACCACCCTATCATTAAAGGCTCTCTTCAAATTGGTTTCTACCTTTCCCTTTCCAGATTTATCTCATATCTCTTTCTCTTTGTATGTTCTACATTCCAGTAGTACGATCATCTTGTCTTTCCCTGACTCCATTTATGCTCTTTATTGAATAGAACTAAAATGGCTAAAATTAATACCCTCCGCCATGAACATTATCTTTCTTTGACCTCTTTTGTACACCTTCTAACTGGTATGATAGTCATTTTAGTACATATCATCATCACCACCACCACCACCATCACCATCACCACCACCACCATCATTATCATCATGGAGTCAGAGTCTGGAGTCAGAACACTTTGTTCAGTGACTCGAAATGCCTAGGTTGTTTATGAGACCTTCCCCAAACAAGCTTGTGCTTTTCCAAGGGAAGGGTACGTCTAGAAGAAAGAATAGTAATCTCATGGGCTAGAGTCTGAGCCAGACCCACCTCTGACAAGTAGCAAGTGATAGAACTCAAGGAAGGGGATTCAGGAATCAGATAAAACAAGTGCTTTGCAAACCTTAAAACATGTTATCTATCTATCTATCTATCTATCTATCTATCTATCTATCTATCTATCTATCCATCCATCCATCCATCCATCCGTCAGTCTGTCTGTCTCTGTCTGTCTGCCTGTCCATCCATCCATCCATTCATCCATCCATCATCTATCTATCCATTTATCTATATGACAGCAATTATTATTATTACCCATTAACTAAAAGTAAACCACAGTTAGAGTAGGTGAAGATAGCACAAATAGTCCCCACAGAGTATCATGGCACTTTCTTCAGAATGACTCATTTCCTCCATCTTGGCCAACCATGTGTCCACTATGGTTAATGAAGGTACCCCTCTGAAATTTATAAGTTGGGACCTCCAATTGTTCTGTGAGTCTGTGTTTCCTTATGTAGTCAGTTAGCTATAAATATCTCCTCCATAAAGCTGTCGAAATAGATAAATTAGTGATGCTAGGAAAGGAAAGTAGACATTTTGGGGCTTTTCTTGATGAGAATAAGGGGGGAAAAGAAGGATCTTGGTTCCCTTTAGCTTCAAATTCTACATACTGCTCCCTAATTGTGAGGACTTTCAGAAACTAACAATGGGGGTCTGACACAGCTGTCAAAGCCCTGAGGAGGATTTGCTGTCTTAATGGGAAAATAAAGAAAAGAATGTAGACAAAAATAGATATTTAGTTCAAAAACTTTTAAACTAAAAAAAAAAAAACTGAAGTACTAAATTGTTTTTATAGTTGTCTAGGCCCATGGCAGCATGTGATAGAACCAGCCAAGGAGGTGAATGGTCTGGCTCACTTGCTGCCATCATTTAAGAAGAAAAAAAAAGAATAACAACAAACCCAGTAATGTGAGTTCTATCAGAGATATTAGGTGAGATGAACTCATCCGTCAGCCCCTTTCTGATGTTCTTTCATAGTGTTCTCTAACCTTCTGCCCTCTGTGAAGACCTCATCTGCCCTCTGTTTCATAAGTCCTGCAGCATCCAGAGGATCCCTTTACTTTGGGGAACTCTTTTTTAAAAAATTGTTAGCTTTAGGGACAGCTAGGTAGCATAGTAGATAGGGTTATAAGCCTTGGAGTCAGGAGGACCTGAGCTCAATTCTGACCTCAGACACTTACTAGCTATGTGACTCTAGGCAAATTACTTAATCCTGGTTGCCTCCAAAAAAAAATTAAAAATAATAATTTTCCAAGTTAATAAGCATTTGATTTCCTTCCCCACTACCTCCAGTCCTTCTCCTTCCCCTCCCCCAAAAAAAGAAAAAGAAAAAGAAACAAATTTCCACCTTAGTTAGCCATGTCTAAAATGTGTCTCATTCTGCATATTCAGTCTTGGTAAATCCTTTTGCTTGGCCCAATAGGACATTTGGGTTACTCTTTTGGCTAAGGCTTGGACCAGCCCCTTTTCCTTCACTGCCAGGTAAAATCTTGACCTTTAGGATGGTTAATTGCTCTTAATCATCATCAGTATCTACAGAAATACTGATTTGGAAGAGGCCCTTACCTTATCTTCATACTTGGTAACAGGAGAAAAAGAGAATTAAAATCTCACGTCAGTGGCATAAAGCAGTGGGCTTTAGAAAATGGAGATCTTTGAAAGAAGATATTTTCTCTGATCCCCCTGACCTCTCAAACAGGTCTAAATAAGGAATTGTGCACAAGAGAAGAAAAGGGTTTTAAGTCTTGAGATGATGGTATGTTCACTAGCTCAACTGGCGGATGCCTGCTCTAAATTGTTAATGTGTCTTTGTGGTTATACAATGTCATATACACTGGTCAGCATTTCCTGGTGCTCTAAGAAGTGCCATTTGAGTAGATTTGGGGTAGGAAAGTAGGCAGTCCCTATGGGATATGTTCATCTCACTCTACTGGCATACTTGGAATAGAAATGGCAAACCAGTCCAGTATATTTGACAAGAAAACCCCAAATGGGGTCACATGACAACAAAAAAAACTCCTATGCTATTCCTTGGCCTCAATTTCCTTGTTGTGGATAACTGTGACAGAAAGAGATCATAAATCCAAATAGATTTGTAAGCTTCCAACACCTCATGGATAACTTTTGTGGGATGACCCCATTTAAGTTATAAATAAATCAACAGAGATAAGAAGGAGGTTAACACAAAGGGAGTACCTTTTACATGTCTGCCACACTTTTGAGTTCACTCCACTGTACTCAAAGAATAGCCATAGGGTACCATGATTATTTACTTCCAGTAGTTTGCATGTACATATCAGGAAATCTTTACAACAGGCCTATAGAAGACCATTCATTTTCATTTGTAGCTTCAAAGAATTGCACAAGGGAGCTATTGGGTTTAACATGAACTATAAATCTTGCCCAGGTTGTGGGATCTACCACATTCAGCTATAAAAGCTGAATGAAGCAGTTCCTGCAAGATGCCTAGCCAGTGATAATAAAAATAACTGGCATTTATACAGCACTTTAAAGTTTTTAAAGCTTTTTACATATATTAACTCATTTAATCCATACAACAATCCTGTGCAGTAAACATCCCAGGCATTATCAGCCTTATCTTACAGATGAGCACATTTGAATTTTAGAGAGCCTCAGTGACTTACATAGGGTCATAGGATCCTTGATTTGGGGCTGGACAGTACCTTAAAAGCTATCTAATCTAACCCCTTCATTTCACAGATGAGAAAACTGAGGTTTAAAGTGGTTAGGTCACTTGCCCGAGGTCACACTGGGTGGTAAGCATCAGAGCTTTGATCTGAACCTTGGTCTCCTGATGCTAAATCCGGTGACCTCTCCCACCTTTCCAGTCTTCTTCCACCTTACTCCCCAATATGTGTTTTTCAGTCCAATGACCCTGGCCTCCTGACTGTCCCATGAACAAGACGCTCCATCTCTTGGTTCTGGGCATTTTCCCTGGCTCTCCCCCACACCTGGAATGCTCTCCCTCCTCTGCTCTGACCACTGCCCTCCCTGCCTTTTTTAAATCCCAACGAAAATCCCACCTTCTAAAGGGAATGAGCCTGCTCGAACCTCTTCTGATTGCCACCTGTTCTCTTTTACTCATTTCCTGCTTCTTCTTTATATAACTTGTCTTGCATGTATGTGGTTGCATGGCATCTTTCTCATTCAGTAGTAAGCTTCCTGAGGGCAGGGACTGTGCCTTTGCTCCTTTTTATATGCATAGCATAGTGCCTAGAACATGGAAGGCACTTTACAAATGCTTATTAAGTAGAATGAATGAATCTTTCTACCTTGCCCCCTATAGTTAGTATCAGATACAGAATTTGAACCCAGATCTTGTAAACTGACAAGTCAACACACAATGTATCCAGTGTTTTTGATGTGCCAGCCACTAGGTTAAGAACTTGGGTTACAAAGATAAGCAAAAACAAAGCCCCTGCTGTCAAGGAGCTCACATTCCGATGAGGAGGCAGGAAGACAACATGTGAACGGCTGGATACATGTGAGACACATACAGAGCAGATGAAAAGGCATTAATAGCTGGGGGGGAGGGGAGTAGAGGGAGACTTGGGAAGACCTCTTGTATACGGTGGGATTTGAAGGAAGCAAGGGAAGCTAAGAAGTGGAAAGGAGGAAGGACAGAGAGAATTCCAGACATGGGGGATGGATGGCCAGTGAAAAGTTGCAGTCAGGAGAGAGAGTGTCTTGTGTGACATATAACCTCAAGAAAGGGTTAAGAAAAACCTTAAGTACTCTTTATAATAATAATAATGATGCCTAACATTCATGTAGTTCTTAAAGCTGCTTTAAAACTGCTTCACAAAAATTATCTCATCCTCACAACAACATAGGGGTAGCAAGGTAGGTGTTATGATTATCCTCATTTACATATCGGAAAACTGAAGCAGAGAAAAGTGAATGACCTGTCCAGCTCCTTGTAAGAGTTAGATTTGAATTCAGGTTTTGGTGTTTCCATATCTAGCTCTCTATCCACTGTACTACCCAGCTGTCATTATATCATATCATACCATACCATACCATACCATACCATACCATATCATATCATATTATACAATATCATATATTGCACTACAACATATCATATCTTACATAACATTATATCATATCATATCTATTATATTAATTATATTATATTTCAGGGTTCCATGAGCTCACAAGCTTTTTCCTGTTCTTAATTCAAATGACCCCTAACTTCTAAAAGGAACTGGCCCTGTTATGTACCACCTGTTCAACTTTGGATTAATTATTTAGTTTGTATTATATCATATGATATCTATTATATTCCATTATATTAATTATA
Organism: Petaurus breviceps papuanus; assembly: GCF_028583685.1. Classification (NCBI taxonomy): domain Eukaryota; kingdom Metazoa; phylum Chordata; class Mammalia; order Diprotodontia; family Petauridae; genus Petaurus; species Petaurus breviceps. Next base: position 34,540,046 of record NW_027187378.1, read on the forward strand.
TTATGTGTCAGGGTTCCATTAGCTCATAAACTCTCTCTTGTTCCTAATTCAAATTACTCAAAATCTAACTCCTCCAAGGAAATGGTCCTGCTATGTACCACCTGTTCAATCTTGGATTAATTATTTAACTTCTCTGGGCCTTAGCTGCTTTGTAAAATCAAAGGAATGCTTCAGAGGAGGGAAGGTTTCAGCAAAGAGTGGAACTAGTCATGGTATTACTAAAAAAGGAAGAAAAGAAATAAATGAGGTTCATTAAAGCATTTTTTTTTAATGCACAAAAGAGAACAGAAGAAAGTTCAGAAGGAAACACAAGCAGGATGACTTTGAAAGTAACATTAAATTTTACATACATTTATATGTTAAAAGAAAGCTGTAGATAATAGAGATTCATGGATACACATGTATTCTTTTTCTGTTCTATATTGCATATGAAATGTTCTCTTTTTTGGTGTTCCTCACCAAAAAATAAATAAATAATTTTAAAATGAAAGGAACAAATAAAATTTTTAACTTTCCTATACTTTTAAATCTTAGAATGCTTCTCTGACTGATGGAAGAGAAATGGTCACTTCCACCCCAACCCTACCACATGTCTCTTTACTCACCACTTTTTTTCTGACTTTAAAATCAGCCTTACAGTGTTGTGGACATAGGTCTGGCCCTGGAATAAGTTAGACCTCAGGCCTCTAACAAGTACTTAATAGCTGTATGACCATAGGCAAGTTGTTACCCTTCTGAGTCTCAGTTTCCTTAGACCTAAAGTGGGGAAAATCATACCTATAATATGTACCTTAGAGACTGGTGTGGAACTCCATGAGATAATATATGTAAAGTGTTTTGTGAACTTTAAAGTACTATCAGTTAACATTGTTAATTAATGTATATCTTGGAATTATAAGGTCCTTTGAGTTACACAAAGCACTTTCCTCCCAAATACTAAGGGAGGGAAGTAGTGAAAATATAATAAAAAAAAGTGAAGTGACTTGCCTAAGGTCATAGAGCTAATAAGTGTCAGAGATAGGAGGCTTTGAGACTACAGATCCAACTCTCATTCTGCCATAACACGCCAACTCTAATAAATTTGCTTGCGTAACAATCATTTTATTTGCTCATTAAGTTTTTTATTTTACTAATTTTTGCTCATTTTTCTAATATTTTCCTAGTATGTCTCCCCATTTTTTACTTTACCTATCTTAGAGTTCAACCATACCGGTTTGGAGAAACATAAGAAGATTTGTATGAAATGATGAAAAGTGAAATGAGAAGAACCATAAGAAGGCTATACATAAAGCCTATAATAGTAGGATATACTGTTGTTGTTGTGTCATTTCAGTCTTATTTGACTCTTCATGACCCCATTTAGCATTTTCTTGGCAAAGATACTAGAGTGGTTTCCCATTTCCTCTCCAGCTCATTTTATAGAGGAGGAAACTAAAGCAAATAGGGTTTAATGACTTGTTCAGGGTCACACATCTAGTAAGTAGCTGAGGTCACATTTGAACTCTGATCCTCCTAACTCCAGGGCTTGTGCTTTGCCCACTGCACCACCTAGCTGCCTGTATTAGAATATATATACACAATAGTAAAAACAGGAAGAACACCAAAAAGGAAGCCAGACTCTGAGTAATAGTAATTACCAGTCTTAGTCCTATGGAACCAATAATGAAAAATACACCTCTTCTCTTGGCTAAGAAGTGGGGGATTGGGGCAGTATGTCATATATATGGTCAGACTAGGTCACTGGATCAGTTGTCTTGGCTCAACAGTTTTAAGGGACAGTTCATTTCTGAAGGCAAGGATGATATGGCCTTAAGTGACTGTGATAGACAAACAAAAAGCATCAATAAAACTTATTTCTAATATAATTCAACTTCACAAAGACAGGAATTACCACATCTTTTAACACTTGCTTTGTACCATAGCAGCATGAGGTCACAGAATTAAATAAAGTCATTTGACAATGAGATGGAGTAACCTGCATCTCATCAAAGCTGCAATCCTTGTATCCAGTTGTCATAAATAATTACTGATTGGATTTACACAATGCCTTTCCTTCAAAGAGCTCAGGGCGCTGGACAGAGACTTGGAAGCACAACAAAAACAAAAAAGCAATCATGATTAGTTTTCACAATAGAAAAAGGAAAACGGGAAAAAGAAAAGGAAAGACTACCTAATGAAAGGTTAGCAATGAGAAAAAAGAGGAAAATGTCTATCTAAAATAGTATGAGAAGACTAAAAATGAGCTTTAATAAGCTGAATAAAATAACTTATTTTCTCATTCAAAGGTCAAGAACACCACTGCTCTGATATTGGCAAATGAACTGATTCTGGATTAGAGGTAGGCATCTGGGGGCACTGGTCAGAAAGATTATTTAAAAAACAAGGCAACCAGTCTCAGCCAAAGAGAAATATTACAGTAATCCTTTGGCCACTGTGGCTTTCCAATCCTTAAAAAAAAAAATCAACCCAAGTCAACCGGGAAAGAACACATTTTTTGAATAACAACATCATGTGAAATTCATGAACTACAAAATAATTTAGCATTCCATTCCATGTTGACCCCTGGTTGGGGATAATGACATTTTACAAATCACTATCTTCTGCAGTTAAACAGTCAGGTCAGTAATGAGTACTGAGTGGGGAGATGAGCTTCCTAGTTCTTAGTGATTTAGGACTGTGAAAAGTGGGTCTAGGGGAAGGTGATGAAATTTACAACAAAAACTCAAAACCCTAAAAGGAGGTGCAGATTAGCCAGACAGAATAAATCAGTCAGTCAATGAGTACATCAGTCAACGTACATGGCCTGGGGAGGATTTGTGTGTGTGTGTGTGTGACATTCTATATTATGTTATATACACTTTATATATATATATGTGTGTGTGTGTGTACATTATATACATATAGATCATCATATAAGACATATATATCATTGTCTCTATAAAGTACTGGGATTTTAGAAAAGAGTTTGGAAGATTATTTGATGTTTGGGAAAATTAGCATCATAGAGGCATAGACCTAGAACTGGAAGGAATCACAGAGATGGTCTTTCAGGGGTGGGGAGCTTGCAGCCTGGAGGCCACATGTGACCCTCTAGGTCCTTAAGTGCAGCCCTTTGACTGAATCCAAACTTCACAGAACAAATCCCCTTAATAGAAGGATTTGTTCTGTAAAACTTGGAATCAGTCAAAAGACTGCACCCAAGGACCTAGAAGGCCACATGTGACCTTGAGGTCACAGGTTACCCACCCCTGAACTTTTCAATTCCTTCATTTTACAGATGGGGAAATTGAAGGAAGTTGACTTTATCAGAGTCACATGGGGAATAAATGACAGAAACAGAATTTGAACCCAGGAGTGAAGTAATGTGTGACTAACTGGGAAGCAGAAAATAGGTATATAAACCCCAATTCTATGACTGAATCACTGGATAACATTAGGGAAGCACCTTAAATATGCTGGGGTTCAATTTTTGCATCTCTAAAATGGGGTAGGGAAGAATATAATAATGTCTCATTTATCTAGGTTCACTTATGAATGAATGAAAAAGCATTTGTGAAGTGCATATTATGGACTAAGAACTGGGGGAGCATAGTTCTGATAGTCACTGTTCTCAGAGAGTTCCTCTTCTGATAAGGAGAGACACAACCAGTCAACCTCAATGATTCAGAATATGGCTGAGAACCAGGCAGGAAGCAAAAAAAGACCTCAACAGCCAAAAGAGATGTCACAGATTTCATGTACTTTACTGATAGGAGAACCTTTAGGCCCTGTACCCCGTACAGAGCCTTTTATTCTGACTCTGGACGCAAGTGTAACAAGGTTAGTGATCCATTTTCCCCAGCTCACATCAGATCAGAAGCAGCAAATTAGAAGTGATATATATCTGATGGCGGTGAAAGAGGTGAAGGGCTAGAGAGGGAATGTACGAGGGACAGGTCAATTAACAGTAGAGAGAAGGGAAAGCTGATAGTCTGATGGTGAGGGCAGACAACAGGGGGAAAATGATAAGAAGCAGACACAAGACCTCAGCAATTATGAAGGGAATCAGAATAAAGAATATTATGGGGGAAAAAAAAAACGTGTGAAGGAACAAGATGAAGGGCTGGTGGTGTAGGGAAAGTGAAGGATAGCAGATAGACAAGCCAAGTGCCCCTGAAGACCATGAGAAGAGGAAGCAAGAATGGTCCCTGAATGGTTAGATGAAAGTTTTGTGGCAAATTTAAGGAGCTACACAGGCATGGATGGGTTGGATTCTCTGATGTGGGAGGAAATGCTCATATCCATAAGATCTTGGAAACATTGAAAAATTGTCAAAAATGGAAGTAAAAAAGTCATATAAAGAGATGAACTTCAACTAGAAAAATAACTCATTTCTATGGAGAAGTCTATTCCTTCCAAATCCCCAAAGAGCCCTAGGAATAGCAGTCACCCTTTCTTCCTCACTCCCACCAATCCAGCTACTCAGAAGATGTCATCTAGGGGAGCAACCCTTATGTCTAACTGACCTGCACACTGCTTCTGTGGGTGCTGAAGCTTCCGCCTCCTCAGCAACTATAGCTACTGAAGACCCAAAAAAAGACAATTCTTGACACCAAAGTCCTTAGCATTGTCAAATGGTCCAACGTTAGAAATCATGATGATTTTTATTAATGGAAATAAAATTAAAGAAGATGCATTACCTTTTTCTTTGCCATTGAACCCTAAGGACCCCTGGGCTTTTCCATGTGACCTGCAGCTCAAACCTCCTATATGAATTTTTATATTTTATATTATAATTTACAAACCCCTATTAGAATTTTTAGTTCCTTGAACTTTACTTTTCTATTTCTATCTCCAGTACTTTGCATAGAGGGCTTGATAAGTACTCATTCATTCATTCATTCCTTACAGTAGCTGTGACTTCACCTCTAAGGCATAATAGGTAAATCCTATGGAAACAGCATGAACTCTAGAGAGGGGACAAAATATGATTGCTTGAACAATACCCCAGGGACTCCTCAGTAAATGCTTTTGCTTAGTAGATTCAGCAACAAAAGGGTTAATGTCAAATCCCACACCAATACTAAGTCCTGAAAAATGAGAGTTGCATTCCAAATAAGTTGACTAAATATAATCACAGGAAATATGCACAACGAGGAGGGCAGCCAAAAAAAGAGTCAGGAGCTGCTGATTACTTTATAAACTGATTTTAAAAATGCCGAGTTGCAACTGCCAGACAATGCTAACTATATGCAAGTCCTATCCCTTCTTTTTCTCTACCTTTAAAATAGTTCTGCTGATGTGGATTTTTAAGGACAGCAAACTCAATAGAACCCAGAAGTGGTTCAAGGCAACGGTGTCTATCTTAGCTCTACCTGTTCTTAAACATAGTAAAATTCAGCCCTCTACAGGTACCTGGCATTACAAACTGTAAAAAGCTCCAGAAGGTGGAAGGGAAGCTGAAAGGAAGTGAGAGGCAGGCTATGCAACTAATTATCTGCCTAAAAACCTATATCTGAGTGAATTCTGTATCTTTGTCTATTTGTACACTCGCTACAAAAAAAAAGTCCTGAGAAATGAAATTGCATCCATCTATAGTCAAATTCTTCTCCAAACTTCCTCAGATGATGACTTGATTTTCAGGTACCATTTAATTATAAGGATCATTAATAAGTATCTCCCTCTAGCCTGAATTAGAAACTGCTTTCCTAATCTTGAGAATATTATAACATCACTTTCAGGAAAATCTTCCTCCCGCTTATTTGCCACCCTTTGATTTCTTTAACCAGTCCATCTGACACCTTTCGAAAATGTGGTGGAAACTATGTATAGCTGTCAGTTTGCAATTTTTACATTGGATAATAAAAGTATCTTGTTCAGAGAGACAGGTAAGTAACCAAATTGAGAAGAGTGGTGGAACTAGCTTGAGTTTTTACTCCTAACTAAATTTCAAGGGGTTGAAAAAAACCTCAGTACCAATTTCCAACTCCATCATCATAATTTTATACAAATGAATTGTTGACTGGGGTAAAAAATAATGTTCATTTTTGCATGTAGACAAACAAGAAGTAAATTTTCTCCCTCGTAGCATTGAAAGGCGAAGATCTAGATGATTGGCTAATAATACCCTTCTTTGTACATTTTGGACTTTCTGAATTGAAAATCTGTACAGATATTACCAGAAGTTGTTAGCTGTCATTATTGCTGCTGTTTCTGCTTCTTCTTCCTCCATCTCTGGAAGTACAGTCACTACTCTTGGGCTTGATTCCAATGCTGATCAGTAGGAAAGTTTTCATCTACTTTTTAACCTTTTCTGACCTGGGCTATCTTGCCTTTCTTCGGGCATCTTGGTGGCTTTCCACTCCCAAGTTCCCATACTGGTACAAGACTTAGTATAGATATCTGATAGGCCTCATTGCTGCTCAGAATTCCCAAGCTCAAGTGATCCATCAGCTTTAGCCTTTCCAGCAGCAAACACCACAGGCATGTGACATCATGCCCATCCAGAATTTGTTCTTAAAGATTTTAACATTCTTACCCAGACCTTTATAGCACAGGAATTATAGAGGATTTTTGTCTATGCCTCACTTTTTAAAAGAGCAAATGCCTGACTTCCTGCTCTGAAAAGTAGATTATGCTTAATTTTAAATTATTCCTTTATAGATAGCAATATCTTGCTAGAAACTTAGTTTTCTTAAAGCCAGGTGGCATTTGGATACATTTTTGTAACTATAGATATAAATGGATTGGGACAAACTAATGAAATCAAGAAACATTAGCCCTGGATTAGATGGACCCCTAAAAATCATCGTCTAAAGTTCTTTTTTTTTTTACAATTGAAAAAACTGAAGTCTAGAGAGGAGAAAAGATTTGACCAAGTCACAAAGAGGTTTATTGGCAGAGACAGAACGAGAACCCAGTTCTCCTGATTCCTAGTCTAAATTATTCTTATAACATCATTCTCTCACGTTTCACCTCTGATGTAAAAGTCAACTGTCATTTCAAGGAGGAGACTGGAGATGTAGAAGGCTTAACAATTACTTGGTAGTGGCAACATATATTTGATGGAAGGAGATAACAAAGTATGATATAGCGGGGAAGAGGAGAATGTTGGGATCTTGAGAGAAGTGATGGGATAGAGTCCTGTGGATATCACTATGCTATCTTTTGTTCTTGCTGAATCATTTTTCAGTCATGACCAACTCTTTGTGACACCATTTTGGGGTTTTCTTGGCAAAAATTACTGAAGTGGTTTGCCATTCTTTCTCCATCTCATTTTACATATTAGGAAACTGAAGCAAACAGGGTTAAGTGACTTGCCCAGGGTCACGCATCTATTAAGTGTCTGAAGCCAGATTTGAACTCAGAAAGATGAGTGTTCCTGATTCCCAGTCCAGTGCTCTATCCACAGTGCCATTTAATTGCTTAGTTTTGATTTATTCAAGCAGTAAAATCAAGTTGTCTGTGTCAAGACTAAGAGGGCAAAAATGCAAAAGAATAATTTCTAGAGTAAATTAAGGCTGTTTTCTCAGCCTGTTATAAAACATTCTTCATGGTACTTTTATTTAAATGCCTTCTCCTTTTACAATTACTCTATGTATATTTGTGGATATTTCCTTTGGCTCTAGCTTCTTTTTAAAAATTCAAAAGTGTGCATAGGAGGTTTGTTATAAAGGCACCCTTCTATGCATTAAACAAAATTGATCCCAACAAGAGAACAAGGAAAGCCAAACAACCTCTTAGGGTAATAAAGTGCTTACCTAGATGAGACAAATTACCTCTTTTATTGGAGGAAGTAGACTATAGGGTCAACAATCAGTTCCCAGAATGTTTTCATTCAACTAGAAATCAGACCAATGAAAGAATGTCCATCCATGGAGTTCTGTTCCTGTGGCCCAATATAACACTGGTTGCACAGCCCTGGAGTCCCAAGGGATATATGAAATTCTTTAAGGAAAGTTTGATACTAGGTAACCCGAAATGGCATCACCATTATAGAGGCAACATTGACTTTGATAACCTTGGAAAGGGACTCAGTATGACCATGAGACCATTCTGATATTTCCCTTCTTCCTTGAAGATAATTTCAAATGTCACTGCAATAATCTAATTAGTTTTTAAGACATTTCACCTTTATTAAGCTATCAATCAAACATTTATTAACTTCCTACACTATATACGAGGCACTATACTAAGATCTTCAAGTTGGAAAGGACCTTAGATCATAGATATAATAGAGCATTTGATCTAGAAGGACCACAGTATGATACAGTGGTAAGAACGCTGAATTTGAAGTCAAGAGACCTAGGTTTGAATCCTGCCAGCAAGAAACTCTTCAGTTATATAGCTATAAGTAAGCCTTTTAATTTCTCTGGGACTCATCTATAAAATGACAGTACTGATGTTAAATGTCAAAATGAGGATTCAAACATTGGTCTTCCTAACTGAACCAAAAACTCTGGCCTGCCCTGCTACCTCTGAGTTTTATTTATGATGAGAAAAATGAGGTTCAGAGGAATGAAGAGACAGACCCAGCAGGGCCAGGGCTAACTGCCCATGTTTCCTGAGTCCCAGCTCATTGCTCTTTCTTCTAAGGAGCTAGTCATACTTTTAATATCTCACGTGCCAGGAGTTCCTTGCACAAGCATCCTATTCTTGATTCCTCATCATAATGTATAGGTGACCTTGACTTCTCAAAGGCTCTGCTAATGAAGTATAAGCATCAGCAGGTCCTACCAGGCTGAAAAGGCTAAAGTATGGGTGTAGTGACAGATGATACATCTTTCATCTGAGAGCAATCTAGCTAAGTTTGGAGAGACTTCAACCTTGGCCTTGGAGCAGCAAAATTTTTAGCCATAGATAGTGACATAGAGCACATGCAAAGGAATAGAAGGGGCTGCAGCCTGCATTGACAGAAGTAGTACTCACACTTGTGAAGTCATAGATCACAGAAAGTAACTTTATTTTTAAGAATATCACATGGAGTCTCATATATATAGCCCACATTTGTCCAGGGTTATATGGTGAGCCAGAAACAACATCTGTACTAGAATTCAAATTCTCTAGCCTATGTACTACTGGGCAGACCAGAAGTATTTTGTCATGAGGTGGCTAGGTGGCACAATGAATGGAGCACCGGCCCTGGAGTCAGGAGGACCAGAGTTCAAATGCGGCCTCAGACACTTAACACTTACTAGCCATGTGGCCTTGGGCAAGTCACTTAACCCCAACTGCCCTCCAAAAAAAAGGGCAACAAAAAGTTAAATTTATTTAAAAAAAAAAGTATTTTCATTTGGTCCTCCTGAATTCTGCTTAGTTCTATTTACAGTCACCTGCCTAATGCCATTGTCCTTTGTCACTCCCGGAAGGTGGACTAAAAGCTTGCAGAGGTAGCTAGTCATGTAACACCAGCAAAAATTTGGCTGAGACAGGGGTGAATACAAGGTACCAAGAACAGAAAAGTCAAATTTTGAGGGGAAAAGTATTGGCCTGTGGGGGGGGGGGGGCACTTGAGGTTGCTTGGATTATTTATTTAAGGAGAGTTGGCAAGGGAGGGTTTGGAAAACATGAAATATAAGTAATGCCACACTGTTGGTTAAGAAACAAAGATGTATTATACATAGCTTGTTCACAAAAACTCCATGCTTAGTATAGTTAGACATATGAAATCCCAGATAATTCAGGAAAAAATGATGCTTTTTTTTTCTCCCAATTTTATAGGGAAAACCCAGAAAAGTCTTTGGAAAGATTTCTGACATTTAAAAAATGAATTGCTTTGGCTTTTCAGGTTTTCACATTTCCGGCTCAGAGGCAAAGCCAAAGTACAGTAATTCCTTTTTCCTTTTCATGGAGTCAGCAGGACATGGAAGTCATAACATGGAAGGTGAGTTAGACCCAAATGAATTTTCACCATTATCAGCAACCACAGAAATGACATAAGCCTTTATGTGTGTATATAGAGAGCTTTACAGTTTACAAAGAACTTTAATATATATTTTAACACTACAACAGGTCTCCTTTCTGTTCTCCAAACAGTATGATTTCCTACCTCCACACATTTGCATACAAAGTTACCTTATCTTAATCTGATTCTTACACATCCTTTAAGACCCAGTTCAGGTGCCACACCCTCCATGAAGCCTCTGACATTTTCTTTGGGATGGAAATCCGGGCTCAGATACTTAGTACCACACCCAGAAATAACTGGCCCTGTAACCTTGAGCAAGTTACTTAACCCCAATTGCTTTAAAAAAAAAAGAGTTGAGTATTTGTCCAACTGAATTGAGTTGAATTGAATAACTCCATGGGGTAGACAGGGAAGTTTTTATCCACATTTTTTTACAGATGTGAAAAGTGAGGCTCAGAAAAGTTAAATAATTTACTCAAGGTTACATGGTTAGTAAGTAGCCAGAGTTGAGACTAGCACACAGGTCTTCTGACTCCTAGTTCTATACTCTGTATTTAGACTAATCTGAAATGACTAAACTGGGCAACTAGGTGGCACAGTGGATAGAGTACCTGGCCTGGAGTCAGAATGTTTCCTCTTCCTGAGTTCAAATCCAGCCTCAGACACTTACTAGCTGTGCGACCCTGGGCTAGTCACTTAACCCTGTTTGCCTCAGTTTCTTCATCTGTAAAATGAGCTGGAGAAGGAAATGACAAACCACTCCAGTATGTTTGCCAAGAAAACCCCAAGAGGGGTCCCAAAGAGTAGGACACAGCTGAAAAGTGACTAAAGAACAACAGATTGACTAACCTCCAAAAGGTTATAATGACATGTCACTAAGTTGAAATTCTATGATTTTCTGAATTGGGATACCACCAGAATGTAAACTAGGTAAACTCAGGCAATGCTAGATTGTTAAGCAGAATTTCTACTGCTTTTCCAGCCCTTCTCCAACTATCAGCCAGGAAATACACCCAGAAATATGCACACTATGCCCCCAAGCAATGAGGAAATATCTGTGTTTGAAGGAAGCACCAACCCAGGACCATGCCACAAAATAATTGAAGGGAATAGTAACTCCATTAGTTGCCTTTGCTCTTTAGACCCCTCAAAGGGAACTGGATCACTGGCTTTTACTTTCCTTATCCATACTTTTCTCACAAAGAGGCAGAAAATCAACCATTTTGGATAATGGCACCCATAGGGAGGCAGAGCTTTGGTGTGTGATTCAAACTTTTCTGCTTAGAAAATTGCCATGGGGGAAGTGTGTCCCACAGTTCTTAAAGGGTCAGGAACAGGGGCTCTCTGTCCTATAATAACGCTCTTGCTCATGGTTATTCGTGACTTAACAAATACCATCCATCATGAATTCTAGCGAGCAAGGCCCTTGGAGGTTCCTGCTGTGGTAATCATGTACTTCACCACTCATGCATTACACACATAACCAGAAATTTCTAAGCACCAACCTTTCTATCATTTTGCTATGAGTCATGTAGCTAAACTCCAAAACAATGAGATAAGAAGAGCGTGTCATGCTACTGAATTAATCTCCCCAGTCTGGAGGGCAGGGTAATGAACTGTGGCTCACTGTATCCCCTAGTTCCTGTCTTAGTGAATTGCTTCCCCAACTTGCTCGTAACACTGTGTGCCTAACAAAATACGTTTCAGAGGTTGGGCAGATGAAAAACTCTTTTTTGGGCAATTTTGCTAAACCCTCCAATACTCCAAATGATTATGGACTTGGGGGACAGTGGGAGTGGGTAGCAAGGAGGTGGGAGACAGAAAGCCTAGGAAATAAAAAAAAATCCTAGAAGTAACCTTAGGGATCATCTAATCTAACCTGTTCAGTGTGCAGAGAAGGAAACTGAGGCACAGGGAGTGGAAGTAAAATTTGAAAAGGTCATACAGCCAAATCAGAGGCAGGGCTAAGATTAGATCTCAGGCTCCCAATACCCAATCGAGTATTCTTTCTATGAGTTAGGAGAAACAAAGAAGCTTGTAGATGTGTGAGAGCAGAAATGCTTTCCTAGTGCTGCTACTAGAGAAAGTCACAATATCTAGGCAGCAAGACCAAGGGACTACTTTTGTTGTCATCTCCTCTAGTCCAGGGGTTCTTAATTTGGGGCCCATGGACTCCCAGGGAGTTGATGGATAGATTTCAGGATGTCCTATAAACTTGGATGGGAAAAAATTATATCTTTATTTTCATTAACCTTAAATTGAAAATTTGCATTTTTTCAATTATTCTGAGAAGAGGTCATCCATCCATAGGCTTTACCAAACTGCCAAAGGAGTCCATGACATACATAATAATTCATGTTCCACTGTAATTCCTCTTTCTTTCCCATAACCCCAAAGGACAAGTAAGGGGCTTGCAATGAGACCAGGTCAGAAGTGGTATGACTGGCCCTCTAATTCAAACCATCTTCTTATTCTGACTGGTAATCCTGATGCCTAGTATCTACAACACACACACACACACACACACACACACACACACACACAACCATACACATACTCCTCCACATTAGCCCTACCCCTTATACCTCCCTTTAATAGGTTGTCTTCCCTTATTAAAGTGTAAGCTCTTTGAGGGCATGGACTATCTTGTTTGCTTATATATTGCTTATACATATGTATATATATATATATATACACACACACACATATATGTATATATGAATGCATTTCACATTCAGCATTTAGCAAGATACTTTGTACATAGTTGTTCAGTCATTTTTTTTAGTCGCATCTGAATCTTCATGACCCCATTTTGAGCTTTCTTGGCAAAGATACTAGGGCGGTTTGCTATTTCCTTCTCCAGCTCATTTTACAGATGAGGAAACTGAGGCAAACAGGGCAAAATGACTTGCCCAGGGTCACACAACTAGTAAGTGACTGAGGTTGGATTTGAACTCAGGAAGATGAGTCTTCCTGACTCCACCCAGCACTTTATCCATTGTGTCACCTAGCTGCCCCAACAGAACTTTTATTGATCATCATTTGACAGATGAGGAAACTGAGGCAAACAGCATTAAGTGACTTGTCCAGGGTCACATGGCTAGTATCTGAGATCAGATTTGAATTCAAGAAGATGAGTCTTTGCTCTATTCACTGTGTCACCTTTGTACATAGTACATACAGTAAACATCTAGCTAGCTAGCTAGCTATTCCCTGACTGACCACTCATCTCTTCTCTTCCCATAAGACATGACCACAGAACCATGCATGGAAAATCCAGAATACTCCAAACCAGGTGAGAGGTGGGGCAGCTATTTAAGAAGTACTCTCAAAATAAATGTATAAATTAAAAACCTGGATGAAGGAGGTGCTAATTAGGTAGGATCTGTATACTTAGCCAAATTCAGGAAGAAAAAGAGGAAAGGAGACAGAATAGTAGTTCTGAGAATTTTTGTGGAGAATGGGGAGAAAGAGAGGTTAGGAGGGAAGAAAAGGATTCCCAGTTACTAGAATAGTTCCAGTATAAAAATTACCATTGGGTCGGCCCCTGCCCCTTACTGATTCTTCTCTGTCACAGTGAGTATAGCATTTATCCCAAATCCCCGTAGGAAATGAGAGACCCAGCAACTCGAATGGTATGTGAGTTATTTCACAAGGGGGACACTCTAAAATGTTTCCTTTTTTTCCCCTCAAGGCTGTCTTTAGAAACAGGATTGGGGCTCCCATCCTTTCAACCATGTTAATACAAGTGATCTATTCTCCCTGCAAAGAAGCAATCAAGAGGAGAAAGTAGAAGGTAAATCAGCAGTGAGGTCTGAACTGGGCAAAAGTGCTGACCAAGCCAAGCCTACTTCCTGTTCCTAACAGAGAAAAGCTTGCCCTTTCTCCTATAATTTCCCCAAGGGACCCTGTGACATCAGTTTCCCATATACTTCAGTTATAACCTCAAATACACCCACTCTCCCACCCCTCCCCCCACATATACATATAAACAAATTAGGATGGT
>NW_027187378.1:34553947-34575626 GCF_028583685.1 Petaurus breviceps papuanus
GAGGTAAGACTATAGAATCTTAAGAAGGGGTTTTGGTCCATTTCTCCATCATTTTGCAGGGAAGGAGTACCTAAGACCTAGAGAAGATAAACTATAAAGTGTGACATCAATATGAATTATTATCAAAATAGTTATCCAAAGTCATAGCCAGCCAATAAAAATTAATTAAGTACTTACTGTATGCCAGACACTGTGCTAAGTCTCAGGATACAGAAAAAGGCAAAAGACAGTCCCTGCCCTCAAGGAGTTCACATTCTAATGGGGAAGACAGCATGCAAACAACCCTGTACAAATAAGTCACATACAAGCTAAACTGCAGATAATCAGCAAAGAGAGGGCACTAGAATTAAGAGGTTTGGGGAAAGGTTTCCTATAGAAGGTGGGGTTTTAGCTGTGGCTTGAAGGAAACCAGGAGGCAGGGATGAGGAGGGAGAGCGTTCCAGCCATGGAGGGAACAGCCAGAGAAAATGTCTGGAGTCAGGAGAGGGAGGTTGTCTAGTCAGGAATAGCCAGGAGACCAGAGCTGATGGATTATGGAGTAATTTGTGCGATGGGAAGAAGTGCAAGATGTAAGAAACTAGCTAGTGTCAAGGACAGAGATTACCATGTTTAGGAAGCCAGATGCTCAGTAGCGACAGAATTATGTGATGTAACCAGAAGAGGCTTCAGATTCTGAAACCTCCTTACATCTCATCTCCTTACATCTCCATGAAATCTCCTAACATCTCCCTCTGATTGGTTCCTACCTCCAGGCTGAGACACAGCTGCCCTAGTCCCATACTCCAGGTATAGTGCTGACCCAAGTTAACACACAGATAAAGAAAGCTATGACAGAGGGGAAGAGATGCTTGGCGTGTCTTTTGTGTAGGAACATCTGACCTGTGGATAAAGTACTATACTTGGAGTAACGAAGACCTGAGTTCCAATTCTCCTTTAGAAGGTAGCTGTGCCATTTTTCACAGTCCCTTATCCTCTTTGGGCCTCTATTTCCTCATCTGTAGAATGAAAGTGCTGGACTTGATGGTTTCTAAGATTCCTTCCAGCTCTAAATCTACAATCCTACAATCTGTCCTCCCCCAGCTCAGGTCTCCGGGATGGCTCTTTAGTAGGTTCTGAAGGTCTTGGCCACATTCTTTTCAGGAGTTCTTACCTTATGTCGTGGGGCAGCTGGTGGTGCCAGGTAAGTCCTGCTGGTCTGCACCTGGGGGCAGTATCTATGTTGCTCTGCTCTTATGGCCAACGCAGGGGTACTGGCTTCTCTTTTACCACTCCTTGACTCCACCAAACAGTAGCTTCGACTTCTAGCTGGAAAATCCTGAAGCTGCCCTGGATGTGTGAGGGACGTTCCAGCAACATCCACACTCCACTGCATTGCCTTCCTAGACCTGTTACAAGCAGCTGGCAGAGCTGCCTGTAGTACTGAGGGCCCCAAAACAGTCCTGGGTCGGTGATCCATGCTCCACGGGGCTTGGGGAGCAGAAACGATAGAACAGTTTGTGAAAGAACTGCTGGTCCCATTGCTCATCCCGAGAGCTGGACTAGGAAAGCTACATGGCCATGCCTGTGGCTGCCCAGATTCCTGACGAGGCAGAGTGTGGTGTTGCAAGAAATGAGACACACAACCCTTCCTTAGGATTGGATCCTTGGCTTCTTCCTCCTCTTCCTCCTTCAGCAAAAAGCAGCTGAATGCAGCTGCCCGGTCTGTCCCATAGTTCTTTTCTGACAACAGCCACGAGGGAGTCTCTATCACCCCTCCTTTGAGCCAGAGGTCTTGGCTTGCTTTGGGCTCTGTCCTGGGATTTAGGGAACCATGTTCCTTCACTGCTCCCCTCTGGGCAGCTGCTGAGGCTGTGGTTGTGGCTGGGGCTGTGAATGCTAGAGACTGGGCGGGAGTTCGGGCAGGGGAGGGCTGCAGCTGGATGAAGAGGAAGGAAGTTTTCATCTGCTGCTGCTCAGACTGCTTAGCCATTTCCTCCAAGGGGGTAGGGCTGATCCTTGCTGGGGACCAGGATCAGAGCAGAGTGACCAAGGATGCAAACATCTGGGGAAACCTAAGCCAGTAACTCTGGGTTCAGCTGGGCCACTCCACTGTCAACCTGAAAGAAACACAGCCGGGGGGGGGGGGGTGTTAGCTTTCATCAGAAAATCTTAGGGATGGATCTCGGATCATGAGACTTCACTCACTGTAGTCACTTTAGAGAAAAGTAGGAAAGAAGCAAATTAACACAAAATACAAAATTCGGGAAGCATGCTTGAAATGAAGAAGTATGGTATACTGTTTTGAGAAGAGTGCAGGGTGTGGAGTTGCAGCATCTGGTTTTGAATCCTAGCTCTGCCACTCTTGGGTAAATCCCCTCATCCTCTCTGGGCCTCAGTTTCCTTATCAGCAAAAAGAGGGGGTTGGAAATCTCTTCCAGCTCTCAATCTATGGTCACCAGGTAGTGGTCTCTTTTTCTAGGAGCAATTTAGGCCAAGCAAAAATTGTCTACACGTGGGATGATTTTTTATAAAAGAAAGAATAATAATAGTAACAATGATTTATGTAGCACTTTAAGATTTTACAAAATATTTTACAAATATTATTTCATTTTGTCCTCACAACCACCCTGGGAGATGGGTGCTATTATTATTAATCTCCATTTTACAGATGAGGGAACTGAAACAGAGGTCAAGTAATTTGCCCAGATCCCACAAGTCTAAGGCTGGATTTGAACTCGTGTTGCTGACTCCAAGTCTAGTGCTCTATTCCCTGTGCCTCTAGACCCTAAGCTTGTTATCATTTTACCATAATAACATAATAGAAACTATTTATCACACACATGATTGATATTTGGCTCCCTAAGATACTGTTATTTATTGGCTGACACATTTTTTTTTTAAAGATTTTAGATCTTAGATCTGTCTTCTTTATGTGTAATTACCCTGCCCATTTTCAAGTTCTCTGTGGAAGAAAAATATTAAATATACAGTTCTAGCCAACTGAACCCAGCAAGATTTCAATCAACATCCATTTCTATGGTAGTTGCAGGGTCAGGTTATTAGCCTCTAATACATGATTGTCTCCCCAAATAAGCAGGTAACACAAAGGGGAGAGTCACATCTACTTGACTGGATTTGTAAAATCAGAACCTCTCCTCCAAATAGCCATCATCATACCAATTCCACCCCACCCTCCATAAATGGATCATCTCTCTCCAGCCAAATTACATCAGGTTTCTCAGAAAACGGAGTAGAAGGATAAATTCCAAATAAAGGGGGAAAGACCCAACCTTGGCAGATATTACAAAGGAATTACCTATAAATTCAACTGAATAATTAGAACACAGAATCCTTACTAGTTGTATTTCACAGGTTGGAAAATAACCTGTATCTAAGTAGTGCCAACAAGACTCTTATGCAGAAAAATGGGTTCCTGGAAAAAAAAAATTTTAATGAAAAAGGTCTTCTGCTTTGCTCATCTGAAAGAAGTCTGTCAGGGAAAGAAAAAAAAAAAGCCCCAGCAAATAAAGCTTGAGACAAAGTGAGCGGGTAGCACGGAGAGTCTGGCCCCCTTGTTGCTAAGCACTGATGTAAAAGCCCTGTGAGGTCCCTTCCTCATTGGCCTCCTTGTCATTACTGCACATTCTCAGTAATCCTGGATTAATCAAAGGGAAAGGACGCTGACAGGCCACATACTTTGTTTCAAAGGGAACACTGGTTCCAAGGGTGAGTCTTTGGAAATTGCTGCGCTGGGTGGTTGGGATCCTGTACCAGGATTTGTTTTTGAAATATTCTCCTCCAATTCCTCCACCCAAAGTCATCAAGAGCTCTGCCAACAAGTTGACCATGGGGTGAATGGCCCAGCCCGTTTCTCTGAAACATAACCATCTCTGGTCTAAATGGAGATGGCCACCTACACACAGTTCTAAGGAAACCAAGTCTTGGTATATTTCCATTATGATACACAGCATCATAAGGAAATGATCTTTATGACAGTATTATTTCACTGTCCTAGAAGATAGTTCATAATATGTTATTTGACACACTCAATGACCATGAGATATAAATATTATCCTTTTTCTCCCTTTTATCTATTAAATTCCTTTCGTTGTTGTTGTTACATTTCTACTCAGACTTTAAAGCCTGATGCAAATGCTACCTTCTCATTTCCCCCCTCCCACATTGGTTTTAACTTTTCATTGCAATCCTTCCTCCTCCTCAAACACATACACACACACACACATACCCCTACTTTGAACCTCTTTGATGTACTGAAGTATTACATTTATTAATTACAAGCATGTTTGTATCATACCCTTATTATGTAGTTATTTGTCGTTTAACTGTTTTGGTCATGTCTGACTTCATGACCCCATTTGGGGCTTTCTTGGTGAGAAATTGGAGTGGTTTATCATTTCTTTTCTAGCACATTTTACAGATGAGGAAACAGAGGCAAATAGAGTTAAGTGACTTGCCCAGAGTCACTCAGCTAGGAACTGAGGTCAGACTTGAACTCAGGAAGAGGAGTCTTCCTGACTGTAGGCCCGGCTTTCGATCCACTGGACCACCTAGCTGCTGAACCCCTTATACCATAAACCTTATGAGAGCACTATATGTTCTGACTAAACTGTCTCCATCTCAGCTCCCAGCTCCTAGCACAATGTGCAGTTAAAAGAGCATAGGCTTTGGAGAAAGAAGATCTGAATTTATATCCCAGCTCTCCTATTTAGGAGCTATATCAGCCTCAACAAGTCTCTTAATCTATCTAGGTCTTAGTTTCCTTATCTGTAAAATAAGGGATTTAGTCTGGATGCTTTTCAATTCTAAATCCTTTGATTCAAGGCTCTGAATATAAGAGACACTGAACAGACATAAATCATCTGTTTGGGTACAGATTCTATGCTCTCTTTTTAACTACATCCCTCAGAAGGCTATGAGATTGTAAAGTGAGGAAGCTCTAAGTGGGGAGACCTTGAAAAGGGCCTAGGAGAGGATAAGACAAAGGGTTGAAGGCTTAATCAAGATGAGATAGGAGGTGAAATGGTTATGTTCTTAATTCTGGTTTCTATGAGACAGGGTTTTAGTGATTGTCTGGTATCCTATAGCAAGAAAGCCACTCTTGTTTTGATGTTTGCTTTCTTTTTCCCTTTTTGAAGGGCAATTTGAGGTTAAGTGACTTGCCCAAGGTCACACAGCTAGTTTTTGTGTTAAGTGTCTGAGACTGGATTTGAACTTAGGTCCTCCTGACTCCAGGGCTGGTGCTCTATTCACTGCGCCACCTAGCTGCCCCAAGAAAACTACTCTTGAGATAGCCAGGAGGGAGGAGAGGGGGTGTGGATAGGGAGAGAAGACTATCTTAGACATTGCCTTGTTCCTTTGCCTGGAGGCCGGAATTTCCAAACAAGGACACTGTTCTTAGACCTAGAGTGAGCTTTCCTAGGATCTTTCCCTGAGTATTTGATATATCTTTATCCTGCATTGACAAGGCAAAATGGTTTCTTGGGAGCCAATGCTAGCTCTTCTTGAGAAGTTTATGTGAGAAGTAGAAGCCATTTGGGAAGGGATCCCAGATTTAGAACTGGAAGGCACCTAAGAGATCTAGTCTGACCCCTTCATATTACAGATAAAGAAACTTGAGGTCCAGTACCCATGGTCTCAGTGGCTGAACTAGGATTTGCACTGAGATCCTATCACTGCAAATCCAACATTCTTTTTTATTTTAAATTTATTCATTTATTTATTTTTAGTTTTCAACATTCACTTCCATAAGTTTTAAATTTTCTCCCTCTCCCTCCTTCCTTCCTTCCCCAAGATGGTATGCAATATGATATGACTCTACACATACATTCCTTTTAAACACATTTTCACATTAACCATGTTGCGTAGAAGAATGATAATGAATGGGAGATACCAAGAGAAAGAAAAAACAAAACAAAACAAAAAAAGAAAATAGTCTGCTTTGCTCTGTATTCCTATTCCATATGGATGTGGATGGCATTTTTCATCATGTGTTTTTTTGGAATTGTTTTAGGTCCTTGCATTGCTGAGAAGGGCTAAGTCTGTCAAAATCAGTCCTCGAATACTGTGGCTGTTTCTCTGTACAATGTTCTCCTGGTTCTGCTCACTTCCATCAGCATCAATTCATACAAGTCTTTCCAGGATTTTCTTTTTTTTTTTTTCGCTTTTTTTTTGGAGGGCAATATGGGGTTAAGTGACTTGCCCAACTTGTTCAGCCATTCCCCAGTTGATAGACATCCCCTCAATTTCCAGTTCTTGGCCACCACAAAAAGAGCTGCTATAAATATTTTTGTACATGTGGGTCCTTTTCCCATTTTTGTGATCTCTTTGGGATACAGCCCTAGAATAGCTATTGCTTGGTCAAAGGTAAATCCAAGACTCTTAAGTGTAGTAGAGGTAGCTAGATTGCTCAATGAGTAAAGCATTGGGCCTGAAGTCAAGAAGACTTAAATTCAAATTTGGACTCAGAAATGTATTAGCTATGTGACCCTGGATAAGTCACTTAACCTCAGTTTCCTCACCTATAAAATGGGGATTATAATAGCAACTACCTTGAAGGGTTGCTGTGAGGATCTAATGAGATGACACTTGTAAAAAAGCACTACACGCAGTGCCTGGCACATAGTAGGCTCTATATAAATGTTTATTCCTCTTCTTTCCCTTCCCCCTTTTTAATTATACATGCTGCACAGTGCCTCTATTTTGTGATCCAATATCCTTTTGTAGCTTTGTTATGCTGTTTCATTAATTCCTTTTGGTTTAGATTCACGATCATCTGGTTGGTTCTGATAAAAGAAGCATCAGTATCAGCCTCAGATTTGAAAAGAGGAAATACTCCAATCGAGGCTTTACTGGAGGCAACATAAATGCTTGTTAATCCGGATTATACAAGAGTTTTTTCAGGTATATATACTCTATAACAAAATAATTTGGTTCTATACTTTTTGAACAGGGGCAGAAATATTCTAGGCCCCCTGCCTGGAGTGTTCTCTTTCCTCACCTCTCAGCTCAGATCCCACCTTTTGGCCTTTCCTGTTTTCTCCACCCTGCCCCTACCCAGGGCCTTCCTCCTAGAATGACTTCCCATTTACACTGCATATCTCTCTTATGTGCATGTGTGTTTGCATGTTGTCTTCTCCATTAGATTGTGAGCTCCTTGAAGGCAGGGATCGTGTTTTCAGGGCTCCCTGTTGTCGTCGTTCTTACTCATCCTTCAAAGAGGACCGATGCCATCACAAAGTGATGTCTTGACTTGCAAGTGAGTTGGATTTAAATGAGGCAGAGCTGAGCAAAGTCATCAGCCTCACTCTCTTTCCCAAAGTTATCCAAGTCCAGGGACAAGACGAGAGTCAAGACCAGTGATGGCTCAGGCTGCAACTTTGGCATCTTTGATGTCTGACCAAGTTCTAAGTGCTTCACAGCTCCTGCTTCAGCTGTGTCCATGCTCTTTTGAACAAACTGTCCTTATTTGCCCACTCTTCAGGGGGTAACCTTCACCTGCTTGGGGTAGACATCCTTCCGCCTGGGTCTGATATCCCTCAGTTACCTTCAACCCAATGTAGCCCATCTGCCAAGACAGTTTAGCAGAGTGTGGTTGTCGCACATCTATGTATGACTTCTTGGAGCCCCAGGTGAGAGTTGGGTGAATCAGGTAGATTCCAAAGGTGGATGAGCTCGGCAAGTCCTCACAGCAAAGGTGCTAGCTCAGCGCTCGATAAATGCTTGTTGACACTTGACTGATTTGTTGGTTGGTGGTTTTAAGGAAAAGTGGACAATGATACTGCTATTTATACTTCTTGGAGCCTGCCATAAAGTAGGGTTATGCTTCAACTCCCACATCCTTTTCTGTGTCAAACATCCCAAGAAATAACACAGAGAAAACAAGAGGAGAAACAGTATTTATGGTTTGTATGGGATAACCTCTCTTCTTCCCCTTCAGCAATTAAAAGACCTCTGGTTTCATTTACATAGGACAACCAAGGACACAGATGCCTTAGTAAAGCCATTTTGATAGGTTTTCCCCCCACCCCATATCACCTGGTAACCAGCTTTCTGGTGATCCAGTGATTCAATTCAATAAAATTTTTTAAGGGCTTACTATATATGAGACACTGTGCTGAGCCTCTGCACGTAGCTAGTCTATGCCTGAAATAACAGATTCATAACCCATCACCAGTCAGATATTTGAATCCTTTCCAGCTTGGTGAATCTGCCAAAGATTTCACTTCATTGGCATAACTTTCAGGAAGCCAGAGTCACCAGGATAAGGCATTAGAAAGATAAGAACAGTTTATAGGAGGACCTACTTCCTCTACAGGTTTCAAAACCTACTTTTCCTCCTTCCTTCCTTCCTTCCTTCCTTCCTTCCTTCCTTCCTTCCTTCCTTCCTTCCTTCCTTCCTTCCTTCCTTCCTTCCTTTCTCTCTTTCTTTCCTTCCTTCCTTCATAAAGGATGGGTATCAGATCTGTTTCATCCTCTTAGGTCCAGAAACTGGAGGTGGTGGGAGGGGAGAGGGGAGTCAAATTCTGGCCCTGTATTTGTTGGGACAAAATTGGACTACAATAAAAAAATTTGGGAGGGTATCTTGGAGTATAGGCCAAAGGGAATTTTACCTTTCTGGGTAGTCCCAAAGAAAGATGACTGAGATATTTTCTCACATTTCCCAGCTAGTGATAAAAAATTTCAACTCAAAAATGTAGAAGGTAGCAATCTGGGAACCTCTAACCTCTGTGTTTTCTCATGGGGTGAGTCAGTCAATCAGTCAATTGTCAACGAGCATTTATTAAACCCTTACTGTGTGCCAGGCACTGGGTTAAGCACCAGGCAATACCTAGAAAAGCAAACATGGTTCCTGCCTCAAGGAATTCACATTCTAATGGGGGTAGACAACATACAAATAGAGTGTAAATCTCAGAGAGAAAGGTTGGACAGTCATTGTATTGTAGATCTGGGTTTTTAGAGGCTATTGGCAAGGTTCCAGAGAGGTATAAGTGCTAGGCAGCGATCCATGCTGGAACAGGACTATTCTAAGTTTACTGGATGTTTCCCTTCCTTGGCACAGGTAGGTATCCTGGGGAGGGAAATGGGACTTGAAAATGCCAATGCTAAGTTCTCAGTCCTTTTCTTCTATTGAATCCTTCTTGTCAGCTGTACCACCTAAAAGGGATGAGATTTCTTTGGATGCAATGGCAACAGTTGGAAGACCCAGGGCAAAGGCTCCCTCCTCATCTCTGATTGCTCCCCAGCTTCAAAGCCAATCTCTGGACCACTCCTTTTGATTAGGGAGACCTCTCTCCCTCCTGCTGACAGTGATTACCCAAAGCACCCAAGTCCCAGACAGGTTTGAGGTGACCCCAAACAGAGAATGGGTCAAGACTTATTTTGCATCCAAGCTGAGTAGCAACAATTCTCCCAAAAGAACAGTGACACCTAGTGTGGGGCTTGTGCACTAGAGCAGGTCAAAACCCAAGGGAGGGGAGAGGGATGGGTACCAAGTTCTCTGAAGATTCCAGGATTCCTGAAAAATCTTCCACCCAGAGCACCAAGGCCAAACTGAGCATATGCTCTCTGCTGGTGTGTGATACCCCTCAGGATGGCCCTAAATGGACAAAAACTAACACAGCCTTCTGAACAATGCATTTTAACTGACTTTTTTTTTTAACTTAATTTTATTTTCAATTAAGAAAAACCCATCTTCTTTCCTTCCCTGCCCTGAAAGATAACAAAAACCCTTGCAGCAAACATGCATAGTCAAGTAAACAAATTCCCACATTGGCTATGTCTAAAAATTAGCCGCGTCTTGTCCTGCACCCTGAGCTCATCACCTCTCTTGTCAGGAAGTGGGTAACCTGTTCCATGAAGAATTCTCTGGAATTGTAGTTGGTCACTGTGTTGATCAAAAAAATTAAGTGTTTCAATGTTTTAATTATACCTTTTCAGAAAGTATTTCTCATACTGCTGTCTGATTATAGGAATTTTAAACCAGCTAGGAATGAAAAATTAAGGCATTTCCCCAACTGTGTCCAGTGGAACTTTGTTGTTCCATACCATGTGAGTCTGGGTAACTATGGGAAAAGTTCTGTGATGAGGAAAGGAATAGAATTGTTTCTCTTCCACAACACACACACACACACACACACACACATACACACGCATGTATGCTCGCACTCACAACCTCCTCCACCAAATTAGGAGAAAGAAGCTCTACGGTTTCTCCTCTTAGAACAAAGAGCAGCAAGATAGTTTAGTGGGCACCTCTCATATCTCTGCGTAGGGGACATATGGTACAATGCAGAGAAGTCACTCAGCAAGGGCTGCTCCAAAAAGCAAATAACTATAGCATCAGCAGTGGACATTGACACAGGGCTTTACAGTTTGCCTAGCAGGGCACCTTAAAAAACCAAGACTGGTAAAGGTGAAAATCACTTTCTCTATTTCTCATCAAGTAAGAAACAGCAAGGCTGTTTTCCTCATCTTCTCTGTTTCTCAGTTTTTCCAAAGAGGCTCCCCTCTGACCACTTCCTGCCTTTTCCAAAAAAACATAGCTCGGTTAATTTTTGCAAAGGGAGATGACACTGTCTCAAATATTCCTTCTGCTTGTCCCCATTATTCCAGTCATACCAGCTGGAAAAGCTTGAAAAACATTCTAATTAGAAACAAACACTCATCCATAGCCATCATGGTTAAGTTTTATTTTTTAATTTTTTGGTCATTTACTCCATGCTCTCTCTATCCATCAGGCTATTTTTATGTGTCTGAGTTGATGTGCTCTGGTTGCTTGCTGATTCCTACCCTCAGCACCTGATCATAAAACTGCATTGGCAGTAAAAAGAGAGGAAAATGTTTGAGGAAGGAAAAAAGAAGGTCCAGAACCCAAGGACTTCTCATCTTTTACTTTGTGCTGACATGGGGTGGGGCTGGTCCTCTTATTCCTCATCATTAAAGCACTTTATTCTGTCAAAGTGAGGGGACATTTACAATCTTCACCACCATGAAGGTTGTTATAGTCTCTAACTCCAGCTTCTCTATAAACTCCTCATCAGTCTTTAGGACCAAGCTCAGCACAGTAGAGCAGAAAAAAAACCATGAAGTGGGGCTACTGGGCCTCACAGGACACCATATCATCACCTGCCATGAGTAATCTCAAGGGAGGTCCTTGAATAGTCCCCCTCAATGAACTACTCTCCACCCACTGGTACTGAGCAAGGACATGTTCCTCAATTGTTACCACACTCCCAGCTCCTCATCTTCACCCCAATCCCAGTGATTCTGACCCCCAGCTATCATTGTACCAACTCCTTTTCCCCATCTCTCACTGCCTAGTCCCTTACTCCTATCTTCCTCGATAAGCCCCCCCCTCTCCCCCTCCCCCCCCCCCCCCCCCAAATCCCACTAGATTCTGCTACATGGTATAGTGGAGAGAGCACTGGACCTGGAGTAAGTAAAACCTGAGTTCAAATCCACCCTCAGACTCTTACTACTTTTATGATCCCGGAAAAGTCACTTAAATTCCATTTGTCTCAGTTTCCTTATCTGCAAAATGAGTATAATAATAGATTCTATCTCCCAGGATTGTTATGATGATCCACTGAAATAATCACTGTAAAGTGCTTAGGATAGGGCCTGGAACACAGTAAGCTCTTATATAAGTATTAGCCACTATTACTATTATTGTTATTATTACTCACTCATTCCGCTGTACTCTCTGGAATGCCTGTGGCATAGTGAAGAAACTTGCTTTTATCTGAAACCTTTTACTTTCCTCACACCTTCCATCTTCTTCACTAAGACTTTGGTTTCTTCCTATTGACATTCATTGCATCCCTGGCCACTTCTTCCAGTACCGCCTTCACTTTTTATATATCCAACTCAATGGTCATGGGAGGAAAGTTAGAATACTCTTTCTTCTCCATGACCACTTTCAGACTCTCTTCTTCTACCACTATGAGTCAGTGACCTCTCTTATTTTGAAGTTCTTTTAGCACAAACCACGCAATCAAGATTCTGGTAGCTGTAATAAATTGACCCCAAGGACACTTTCTTTCATTCCTTGATGAATTCAGTGCCTGGCTCACAGTTTTTTTTTCTCCCTACTTTAATTACTGCCCCCATTAGTTGAGTGGTCTACTTATGGCATATTTCTTCTTATGACTATTATAATAACAACCTAATTGTTCTTGACTTGTCTCTCCCCTTTTTTATCCATCTTTCACATATTTGATCATGTTACTTCCCTACCAAAAGATCTTTGATGTCTTCCAATTATGTATAGAGTGTTTCAGGAATGACTAGCACCTCTGGAGTAAAGGTTTGCGGAGCCCTTTTCAGGGCTGTTCATTCGCCTTTCTACCTTTCTACCTCTGTGTCTACCTTTCACCCAGCTCTCACCTGTGGCTCCAAGAAGTGGTCTCATGCTCATTGGCCACACTCTGGCAAAACCATCTTGGCATAGGCTAAACCAGGTTGAGGGTAATTGATAGGCCTTGAACCCACTGGTGAATTGGGGGGATGTCTATCCCAAGCATGTGAAGACTTCCCCAGGCAGAATGGATAGATCAGAACAATTTATTCCAACAACCATGAAGACAGCTGAAGCAGGTTCTGTGGAGTACTTAGGCCTTGGTCAAACACGGAAGACACCAAGATCGTTCACTGGATGCCAGGCCATCACTGGTGGTCTTGACTTTTATCTTGCCACTGGACATTAATGACTCTGGAAGAGAGAGGGAGGCTGATGACCTTGCACAGAACGCAATTCATTTGTAAATCAAGACATCATTCTGTGATGTTATTGGTTCTCTTTGAAAAACAAAGGATGAACAACAACAGCATTATCTCTAGAGTAAAATACAAACTCCTCAGCCTAACAATGAAAGTCTTCTAGGATCTGCCTCCTACCTACCTTTTCAGCTTCATTTTACTTTGTTCTCTTTTAGAGGCAAAATGACTCGCTAGCTGTCCCTTTTACATGACGTTCCATCTCTGTCCTCCATGTCGTTCTACAGACGGTCCCCCATATTTGTAATGCGCTCCCTCTTCAACTCTACCTCTAGATTCACTAGTTTTCTTCAAAGTAAAGTTCAGGAGCTGATTCTTGCAGGAAGCCTTTCTTTATTATCTCCTGGTATTAGTGCACTCTACTTTTTGAAGATGATTTCTATTTTGGGGCAGAAAATTTGGAACTTAAAAACTTATGGAACTGAATGTTGTAAACTAATGGCAAAAATTTTTTTAAATTATTGATTCAGAAAAAGATGATCTATACTAACTCATAGATACTTTGTAATCACTTCTACTCTCAGTAGAATGCAGACTCCTCAAAGGAAAGATCTATTTAATTTTTGTCCATCTCCAGCAACTAACATAGTGCCTTGTATATAACAGATGCTCAAAAAGACATCTTTTAAAAACAAATTTGAATTAAACTATATAGTCATTAATGAATAAGAAAAAGTTATTGTGGGGACGGCTGTAATAAACACTAGTTCAGGAGAAAGAAGTTTCTGAAAACTTTCCACGTCATTTCTTTTTTCTTAAGTCCCTCCTTACACTTCAACACCCTCCCAAGTATTTTCATGTTATACTTCTTCTCACATACTTAGTGCATTGGGCTCACTTCTCACCTCAGTTGCATATCTACATAATGGCTGAAAAGGACCATTTTCCAAATGTGCCTGGTGCACTTAACTCATTGGCACTACTACAGAATATGACTAATGCAACAGAATAATTGGAAAAATCATATTGTGAGTCAAACGCAAAGTAGGAAAGTTTGGTTGTTGTTTTTGATTTTTTCCAAATTCTTACCATTACCATTCATTTACTTGAGCATGGATTTATGTTTATTCCACTTCTTAAGTTCTAATATTTCATCTTAGAAGTTAAATATGTTCAAGGAATTCTAGCATTCCCCAGTTCCTGGCATACAGAGCGTTGTACAAAAGGAGCACTGGGGAGAGAAAATCTGATCATAATTTCAAAGCATCAAAGCAAGCACTACAGTGGAACTTAGAAAACCAGGGTTTTAGTCCATCGATCAATAAATGAGCATTTATTAAATAGGGTCCACTCCTAGACCTTGGGACTGCAATGACAGAGAATGCAACAATACCTAGCTCTGCTACTTGTTAGCCTTGCAAGTTGGACATGCCACCAAATTTCACAATTCCTTGTTTTTCTCATCTGCAAGGGGTAGATGAGAACCTTTCACTAACTACTTTACAGGACCATTATGAAGAAAATACTTTTTAAACCTGAAAGTACTATGTTATTGTTGTTCAGTTGTGTACAACTCTTTGCAACCCCATTTGGGGCTTTCTTGGCAAAGATACTGGAGTGGTTTGCCATTTCCTTCTCCAGCTCATTTTACAGATGAAGAAATTGAGGCAAACAGGGTCAAATAATTTACCCAGGGTCACACAGTAAATGTCTGAGGTCAGATTTGAACTTGTCTTCCTGACTCCTGGCCTGGAGCTCTATCCACTGTGCCACCTAGCTAGCCCTCCTGAAAGTACTATGTACCTGTGAACAATTGTTAGCAATTATTGTTATTTCTCACTAGAGCCTTCCTCTGGTACCTTATCCTGACATGGAGGAGACCTTGGGTATTTGGAGACTATTCCAAGGGAGCACAAACTCTGTCAGGTCTTCCCAATGTGGAAGAGCATTCTGGTATGGATGTTAGGATAGACCATATATATCTGTTGTCTAAGGACCAGCCTAATTTATGGTAAAAAAACGTTAATCACAGGAGTGCTAGACACCAGGAGATGAATTTTTTTTCTTAACTACATCAACTTATAAAGACTGTCTACTAAGACAAGGAAAGATACTTATCTTCATTCATTGAAGAAGTAACCCATGCCAGTGAAATCATGCATACAAACAGTTTATAAAGTGCTTCACATAAGTTATCTCAAAGACCTTTAAAACAACTCAGTAAAGGAGGTGGAATAGATATTATTTCCCTATTTGCAGAGAAGAAAACAGACCTAGAGAGTCACAGTCACAAATGGTGAAGCAGGCTTTGAAACCATGATTTGTGAAGCCATGAACTTTGAACCATGTTCTCCAACTTCAAATCTAGCATTCTTTCCCTGGCATATTATTATACCATGAATGTCCCTTAATACATTATACCATGTATAGTGCTAAGTGGTCTAATGAGCATTTTCCTTACAATATTTTTGAACCTCAGTTTCCTCATTTATAAACTTGGAGATTTAATATTCATCACCTGTGCTTTCTGGTTTTTTAAGGAATTTGAGACTTGGAAGGTAGTCTAATTGTCTCATTCTATAACTAATGAAACAGAGGCTCAAAGAGGCTCTTTCCTTCAAGGTCACATGGAGTTTTTCCACGGGAATTGTTGTAAGGATCAAAGGAGATGACATATGTGAAAGTTAAAAACAGTAATGGATAAATAATCTCAGAGATTTGGAAGTTTTCTCCAATGGAGATTTTTAACTTAATCACATTTTTCCCATGCCACGAAACTCATCCATTTCCTCTGTGTATAGATGACTCAAATATTTTTTAATAGATGGCAGTAAGCACATAAGTCTATAGTAATAGTCTCAGATCTCTCTCTCTCTTTTGGTATTAGTAAATCTGAGAAGTTTTTCCATGTCTTTGGAGCCTTCTCTTTAAGACAACTCATATTTTAATTTCTCAATTCTCTCACAATTGTTTTGCTTCAAGGACACATCTCTATATACACTTGGTCCATTCTGGCTACTTCCCATCTTTGCTCCCTTTTGTGTAATTTATAACTCTTTTATAAACCCAGCTAGGACTATAATGTTAGGGTCCAAGAGCATGTTTTTATTATCCTTGATGGAGAAAACAATTTGTGATAATGCTTTTTGCAGATCTTTTCCATTTTTCTTCTGTTTGTTCTCCTTTCATTTTTTTTCCTTAAATACTTTTGGGATGACTTTGCTTGGTTGGATATCTTTCCAAAATTTCTTTTAACAGTTCCTTCAACTGTTTCTTCTTTAGGAAATGATGCCACTCATAATCACCCATCATTCTTCTTAGTAAGATTTTATAAATGAGTTTATAGTTTAATCCTGCATTGCCTTTGGCAGCCATTTATCTCCATTTGGCAATTAATTCAGAAATTTTCAGACAATAGTACTTTCTAGGATCTTTGGGTTTTCATGTTGTGGCAATTAATTTATTTCTATCAAATGTTTGTTTAATGTCATTATAATTGTTGATGTCAATTCTGCTGTCCATTTCCCATTTTTATCATCAGTTACTTGTTTATATAATCATGGATTATTGTTTCAATTATACACCATATCTTTTTCTTATGACTAGTTTTCTTGATTTTTATTAATTCTGAGCTTAACTCTGATGATTAAATGATCTGATTATACACAGACCACTGATTCAGATGTAACTGCCATTTCAAAAGTCTTTTCCTGTTTGTTAAAATGTAATCTATTCCATTATGTGTGGTATTATTTTGTACCTGCTATGTTTAGTGCTCATGATATAAAAGGTATACAAGTACCAAAGTCTCTCTTATTCCTTCTTTCTGAACCATGATTTCCCATATATTTGTCCCATCATCTCTAAATTACAACTTTCTTTTTAGATATTTAAAACATTTTCTCAAAATGTGCCCTTTGCTTGCAGGTGCTCTTGATATACATATAATAAAAGACTCTAAATTAAGTACATGAACAACTCCCTGTAGCAGCAAGCACCCCAGCATCCCCAGGGTGGCTTCCAACACAGGTTCTTAAATCTGCTTTGTTAAAGGAAAGCAACTCAAAATGGGTTAACAAGCTTACTTTAATCAGTCAAATATGTATCATTTACCTAGTTCAGGGGGAAAAGGTCAGCACCCTGAACTTCAGAGTATACAGACAGAATTATCAAGACAGAGAAACAGATCAAGTAGACAGGTTTCCAAACTGTCCAACCATTACATCCATACCAAATCAACATCTGGGTTTTTCAAAGCCGGGGGGCTCTCAATAGCAGCTTCCCAGAGTCTCATCTGACCAAATCACAGAACACTTCTCAAAGCAAAGCCTCACATCAGGGATTATATAGCCTTCTCCTGGGTCAGAGAATGTAACCACCCTCTTGACCCACTGCCCAATCACACAGCATCAAGGTATGGGCATTCCTGAAAACCAAGCCTCCTACCACAGGCTCCATGTGACCTACATTCAGCCTATTAGGAGGCAGAGTATATTTTCAAATCAAGGAAGGTTCTCAGAGTCTCTTAAGCCAATCAAAGGGCCTAGGGGCAGGGAAGATCTTCAAATTTGCATTTCCATTACACTTCCTAGATCATTCAAAGGCTAATCAGACTATAAGCCTCAAGTTATTTATAGATTTCTAATTTCAGCATCAAAAATAATGTTTATTACTTCTTATTACAAATTATTTTTTCAATTAATAAGCATTAATTTCTTTCCCTACCTCTCCTGTATTGACAAAAATAAAGAAAAACAAAAATCTTATGAGAAACAAATGAGTCAAACAAAACAAATTCCCACGTTGCCAATGTAAAATATTTCAATGGACATCAGGAGGGAGCTGGTGCCATTTTTTACCCTGGTCTTATGGAAATCATGGCTTGTCAATTCATTGGTCAGGGTTCTTTAGTCTTTCAGAGTTTGTCTTCACAATGCCTTGCTCTCCTGGTGCTTCTCACTTCACTGCATCAATTCATAGAAGTCTTCCCTGGTTTCTTTGAAATGATCCCTTTTACCTCTTTCTCTTTCTTTCTGTGTTCCATCACATCTGCAAAACATAATTTGGTCAGCCATTCCCCAACTGATGGGTGTCCCCTTAGTTTTTAGTCTAGGCTAGTTTTTCTCATGTTAATTTCTTCTCGCAATTTTTTTTCTCCTTTTGGCCACCTGAAGTGGGATTGGAATTGTTCACCCTCTCTCTTGAAGCTGGAAGCCAGAAGCTCCTGGAGATCAAATAGAATGGATCTCTCTTCTTTCTAGCTCTCATTAACTTCACCCTGCCCTCATGCTGGTGCAGGACATTCACCCCCTCCAATGAGTAGAGTCCCATACAATTGGCCTGATCCAAGGGATACAATTGGGCAGCTAGGTGGTGCATCAGATAGGGTGTAGGGCCTGAAGTCAGGAAGACTCATTTTCATGAGTTGAAATCTGGTTTCAGACATTTACTAGTTGTATGACTCTGCACAAGTCGCTTAACCCTGTTTGCCTCAGTCTCCTCATCTGTAAAACAAGCTGGAGAAGGAAATGGCAAACCACTTTGCCAAGAAAGCCCCAAATGGGATCACAGAGAATTGGATATGACTGAAAATAACTGAACAGCAACAAAGGATACAAACGCATATGCATGCATACAAACATATACATTAAGGGCATCCATAGTTCCTTGCAGGGAAAAGGTAAACTTTTGTGATAAACTTTCTTCAGTAGACCACACCTTTACCATTACACCTATGAACAAGGGCTCTATAATGACTATACTACATGTTGGAACTTTCATTCTTCACAGGGGAGCAGGACAGTGGAGTTACACAACAACCAGTCAATTAGAAGGATTTCTGGGGCTCAAAGCTGCTTGACATACCCGTGATCCTTTGCAAATGAACTCTAGACAAATTTGGAGATGCCCATTACTGCCAGAAACCACAGAATTAGCCTTGACTCGCTCAAGGGCAACTGTCAGTAGCAGCTGCAGACTCGAGACCTTGCTTGGGGCTTTCTAAACATCCTGCTTAGCTGTGTCTACAGCTGTCTTCTCCCTTAGCCCCCATTCCCCACCTGAAAGCCTCTAGAAACTATTAATATTGCACCCTTCCCCAACACTTTAAGCATCTGAGAACTTTCTCCCCTGTTGCTCTCTCCCTTGCATGTTCTTCTCAAACAAATGTTTTAATAATCTGTGATCAGCTGTCTCATTTAGGGCCCCTTTTGGGGCCTGGAGTCTTCCTTTAACACATCATTGACCGAAAGATGAAGGAAATACAAGACCCCACTGTGTTTATTGTTTATTGACCCACAAAAAAACCTTTTTGATTCAGTAGGTTAAAGAAAACAACAATCCTGTAAAAGTTCTCTTCCAACAAAGTGTCTCCCATCCATCCAAATTATACAAAGTTCCTTAAAAAATCTGGACTGCTAGGTGGTGCAATGGATAGAATGCCAGGACTCATCTTCCTGAGTTCAAATCTGGCCTCAAACACTAATAGCTATGTGACCTTGGGCAAGTCACTTCACCCTGTTTACCTCAGTTTTTCCATCTGAAAAATGAACTGGAGAAGGAAATAGTAAACCACTCCAATATCACTGCCAAGAAAATCCCAAACAGAGTTATGGAGAATCAGAAACAACCGAACAATGACAAACCCAGAAATAAAAGACGAGGGAGGTAGGGTTAGACACTGAGGGCTTTATCATCTCCATTTTACAGATGTGGAAACTAAGAGGTTAAGTGACTCAGCCATGGTCACACAGTTAGTAAGTATCAGAGGTAGGACTTGACTGGAGGTGCCCTTTGTTGAAGTATGCTCACAGTGCCAGACTGGACCACACTTCTCGTCTACAGGATTTGGAACAAGGCCCGTCACATAGTAGGTGCTAACAGATGTTCACTGATTGATTGATGTCATTAAACCTATGGAAAGACACTAAATCACAAAGAGCAGCATGAAGTATAGCTATTCTTTTTTAGCTTTCCTTAACCTTGAGAAGACAGTAAATCTGGGACACAGCTTCCATTCCTTTATCATTTATATGTGTTGTTTAATCATTTTCAGTCACGTCTGACTCTTTGTGACTCCATTTGGGGTTTTCTTGACAAAGATACTGGAGTGATTTGCCATTTCCTTCTTTAACTCATTTTACAGATGAGGAAATTCAGGCAAACAAGATAAAGCTACTTGCCCAGAGTCACACAGCTACTAAGTGTCTGAGGTTGAATTTGAACTCAGGTCCTTTTGACTCCATGCCTGGTACCCTATCTACTATGCCACCTCTCTGCCTTTATCATTTATATAAGACATAAGAAATCTGACAGGTAGTCATCTGTGGTCATGGCATATGAATAAACCATTATTAAGTGCTTAATATTTATAAAGCACTGTGCTAAGTGCTAGGGATAGAAATGGAACAGCAAGACAGATCCTGTTCACATTCTAACAAGGGAAGACAATACATTCTAACAGGGGGAGCTAACACAAAGACAATGAAAATCTTAACTTTGGCATTCCACTTGGATACGCATTTTAGAGCTGGGAGGGAGTTTGGAGATTATCTAGCTTAATCCCTCATTTTACAGCAGAGGAAACTGAGCCTTAGGGAGGTGAAGCCACTTGTCCAAGGTCACCCAGCTAGTTAAGGACTAAGCTGAGATGGAGCCCAGGTCTTCTGATTCTAAACCCAGAGCTCTCTTCATTATCCAACACTGCTTTGTAGAAAACAGTAGCAACATTGTCAAACAAAGTCTTTGTTTTTCTTTCAAATACCACTTGAAACAAAAACATGAGGAGGGGGAACAGAAAATCACTTAAAAAGCACTACTGTTTCAAAACAAAATGCCTTTCACTGGTCCCATGCAGCTGTTTAAATATGGAAAAGTATTGGTTATTCTCCTTAGAACATAGAATGTTGGATGTGAATAGGGCCTTAGAAATCATCTAATCTAATCCCCTAGTTTTACAGAGAAGGAAAGAGAGGACCAGAAAGGGGAAGGGATGTGGCCAAGGTCACCCAACTTATTGATGGCAGTGGCAGAACTGAGGGGCATTGAATCCATGTCATCTGAGGACTGGTTGAAAGAACTGAATATGTCTAGTCTAGACAAAAGAAGACTGAGGATTAGGGGTGGGAGGAAAGGTGGGAATGATAGCTTTATTTAAGTCTTGAAGGATTGTCATGTGAAGAAAGGATTCATCTTGTTCTGTCTGGCCCCAAAGGGCAGAACCAAGAGCCATGAATAGAAGTTATAAAGGCCAGTTTAGACCTGGTGTCAGAAAAACAGATGGTTCAATGAAAAGAGAGCACTGGGCCTGGAGTCAGGAAATTCTGAGTTCAAATTTGGTCTTAAACACTTAATAGCTGCGTGACCTTGGGCAAGTCACTTAATCTCTTTTTACCTCAGTTTCTTCAATTGTGAAATGGGGATAATAATAGCACTCATCTTGCAGGGTTGTTGTGAAGATCAAATGACATAATATTTGTAACACTTAGCACAGTGCCTGGCTCATAGTAGGTGCTAAGTAAATACTTGTTTCCTTTTCCTTCCTTCCTTCCTTCCTTCCTTCCTTCCTTCCTTCCTTCCTTCCTTCCTTCCTTCCTTCCTTCCTTCTTTCCTTCCTTCTTCTCTCCTTCCCTCCCTCCCTCCCTCTCTTCCTTCCTTTCTTTTTTCCTTCTTAACTAACTATTAACACTATCCCAAAGTATAAACCCTGAGAGGTAGTGAGTTTCCTAGCCTTAGGAGTCTTAAAGAAGAGGCTAGGCAACTTTTGGACAACTACTTGTCAGGTATATTCTAGTGTGAATTCCTTTTGGGTAGGAGTTGAACAAGATGGCCACTGAGGTATCTTCCAAGTCTCAGATTCTGTGACTAGAACACATGTCTCTCTCTCTCTCTCTTTCTCTCTCTCTCTCTCTCTCTCTCTCTCTCTCTCTCTCTCTCTCTCTCTCTCTCTCTCTCTCTCTCTCTCTCT
>NW_027187378.1:34575636-34736172 GCF_028583685.1 Petaurus breviceps papuanus
TCTCTCTCTCTCTCTCTCTCTCTCTCTCTCTCTCTCTCTCTCTCTCTTTTAAAGCAATTGGGGTTAAGTAACTTGCCCAAGGTTACACGGCCATTTATTTTGTGTGGGTGTTAAGTACTGAGGCCGGAACTGATCCCGTGTCCTCCCAACCGGTGCTCTTACTCATTGCGCCACCTAGCCGCCCAGAAGACATGTCTCTTGATTCCCAGATTTATGCTGTTGCATTTGTTGTCTACAAGTGTGCCTTGCTCTTTCATATTAGCATGATTTGCCCCTGGTTTCAGGGCTGATATAACAAGTAAGGAGATGAGGCAGATCCCTTTGTAGTAGGATTTGAGGGGCACCAGAAAGATCTCCTGGCCTTGAACTCTTACACTCTGATACCATAGGGCTTGAAATGTCACCATTAGACATTCATTTTGGGGGGTTTCAAATTGTGGGGAGAGAAGAGGAAGACAGGTCACCTTTTAAAATTCAAATTCCTGGGAAGTCTCTAAAGCCTTGGTGCGTACGAATGAATTAATCAGAAGCTTTCCTTCTACAATACCACTTAAGAGCTTCTTACCTACACCTCATCCTCCTCCTTTCACTCCCTCCCACGCCTCTCTCTTTATTCCCTTATTTTGAACTGGGACATAAGGAAGATCAAAAACAAGTTTCACCAAATTCACAGTTGGCAGAGGATAACCTCACTAGCATTAAACACATTAAATATATTAAAAGAAAGTCGTGAATACGAGGGTAGTCAGTAATGATGATTAAGATTTATGAATGGTTTAAAAATGGTGTGATTCTGAGCCACTACAACCTTCCCCCCACACACACCCAGTCACCCCAGCTCCATAACTGCAGAAGCAGATGGGAACCCAAGTGACTAAGGAGCATTTTGTATTTTTGCCTGTCATGGGTTCTCATGGTGAAAAGACTTCAGTACCTAAGGTATCCAGATTGCTGGTAATGAGCCCTTATGTACTTAGTAAGTCTGGAGCTCAGGACAGATGCAGTTTGTCATTGAGGTCTTTCCCAAAGACTTTTAAGTTGGCAGCTCTTGCCAGAGCTTGTTTGCAGGTAGCTAAGCCTCCATGAACCAAGCTTAGAAGTATTGTATCCTAGGCTACCAAAAGAATTGGCAGATGGGATTGGTAAGCCTCTGTCAGTGTTCTTTGAAGAGTATGAGAGGTCACCTAGGACTGATATGTAGCAGACACTATGCTAGCTTTGGAATCAGAAGACCTAGATTAGATGCTGGCTTGCTAATTACTACCTGTTTGGCCAGAGGAAAGTTACTTTACCTTTTTCAGACTAAGCTTTCTCATATGTAAAATAGATGGTTAGATATGATGACATTTCAGAACCCTTCCTACGATCCTGTGATCAATTGTCCCAATTTTCAAGAAAAGGGAAGAGAGTAGATTAGTGAGGTTGATGAAGAAGGACCTTGCCCTTCCCTAAAAACATCTAATTCTATTCCAAATCACTGATTTACCTTGTTTTAGGAGGCTAAACCAGATTACCCAACACCCAAATGAGAAAAAATGATAAGAGCCTGGAATAACGTGGGTGTCCAATCCAGAAGGTACTTCTCACGTGATCAGATGATTTCACCCAAGACCCAGACTCCTCTGAATATATCTGCCCCTCTGGAAACTCAGGTTTACCCCTTTCACTTTGTTGGTTTTGATCTTTCATCCCAGCTCCTACCCCTCCTCAGGTATCTCAAGTTAAACACCTTCCCTTGTGTGAGGAAAAGTATACCTATAATAAGACCCAACTGCTTTTAGTAGTATAGACTGGGGTTCATTTCTTCTGGGGATTCTGCCCCAAGATATCTGAAATGGACTAGAATAGGAATAATAAAGGATTGCTAAGTAAACTATGAAAACAATCTGATTACAAAGCATCAGCATGGTTTCATTACATGCTGAGTATGGCAGGCTCAACTGAATGATGAGAGTGGAAACCAAAGGTTTAGAAGAGTGAGAAGAGAGGACATGTGGGCAGTATTTTCAATGAATTTAGTGGAGAAGAGAAAATAAAGCTAGCAGGCACTATCACACTTAACTGAGGGTTTTTTTTCAGTGGTGGGTGTGTGGGGGGGATACTTAGGTATGGTGGTAAACACTAGGGAATGAAACAGTAGATAGGGAGGGACAGAAAATTGTGGAGACAATAGTAAGAGCAGTCTCTTGAGGAAGATGGGAGGGAATGAGATCAAGGGTACAAGGAGATAAGACAGCTTTGGCAAGGAGTGTTCTTTCAGTGACGCCATGTTTCTTTTCCTCCGGCATCCACTTAGTCCATACTGTAGAGATCTCATCATAAACACAAAATACACAACAAATCCACCTTTGCCCCCGCCCCTTTTCATTGCCATAAATCATTTAATAACATTTTACGTCTTTAGCCTATTGACTTTAAAGTGAAAAACTTTTTTTTTTTTTATGGGTAGCTGCTTTGTTCTCTACTCCTTGTAACATCCCTTTAAGATAAATTACTCTACATTTCATACTTATAAATGCCTGGGGGCTAACATACCTATTTTTATCTTACAAATTAACGTTAAACATATTTACTGCTTTACACACACACACACACACACACACACACAAATTCACTCATTTTACAGTAACTCTGGGCTTCCAGCAAATAATGGAACACCACCTCCACCCCTCAGTTGGGAGGTGGTGTTCCATGGGGTTAAAAAAATAGTCAAAGATATATACCTATGGCACTTTAAATGGATGTCTTTAAAGCACAGGAAATGACTATTTTTCTCCCCATTATTATTTTTCCTTCAAATAAGGCCCAGGAACAAAATAGGTCCTTCTGTAATTATTCCACATTCTTTCTTTAAAATATACAGTTTTAGGAACAATACCACAATAGGGTTTTTAAAAGCCCTTGCTAGTGGCAGTCCTATTGAAGTAAATCTGACTAAATACCTTTTCCTGCCCACAGAGCTCTTTGTTCCTGCTAGTCTAGTAAGAGGGCTGTTGCTGTTTTGGGACCTCGATTTTTGTTTTTCTTAATTAGAAAAAAAATCTCTTTGGCCATCTTTGATTCTTTAAACTGCACAGGGCACATTCTAATTATTTGAAATGTTTCTACCCCTCCTCCTTCTCCCCTTCCTTACCTCCTTTCCTTACCCTCCCCCCCACACCACTTTATTTAAACTCTGATAACTTGAATTGACTGTGCCTTAGGACTTCAGACTTGGCAGGCAGATTATCCTGAACAAGACTACCTATCTGCCAAGATCAAAGAGACTTGATTTGGAAGGAGCAACTACTCAAATTTAAAAATAGCTGACCATATGGCATACTTTCTCCCCCAATTTCAGGAGAAAGCCACATCCAAGAGTGATCAGCTCCAGAGCTACAAGTTGTAGACATTTCACAATCATCGGGCATGTATATACTGACTTTCATACTTTAAGGAATGGTGCTACCTCCACTAGAGTTAATTGCAACCCTTGCACCCCTTAGTAGATGGTTTCATGTGTTGTTGTGGCCAAAATAAAATAAATAAATAAATAAATGAAGGAATGAATAAATAAATGAATAAGTAAATACATAAATAGGTCAACAAATAAACAAGCAATGAAGAATGAGTGATTAAACGAATAGTTAGTTGGTTGGTTGTTGTCCTTAGTGCTTGAAGAAGACCAAAAAGACATCACTACGTCATGGTCGAGGGACAGTGTGCCTGACTGTGGCTAATCTGACCAATGTGAGCTTGGAAGGCTCTACAACAGGTTGGGCACAAATAGTTTCTATGAACATTCAGAGCAAAGATGTCTCTAAATTTGCACATCTCATGTATTGCAATTCTGGCTTGCTCATAGAACACAGCGCCTTCTTTGATGTGGGCACAGCATGCTAGGTGGTCCTGTTCCAGTATCTCCCGTGTTTCACAATTAATTCCAAAGTTCTCCAGGTAGACTGCAAGAGTGTCCTTGTATCACTTCTTCTGACTTCCATGTGAGCTCTCCCCTTGTATGAATTCTTTGTAAAATAGTATTTTAAGCAGATGGCATTAAAACAATGTGATTGGTCCATTGGAGTTGTGATCTCTACAAGCAGAATTGAATGTTTGACAGTTCAACTGGAGAAAGGACGGTAGTATCTGGTACCTTACTTTGCTGGATGATCTTTAGAATCTTCATAAGATAATTCAAATGGAAATGATTAAGTTTTCTGGCATGGTGTTGCTAGACTGTCCAGGTTTCACAGGCATACAACAATGAGGTCAGCACCATGGCTTTGTAGACCTTCAGTTTGGTAGGCAGTCTAATACCCCTTCTCTCCCATACTTTCCTTCAGAAGCTCCAAAATACTGATCTAACTCTGGCAATATATGCATCAACTTCATGATCTAGGTGTACATCCTTGCCAAGGTAAGGGAACTTATTCACAGCATTCAAAATCTTTCCATTTGCAGTAACTGATAGTTCCATATATGGAGGGTGTGGTACTGGCTGTTAGGGAACCTCTGTTTTCTTGGTGTTAATTATCAGACCAAAATTAGTACAATCAGTAAAGAATTGATCCATACCCTGTTGCATCTCAGCTTCAGAGGTGAACAAAAAGTCACACACCAACTCTTCTTCCACTTTAATCTTAGCTTAGAGCCTTTTCAAGTTAAATAATGTATGATCGATGCAGTAGCTGACTTTGACGTCATTTTTGTCTTCATGGTAGGCGTCTGACAACATGGCTAAAAACATCATGCTTAAAAGCATGAGGGCAAGTACATAGTCCTATTTCACTCCAGTGGTGACTGGGAAAGCACAAAAGCATTGTCCATTATCCAGGACCCATACAAGCATGCTATCGTGGAGCTGGCATAAATACTGATGAACTTCTCTGGGCAACTGAATTATGCCATGATCTTCCACAAGCCCTCATGACTGACAGCAACAAAGGCCTTGATTGGATTGACAAACATTGTGTACAGAGCTCTGTTCTACTCCTGGCATTTCTCCTGCAGTTGTAGGGCAGCAAACAACATATTAAGCATTTCCCAGCCCTTTCTGAAGCCATACTGACTCTTGAGTAGAGGACCATCTTACAACTGAAGGATCAGCGTATTAAGGAGGACTCTGGCACAAATTTCGCCAGCAATGACTAAGACAGAGAGACCCCTCTGTGACTGTCATAGTACAACCTATTTCCTTTTTTTAAGACTATGTGAGTCATTATAATTTCAGAAAAATGTGTATGCAGCTCCAACTTTGGTAAGGTGGCCTTCTTTAGGCAGCCTTGTTTCAGTTAGGGCTGCTATTTGGATGTTAAACCTGCTGAGTTCTCTCACAAGAGCTGTTTGTCTTTCAGGTGTACTGGATTTAGTGTTGTCCATATGTGTACACACATTCCATGTACCAATGGTGAGTTGAATCATCTTTGCAAAAGTTTTTGTATGTTTTTTGGTGTTTTGATTGCAGAGCAAGATCCCACCTACAACAGTAAGCAGGCTAGCATTAAGTTAGATGAAGCAGCTAATTTTTAGAGCACCTTTTCTGGCCCCTTCCTCACACTGGAGGAGAGCAGTTGTGGTCCTTAAAAAAGGCTGCTCAGGGGCAACTAGGTGGTGCAGTGAATACAGCATTGGACCTGGAGTCAGGAGGACCTGAGTTCAAATTTGACCTCAGACACTTAACACTTACAATAGCTGTGACCTTGGGCAAGTCATTTAGCCCCAATTGCCCTGCCATCCGCCCTCCAAAAAGCAAAACAAAACAAATCAAAACAAAAACTCAAATACCCAGAGAACTGCCAAATTCCACTACTGCTTTAATCAGTGAGAGGACTTCTCTGTGGCCTTCCCCATCTCTGTGCAGGGCTGTGACTACAGCTCCCAGTATATCTAAGTAAAAATCGTAAAAGGGTGTGTGCGATGTCTTTTGACTCATTCACAAATTTAATGTAAGTGAGGCAGAGTTGCACAAAGGCATCAGCCTCAGTCTCTCTTCCAAGGCCATTGGAGTCCAGTGACAAGACAAAAGTTGAGATGACTGGAGATAGCCTCGTCTGCAATGGATAACCTTGGCATCTTCAATGTCTAACACACTCCAGTGCTCCACAGTGCCTGCTTCAGCTGTCTTCATGGCCATTGGGGGGACATCCTCACATGCTTGGGGTAGACACCCCTCTAACTCACCGAAGGATTTGAGAACCCTCAGTTACCCTCACCCTGGTTTAGTCTGTCTGTCAAGATGGTTTACTAGGGTGTGGCCACTACACATGCTATCGCTTCCTGATGCCACAGGTAAGAGCTAGAGAAATCAGATGGACACCAAAAGTGGATAAGGAGCCCTCACACCAAAGGTACTAGTCTTTCCTGAACACCCAACCCTTCAATTAAACAAACAAATGAATGAATAAGTAAATAAACAGATAAACAAAAAAGTAAATAAACCAACCAATAAATAGATAGATAAAAGAATGAACAAACGCATGAATACCACCTGATGGCCAGTCTTCTGCCATGGGTCTTCAGTATTGTTCTTTATTGTTCCTGAACTCAAGGCCTTCTGACCTTGGTAATGCTTGCCAGAATTTGAATCCTATTGTCATTGTTTTTGAGAACCAGTCCCTTCCATACCACCAGGAAACATCAG
Organism: Petaurus breviceps papuanus; assembly: GCF_028583685.1. Classification (NCBI taxonomy): domain Eukaryota; kingdom Metazoa; phylum Chordata; class Mammalia; order Diprotodontia; family Petauridae; genus Petaurus; species Petaurus breviceps. The sequence goes on from NW_027187378.1 coordinate 34,582,256, forward strand.
AAACACTAGAAAGAGAACCTGCCAACTCAGAACATTTACTCCAAGGCCACATCTATTTCAGCATGGCTGTCCAAAAGGGATGAAAACTATCAGTTTGTCCAAATAACATTTATTATTGTTGTTTTTAAAAATAAGAATGATCAGGAGAAGGCTGAAACTAAGGTTATAAATGCAGTGGAATTATATTGGTTGGTAAGTAATTAGAGAAATATGAGGAAGATTTGTATGAACTCATTTAGAGTAAAAAAAGCAAGAATAAAAGAATAATATACACACAACTTCCTGGAGTACTGAGCCTGTGCCTAGATATATTCTGGGAAATAGCTCAGTGGAAGGATCTTCTCAGCGACCAGTAAAGACTCCTTTATCATCCCAAAGTAAGCAAATCCATCATCTCTGGACCGGGTCCCTGGACATGGCCAGGATTTAGAGAGATGAGCTGTTTACCTAGATGTAGTCAACATTTGAACCCAAATTCTTACTGTGACTTAACACCTGTGTACTCTTAGGGCAAGGTAACCTCTTCTGGCCTCAGTTTCCCAATTATAAAATTAGGGGTTAAAAGGGATCAACAAGAGGTATTTCTATAAGCATTTATTAATTCCCCAGTATGTGTTAGGTTTGGGGGATTAGAAATTTTTTAAATGCCTGTTCTCAAGGGGTTTTTCATTTATAAAACATTCACATTTAAATGCAAGGAGAAGACATTTAAAAATAAATACACAGTTCCTGGGGGAGGGGAGGTTCTAATGACTGGCTTCTAGGAGGAGGTGCCATTTGAGCTAAAACTTGACAACAGGATTTCAAGCGGCAGAGACAAGGAGCCTTCTCCTAGCAGGATGCTGAGGTGTGTCTAATCAGAGAGTAGCCAGCAGAGATCACAACCAAAGGGTTCTGTTGTTCTCTCTACTTAGAGCAATGGCTCAACATGACTTTTTAAGCAATGCCAACAAGCCTCAATTCTCTTCCTTCTCCAGCATTCTTTGTTGTCTAATTCTATCTCAGCATCTCTTCTCAGCCTGCCAAGCCCTGCAAAACGTCCTCCCAAAGAGTGACAGATACTTCCAAAGGCTCTCTTGACAGAAGCAATACTTGCAACCTATATCAGTCAATTTAACTCTTTTTCTTTATGGAAAAGTATTTTTTTTTCTGCCCCTTTCTTCATTACATTGTTCTATGTGAAAGAAAGGGCAGTGACTTAAAGGGACAGCATCTTATATGAACACTGACTATAAGCAAGTCTGAACCCCAGCTTCCTCATTTGTAAAATGGAGATAATATGGACAGTATCACTAGCTGAGGCAGCTGGTGGCACAGCACATATAGCACTGGCCCTTGAGTCCAGAAGACCTGATTTCAAATCTGGACTCGGGTGCTTACCAGACACTTATTGTGTGACCCTGGACAAGTCATTTAACCTCTGTTTGCCTCATTTTCCTCAACTGTAAACTGGGGATTATAATAGCACCTACCTTGGAGGGTTGTTGTGAGGATCAAATGAGATAATATTTTTAAAGTGCTTAGCCTAGTGCTTCTTTAAATTAAACATTTAATATGTTTAAATAACTTTTTTTTGGCCTTTTTTTTGAGGGCAACTGGGGTTAAGTGACTTGCCCAAGGTCACATGGCTAGTTTTGTGTTAAGTGTCTGAGGCCAGTTAAAATAACATATTAATGCTAGTTATGATTGTTATTACTGTAAGTCAGTTAACCCTCCCACCAAAAAACCCCACCTCTGTTTGCGTCAGTTTCCCTAACTATAAAATGGGGATAATAATAGCATTTGCCTCGCAAGTTTGTTGAGATGATATTTGTCATTAGCACAGTGCCTGGTACATAGTAGGAACTTTATAAATGCTTATTCCCTTCCTCTCTCCCTAGAATCTACCTCTATTCCAATACCACATAAATCATGCAAGAGCATCAAGGCCAAACTGAAAATAATCTGAACTACATAAAATTCGATGACAATTTATATAGCCTGCACCTTGCTTTCATGAACACGTTTCAGGAGGCAGCATTTCATTTGGGGCTGTCATATTGGGCAACACCATTCTTCCTGTTGAGGACATATTCACTTTTTTTTTGCATTCATTCTCACTACATTATTCTTCTGCTCAAGACCTTTCAGTGTCTCCCTATTATGTACTCAGTAAATTGAAAATATTTAGGTTGGCCTTTAAGGCTATCTACAACCTCCTGGCTCTCTACTTGACTCTATCTCAGTTTTATCTCATACTATGCCTTTCCATGTATTCTTTGTCCTATCCAAACTAGATTATTTGCTCTTCCCAGTAGCTGCCCCATGCTTCTGCCCTCCATGTTTTTGCTTGCTCTTTTGCCTATGGCTCAAATGTACTTGACCTTTGCCTATTGACATTTTTCAGTTTAGTTGTTATTCAGTCATGTCTGACTCCTCATGACCGCTTTTGGGATTTTCTTGGCAGAGATATTGGAATGGTTTGACATTTACTTCTCTAGTTCATTTGACAGATGAGAAAACCGAGGTAAACAGGGTTAAGTGACTTGCCTGGGGTCACACAGCTAGTAAGTGTCAGAGGATAGATTTGAACTCATGAAGATGAGTCTTTCTGACTTTAACACTAGTATTCTATCCCCTGCACTACCTAGCTGCCCCTACTTACTCTTTAAAACATGTCAAGTACCATCATTTCCTGATCCCTTTACCTAGTTGGTGATGATTTCCTTGCAATCAATCAATCCATCAATCAAAAATATTTATTAAGGGGCAGCCAGGTGGCTCAGCGAATAAGAGCATCAGCTCCAGTGTCCGGATGACCTGGGAATCAAATCCGGGCTCGGATACTTAGTACCACATCCAGAAATAACTGGCCGTGTAACCTCGAGCAAGTTACTTAACCCCGATTGCTTTTTAAAAAAAAAATATTTATTAAGTGTTTGCTATGTGTTAGGCCTTGGAATTAAAAAAAAAAGACAAAACTTGTCCCAAACCTCAGGGAACTTCCATTCTGATGAGAAAGATAACTTTATATAAAAAAGTACAGACAAAGCAGATGGAAGGAGTATTTTGACTCTGATAGTTGAAAGAAAGTATGCTAATTATGGAATAAGCATTTTACAGGGCATAGTGAAAGGGGGTCAAATCTTGAGTGGGAAATTGTTGGTTAAATTGGATACAAATGGGGGAAATAGGCAGCTATGAGTTGGCAGGTCTGTTCTTCTGCACTGGGAAGGAATGAATTTCATCCTTCACTAGGATGAAAAGATTAAAAGGATAGAGTATGCTGACTTTTGAGGAATAAATCTACACATGTGGATGGGCAAAAATTCATCAAGGAAGGGAGAAAGTTAATTAGATGGCTTAGGGTCATCCTTTCAAACATGATCCTATGTACAGTGGTAGTGATGTGTCCTGTGAGATCATAGTATAAAAAGGATATATCTAAAACCAAAAGCTAGCATTTTTTTTACAGTGAGGAAATTCTAGAAGTGTTGCAGTAAATACAGGCATAAAGCAAAGATACTCTCTTTCCCCTTGGCTATTTAACAAAGCTCTAGAAGTGTTAGTAATAGCAACAAGATAAGAGAAAGATGTTAAAGGAATAAACACAAAGAGAAAGAAAGCCGTCCCTATTTGTGGTAAGTTATGGTTTACTTAGAAATCCATAGACGGGGTGGGAGCGGGGTGGGGGGGGCCTAGGTGGCACACTGAGTAAGAGCTCTGGCCCTGGAGTTGGGAGGACCCGGGATAGCTTCTGGCCTCAGGTACTTAACACCCACCCACCCACACACACCCACACACACACACACACACACACACACTGCCCATGTAACCTTGGGCAAGTTACTTAACCCCAAATGCTTTAAAAAAAAAAATCCATAGACGAAAGGTAAAGAAACTAGTTGAGGTAATTAATAGTTTTAATAAAAAACAAAGCAGAACAAGAGAAAGATCCACAAAAATCAATGAAATTTGTATATAGAAATAATAATTCTAAGAGTTAATAATAGAAAGGGAAGTCCTAGCCCAAAACTACAAAGTGGCACAAAAAATATCTGGGAATAAATCTACTGAGGCATATATAAGATTTTACAGAATTTTGAGAATTGGAAGGGACTTCATCAATCAGTGAATCCAACCCTTACATAAAAAAGAATCCTAACTACCATATATCTGACAAATGATCATCCAGTCTCGGCTTAAAGACTCCGAGTTTTTTAGTTTGTTAGAATATAAGCTTTTTGAGGTCAGGTTCTATGTTACTTGTTTTTGTATTCTGAGTATTTAGCATAATGCTTGCAACATAGCAGGAGTTTAAGATGTGCTTTTTTGCTCCTTTCCTTCCTTCTTTCCTTCCTTCCTTCCCTCCTTCCTTCCTTCCTTCCTTCCTTCCTTCCTTCCTTCCTTCCTTCCTTCCTTCCTTCCTTCCTTCCTTCCTTCCTCCCTCCCTTCCTTCCTCCCTCCCTTCCTTCTTCTCTTCTTTCCTTTTCTTTGGTAAAGAAAACAGATGCATAACAAGAATTAAGCAGTTTCACCTTCTCTCTATTGTCAATTATCATCATTTCATCTCCCCTTGGTGAACAGAGTGCCATTGCTTTTTGGATTCTTTTTTTTCCCTCACAGTACAGCTAAAAAACTCCCAACAAAACATAATTCTTTTTGTTATCCTTATCTTTCCTGCCAACCTCAGCTCATTCTCAGCTTCAGCACTCCCGACACTAATCTTGCTTTCCTACACATCCATCTTCTGCACAACTGTTTTAAAACAAATTATTTCATGAGTTCCTTGTACATCCATGCCAGGTTCTTCAGGTGAATTCAGTTTTTCTCTTTATTAGAATTGTTTCCCTTTATATCTTCAGAATTTATTCTTGAGAATTTCTCCTCTCTCTTGGGCCAACTTGCCCGACAGAATTTTAGTCCATGGGAGTCTACCTATTATTCATCTGAACATGAATGCTTCAAGGTTTTGTGATTCAGTTGGCATGGGAGCTCACTCTAACTGATGCAGATCCCAGAATCTCTACAACTTGGTCTTCTAAGAGTTGCCATGGTTAAAAAATTAATTAAAATGTAGTCAAAAGGATAAGCCTCTGTGAATTTACTTAGCTTGTCTTTGGATAATACACCTACATCAAGTATTTATTAATTGCCTATGTGCCAGGCACTGGAGATACAAATATAATGAATGAAACAATCCCTACTCACAAGGAGATTTTACTTTAAAGAGGGAAACTATCTTTTAGAAGTATCATACTCAAAGCTTTTTAAGCTTGGTGCTTTGTTTAGTCATATGGGGTTTTCTTGGAAAAGATATTGGAGTGGCTTGCCATTTCCTTTTCCAATGGTTTAAGGCAAAAAAACATTAAATGATTTGCCCAGGTTTGCACAACTAGTAAATCTCTAAGGTCACATTTGAACTCAGGTCTTCCTGATCCCAGGCTCAGCATTCTATCCACTGAGTCATCTAGCTACTGCCCTTAGGCCTGCTAAGACCTACCAAAGTCTGTGTTGTGCCAGCATACAGCAAGTACCCAAGATTCACTTCTGACCCTTTTTTTATATTTGTCTAAAACAGACATTGCTCTTTCTACCTCTCTTTTTCTTCATTCTTTAACTAATTTCTTCCTAATAGTTTTAGTACTTGAATCTCATAGGAATTATAACTTGTTATATTCTTTGTTTCCCAAATGAGGTTATTACAATTTTCTTCCTAGCAATAAATTGACTAGTGGTTGGGGGCAGGGATTAGAGTGGAAAAAACCTAGATAATTCATATTTTTCCTGAACTTAACATTTATTAGAATCAGCCAGAGAATTGAAGACTAATAGCCTGTCAGGTCCACACTTTAATTCCTTATCTTGCAGTTTATTCTGTTTCACAGTCTTCTTAAAACACTTTCCAGCTATGAATGAACCTGTTGCTGGAAGAAGATGGGTTATCAATAGAGAGAATGACCTGTCCAGAATAGAGAGATACATGAATGTATAAGGTTGAGCCTGGTTATTGAGAGACTTTAACACCCCCAGGTCAAGGAATCTGAACTGATGTGTAGGATAATAGGAATATTTAGTATATTCTTCTTATATTAATAGGTTTTGATGCCTTTTGTAAAATGATAATTTCTATTAATACCACCTTTCCCCACTCCCCTTCTCAGGGGAGGAAAACAGTTAAGCAAAAATATCTGATAAAATAAACATGACTGATTCAATAGTTTCTTGAGGAAATGCATGACATGATAAAAATGACACATGAATCTGACAGTGATGTGTAGGACAAATTGGAAGGGGAGAGGGTGCTAGGATTTGGGCTAAGACATAGTAATTGCACCCTGGAGGAGATCTTCTGTTCTGTTGCCAAGCGTGGCTCCAAAGGGCCTGCTATGGATTGTGCTCCCTAATGTCAGCCCTCAAGGGGAGATATAGCCTAGCTTCTTTTCATAGCCACACATAGAAGGGAATTTAGAGATAATCTAGTTCAACCCCATTATTTTGGAGATTAATAAATTGAAATTCAAAGAAATTAAAAGACATGATATTTGTCATTCACACAAACCTCTAAAAATAGTCATATTTATGCCAATGTACCACTTCTGGTAATGAGTTTAAAAAGTTAGTACATGTTGGGTGAAATAATTAGGCATCTAGGTGGTAAAGCGGATAGAGTACCAGGCCACAAATCAGGAAAACTCATCTTCCTGAGTTCAAATCTGGACTTAGGCACTTACTAGCTGTGTGACTCTGGGCAAGTCACTTAACCCTGTTTGCCCATCTGTAAAATCAGCTGGAAAAGAAAACGGCAGACCACTCCAATATCTTTGTCAAGAAAACCCAAAATGGGGTGGGGGTCATGAAGAAATGACTGAAACAACTGAACAATGTTGGTATGGAGAAATTCTGCAAGAGGAAACCCTCAGTATAAATTCAGGTCAGTCAATCTTACTACAGAGCTGTGTAGCATATGGAGATTTCAAGTGATTCACCCAAGGTCACAGCGAGCATTTATCAGAGGTGATTCCTGAACCTGGGACTTCTTCGCCTCAAGGCTGAGCCACTATCTACTAAGTGATGTTGCCTTTCTCTAATCAAAACAAAAGTTCCAAAAAATATCTATTTCCATAAATCTTCTACATTAACTTTTGGTCAGGGGTATATATACAATAGAAAGTTAGGAGTTCTTATAAAGATAATAAGGGCTTAAACTAGAAACAATAGCATTGAAGATGAAGGTTTGTGGGAAACTGCAAAGAAAGAAACAATAGAATTTTATGATTGATTCAATATAGGAGTCAAAGAAGGCTCCAGGAGTTTGAGTCTGAGGGTCTAAGGTAGATAGAGAGACAAATAAAACATATATTAGGGACCCTTCGTGTGCCAGGTACTGCACTAAGCACTGGGGGGAGCAAGGAGGGGGGAGAGAAGAACAGGCACTATTTTACAAATAAAGCAAGAAAGATAGTCCATGACCTCAAGAAATTTGTTTTCTAATGGAGGAAAGACAGCCCATAAAGTAAGGCTGGAAAGGGGAAGCATATGGTTTGGAGATAGCTTGGAAGTGATATGGAATCCTGGTTCTGGACAAGATGAGGTGAAAGAGAGCTCCTCTATTAGAGGGCCAGTGTCCCAGGGGCAGAGTCCAAGGTTCCAAAGGGGTTTGAGAGTGTGGATGGGGATGATGGCCTGAATGGAAGCTGCATAGTATAAACATGGCTGGGAAATACCCCAGAGGTGGGTTCAGCAAGATAAAGTGAAGGTTTCATTTTTGGGGATGACGGACAAAATAGAAGCACTCTTGTTATGGAGACAGATGGAAAGCAGCATTGTAGAGACCCAATTCCAGTCTTCTTAGGAGTACGATCCAAAATTCTGGTAGGGCAAAATGGGGGTGATGACTGGAGTGGAGGTAACATGGTATGGAGATGGCTGGGAAGTGAATGATGGTGTTAGTCGCACAAATGGGAAACCAGCATCAAGAGGAATAGGATGTTATTTTATATCCAGACTGATACACAGCATCTCCAGGTTTAAATATTTATTGCAGTGTTCCATGCATCTATGGTTTTATCAGTTTGCATAATCCCTCCACTAAATTGGTGATGAACCTTTCTTAACTTTGACAGATGAGTCTTTGGAGTGATTTACAGTCTTGCTAATTAGCCCAGTTCTCACAGCCTTACCCTTTATCCCCCTTCAGTAAGTATGATCAACAAATCTGACGTTTCACTTTGAAAACCTAAAGTTGTCATCACAACCCAATGAGGTATCAGAGTAGGATTTAGATGCTTATACTAAATATCATTTATTATACTTAATATGTTATAATAATAGCATTAGCAGCAACATGGCACAGTGGATACAATGCTGTACTTGGAGTAAAGAGGTCTTTGGTTCGAATTCTGGTTCTGAGGCCTACTAGCAGTGTGATCCTGGTTCAGTCACTTGACCTCTATATATCTCAGACAACTTTGTAGTACTCATCTACTAAGTAATAAGGTTACAATATGTGTGTGCGCATATGTATGTACACACATATACATACACCATACACACATATTAGTGGAAGAAGTTTGCTACTCTTTTGAAAACAACAATTACAACAGATTTTTTGCATATTGTCTTATGATACTGTGATGGATGGAGTGCTTAACCTGGAGTCAGGATGACCTAAATTCAAATCTTGCTTCAGACAAGTCACTTAACCTTTTATAGAACTTAGAATCTAGGAAAGAGAGATTGATTTGGAGTCAGAAGACCTGGGTTCAGTTCTTGGCTCTGTCATTTATGACTCCTGTGGATTGGGGGTAAGTCACTGCCCCTTTGCAGACCTGTGGTTTCTTCATCTGTAAAAATGAGCAGGAAGGATTAAATGACCTCCAAGGTGCCTTCTGGCTCTACATTTAGGATCCTAAGAGTAAGGGGAAGGGGAATACAGCACATATTAAATATCTATTATTAATAATAAATTAGTAAATAATTATATAATATATTATCTATTAATAAATTGATAAATATATTTAAAATAATAAAGAATAAGTCTTAATATCAAGTGACTTAATTTTAAGTGACCAGGTCCTATCCAGCCTCTGGCTGTCTCAGATTCCTCATCTGTAAAATGGGAACAATAATAACCTCCCAGGGTTTCTATGAGGATAAAGAGAGATAATAAAGGTTTCACAAAACTTAAAGAGTTATATAAATGGTAGCAATCATCACCATCGTCATCGTCATTGTAACATTTAACATGTTTAAGTTGGACTCAGTACCATGCTAATAATTATTCTTCCCATCCTCAGTTGTGTAAAGCATAGTAAACTCTACCGGCCAGTAGTAATTATCTTCAAATATAAAGAATAGCACGTCCATTTGCCATTCTTCCCATTACTTTCAAATTTTAGAGCTTGCTTTAGCGCTTGGCCTTATGAAGTTCAGCCTTCTTAGTTTGATTTTCAAGGGCTTCCATCATTTAATCTTTCTGGCCTTTCCTCTCACCACTCTCTAGCATGTATTTTATACTCCAGCCAAACCAGCAAACACATCGTTGCCATCTTTGTCCCACACTATCTGCCTTTGTCACACTGTTTTCCTCTGCTAAGAATGCTTCTCCCTCCCCATTTCTGTCTGTTCTTTAAATAAATCCTTACTCAAAGGCCACTTCATCCATAAGGTCTTCCTGGATTTCCCCTTGGTCAGTGACACTTCTCACCAAAATTCCACACGGAACTTTGCTGACACCTCTCTTAAGCACTCTCTTTATTATTTTGTAGTACACTTATTTATATGTCCTGTGTTCCCCTTTCCCTTACTCTTAGGATCACAGGTGTAGAGCTGGAAGGTACCTTAGACGTCATTTAATCCTTCCTGCTCATTTTTACAGGTGAAGAAACCACGGTCCTACCCCAATCCACAGGAATCGTAAATGACAGAGCCAGGAATTGAACTCAGATCCTCCAACTCCAAATCAATCTTTCTTTCCACTGTCCTAGACTCTAAGTTCTGTAAAAGATTAAATGACTGGGTCCTACCCAGGTCCTAGTATAAGGATGTGCACAGTGATACTTAAAAATGTCTGTTGAAGCAGATTTTGGTCTGCCAAGTGCTACTATATTCAGGAAACATGCTCTGAGCCCTCATTTGAATATTGAGTGTACTAGAATCATTACAAAATTGCCTTCCTGAACAGGTACAACACATGTTTTATGTATTATTCCTGAGTGAAAACCCCATTCTACTTTTAAAGCAAACTATTAAATATTGGCACAAGGCCCTTAGTAGTGTTTTGGCTTATGCAAAACTTTCATTTTCCACAACCCAGCTCTAATGAGCTCAGAATAAGACAGATTTATTTAAATCTAATGTAAACTAAATATTTTAATGCACCTTTCTGTATTTGAATGAGATGCTAATATTTAAACTCAATTGATTTCTACAATATGAACTGATAGCAAAAGATGGATCAATACTGTACAGATATGCTTGCTTTTCTCAGCCTTCTTCCAGAAAACAAAGACTCTTCAACAGAAAATAAGGTCAGGATTTAACTGAATCATACATTTGTATAAATTCATAGTTATGTACACAAGTAATTTCCATTAAATGTGTTTTCTGTTTGGAAAGTTTTTATTAAATTACGTGTAGAATTTCTCTAGGACAGCTAGGTGGCTCAGTGCATAGAGTGCCAGGCCTGGAGTCAGCATGACTCATCTTTCTGAGTTCAAATCCATCCTCAGCCACGTAGTCACTAGCAGTGTGACCCTGGGCAAGTCACTTAACCCTGTTTGCCTTAGTTCCTCACCTGTAAAATGAACTGGAGAAGGAAATGGCAAACCATTCCAGTATCTTTGCCAAAAAAAAAACCAAGTGGAGTTACGAAGAGTTGGACACAACTGAACAAGAAGAATTTCTCTACCTCCTCTGCAACCAGTATTGGTATATAAGCTACAACAAATTTCTTGGTGGGCTTTGTGCAAATACTTATCAGGAATACTACACTGAGATATCCAAATGTTCAATGAAATGGTCTTTCTTGTTGCCTTGGGAAGTATGACAAAACCCACTTCACCAGCTACTTTCTTTATTTGCTTCTCTAAGGAAAACTGTGAGCTAACTTTCCATTTGGCTCCAGCTTCCTTCAGTTATAGTGAAAACATCAAGACTGACATGATTCAGTTCCTCCAGTACCTCACATTTGTTTTTATTTATTTTCATTTTTGCTTTTTGGCGGGCAATTGGGGTTAAATGACTTGCCCAAGGTCACACAGCTAGTTTTTGTGTTAAGTGTCTGAGGTTGGATTTGAACTCAGGTCCTCCTGACTCCAGGGCCAGTGCTCTATTCACTGTGCCATGTAGCTGCCCCACGCATAAAGGGTTTTTACAAATATCTCATTTCATCCTCAAAATAGCCCCGCAAAGTAGGTACTGTTATTATCCCCATTTTTGAAGATAAGGAAACTGAGACAGACAGAAGTTAAGTGACTCACCCAGGGTCACACAGCCAGTAAGTATCTGAGGACAGATTTGAATTCAGATCTTCTTGACTCCAGGGCCAGTTCTTTACACACTGGCTCTAGTACCTACTAATTAACTATGTGATTTTGAGCAAATAGTTTAATCTCTCTGGGCTGCAGTTTACATATCTGTTAAAAATTGTGGTAGGAGGTATATCTAATTAGCTTTAACTGGATCCGTGATTTTATCCTTCTCTTGTTAAGCTCCCTTCTGCCAAACTTCTAGAGACAATGTGACATAATTTATGCTGGAATTTTGGAAAGAGCACTGGGTTTGAAGTCGGGGGCGGGGGGCGGGAATAGGGTTCCTATCTTTTGACAGCCAGGCTCTCATAGCTGGTAAGCAGATCATTTAATCTCTTTGGTCCCCACTTTCTTAATCACTCTAGGCTAGAGACACAGGTTCCCCTTCCTCCTCTGAATAAGGACAGAGGAATTGGCAACCTGGGCCACTTACTGGCCTGCACCCAACCACCACCATTTGCCCATTTGCTAGAGAAGTTTGAGTCCCAAGCAAAGGAACTAAAACCCCATTTTTGCATTCAGCAGCTCATTATTTCCGCTTCTATATCCCAAGAAAAGTTGTTCATTGTAGTATTAATTATGGCTCCAAAGTCTGAGGGAGAAGTAAAAGAAAAAAAAAGATATCTAATGTACAAATATGTATCCAAGTATGGAACAGGTCTGTGATTCTCACAAAGATAGTGGATAATGAGCATAAAAGGACTGTAGCATGCATTATAGAATGATTAGAACAGAATTCAGCAACAACTTAACACTACTAGTGCAGTCAGCTGCGAAGCTAACAGTCAAGCTTTATTGAGACAAGAACAATTTGGGTTTCAATTTCCACCCCCCTCCCAAAAGCTGCTAATTAGCTACTTCACCTCTATACTGACACATTCCTTGTGAAAAGGAAATCCTGTTGCTGACACCCTGATTACTCTAATAGATAATGCCCTTAACATAGGCCTCTTAGAACCTTTCAGTGCATACAAGGTCACTTACTAATGAAATACACATGGAAAAAAGGGGCAAAAGTAGCTAAATCTCCCTCCCCCTAGAAGCCCAGTCATTCCAGCCAATACTCCATGGACAATAAGCCTTCCTATTCTAGTCCTTTCTGGTCACCTGGAGGGCTGCCAGTCAAAATCCATTGCTTCCTCTACCAGACATGGCACCCCACATCATCTGTTCTTCCATCTCAGCAGCCAATTAGGAGATTTGCATCAGAAGAGTCTTCATCACAAGTCCAGAACTTGGTCCTTGGAGCTTACATGTGATCATCCTGAATCAGGCAGAGAATGAATATCTTTGTGTCTCTAAGGAATGGTGGCTGGGAATGCTGAGGGTGGGTTGGAGAAAGACACCTATCTCACAAACTGACACAAGATAATGTATGTAACGTGCTTGGAAAACCTTAAAAAGTGGGATTTAAATGCCAACTATCATTAACAACTGTTTTTTAAATGTTTATTATATATCACCAGAATAAACCTTTCTCAACACCCTTACTGATCCTCATTCCAATTTTTCCCCTTACAAAGAAACAGCAACCATTTTCCTCCACTGAGTGTGTGTAGGAACCCAAAAGCTGTCACAATCATCCCTTCAGCTGACAGCTTTACCATGTCAACCCTGGAAGTTGGCTCCCAGCCAAAAGGATCATTTCGTTTCTCTTTTTCTACATCTGTTATGCCTCTGAAGAAAAAGCTACTAGCTATTCAACTCCAAAAATAAAATTTTCAGAATTCTTGTTTGCTCTTTTACTCCCAGGAAATTTGAGATAGGGAAAGGCCAGGATTGAGATTAACATAATTTAACAATTTCAGCTCACTGGAAAAATCTTAAAATTTTTAATTAGCATTTGATTTTCCAGTGCCCTTAAGACTGATTAGGGAAAAAAATGAATAATTTTGGCAAAGTTAAATCACAAGATGCTATCATTATAGCCCGGGATGTTTTGGGGATAACATCCAATTCACTATTAGTAATATCAAATGCTTTAGGTAATTGGACAAAGCTTAATTCAATTATGTAGAGATTCACTCTCAGGTGTCCTTTTCTCCCCCTGAAGCCATTTCCCCTCCATTCTTAGCCATTTATCTCCTGATATAGAAAATGGCTAAATCATAACATCCTAGATGTAGATCTGAAGAGACCTTCAGGTCACTGAGTCTATACCCTTTATTTTATAGATGAGAAAACTGAGGCTTAGAGATATGGGCCCAGGTCTTCCTACCTTCAAGCCCAAGTAACTGTAAATCAGGATCTTTGAGTTCAGTTCTCTGGTCTGAGCATTTGAGGGGAAGGTCTGGGGAGACCTCTAGAGGGATGCCCAGGTTATTGGGTGGTGAGAAGAACAAGTCTCAATCTCTCCCCTCATAAAGCAGTATCCACCTTATTTGCAGATCAGGCATGTTCTCCAGGGCATTCTTTTGGAAGACAGGGAGAGTTCCTAATATAGGAACTTCCATTCAGTCTTCTTCTTCTTTTTTTTTTTTTTTAAGCAATTGGGGTTAAGTAACTTGCTCAAGGTTACACGGCCAGTTTTCTCTGGGTGTGGTGCTAAGTATCTGAGCCCGGGATTTGATCCGCAGGTCATCCTGACACTGGGGCCGGTGCTCTTACTTGCTGAGCCACCTGGCCACCCCCATTCAGTCTTCTTAAAAGAAAACAGAGAATTGCCCGAGGTGTTAGCCACTGGACTGGAAACCTGGGTAAAGAAGAGTCAGTTGGAAAAGACATGGAGGTATGACATGGATGGGATGACATGGTCAGAGCTGAACTTTCTGGAAGGCTAGGCTAGTAGGTCAAAATTCTGGCAGGACTTATCTAGAAAGTATTTAGCTCGGTTCCAATAGGCCCACAAACTGCTTGTGAATGCTGAATTTTTCAGGTATAACACTACTCTGACAAAAAGGGAATGAATGTCTCCCAGAGTGATGGGGAAAATTAAACCCACAATTCAAAATGTAATCTTGCTCTTGCTTTTGGCTGCCTCATCAGGGAATGGAGTAGAGGGGTCAAACACACAACCCTCAGCTGGCACTAGCCCTTGCAAGTGTTAAATAAAGATGTATTGGGAAATATTTCGCAAAATAAACAAAAGTACAATAACACAGAGGTAACGTCACATTTTAAAACTAAGTCAACCTGCAGCCTTAGTGGATCCATATGTACGGATTTCTACTTGGGTTTAAAACTGCTAGTGCAGAGATGTCCCACAATCAAAGAAACAAGCATTTGTTAAAGAGTCTGCTTTGGGTCAGGAACTGTGCTAGGGATATAAAGACAAAAATGAAACTGTCCCTGCCCACAAGGAATTTATATTCTATTAGCATATACATATATACATACACATAATACACTATATATATATATATACACAATGTGTACATATAAAAGTATTTATAAAATAATCATAATGTAATTGGTTGATACAATTGGGTGCTAGCACCAAGAAAATGGGAAGAAAATCAGGAAAGGCATCTTACAAAGGTAACAATTGAGCTGAACCATGAAAGAAATTAAGGATAGCAAAAGGTGAGGGCAATGCGAAAGTGCATTTGGATGGGGGCAGGGAGGATAGCCAGAAAGAAGTGATGGAGTGTTTTATGTGAAAAACAACAAAAATCCAGCTTGATTTGATTGTACAGCATGTCCGGGTAAGACATAGAACAAGGCTGGAAAGGTAAGTTGGGCATTAAGGCTGTGAAGGGTTTCAAATTCAAACAATGGAGTTTTGTCCTGGAGGTAGCAGGGAACCAGTGTAGTTTGAATAGTGGGATGACATGGTCAGAGCTGAACTTTCTGGAAGGCTAGGCTAGTAGGTCAAAATTCTGGCAGGACTTATCTAGAAAGTATTTAGCTCGGTTCCAATAGGCCCACAAACTGCTTGTGAATGCTGAATTTTTCAGGTATAACACTACTCAAAGGCATCCACTAAAGTCATGGAGATTCACAAGCTACATTGTTTTTCTCATTTTGACATTCTCATATTGACAATCTCAGAGTATATGGATGGCATGGTGGAGAAGGCAAAGCAAGCCAATTCCCAAAGAGCTATTCTCTTGATTCAATCACTTAACCCATGTATTTCCAGGCAAGTTAATTTTCCTTTCTATGATTTGGTCTACTCATTTGTATGATGCTGACCTAACTCATGAAGGCAATGTGAGGCATGATCTAATGCCTGTAATGTGGTTTGCAAATTAACAATATATCTTTATGGTATACATAGTACTTCATTGGTTGTAAGCCAACAGGAAAGTAGAGCAATCCAATTTATCTTCCTTCAATTTATTAAAACAGGAAAAGACCATAGAGAACCTTGCTGGAAAAGCTATTGAGAAAAAAAAAGCAGAAAAAAAAAACCTTCAATCGATCTCAGAAAGCAATTTCTAGTGCACTCTAATGTTTTATTTTGCATTATGGTTATCCCCATCCTACTGTTTGGTCGTTTTTCAGTGATGTCTGACTCTTTGTAACTCCATTTGGGGTTTTCTTGGTAAAGATACTGGAGTGGTTGCCATTTCCTTCTCCTGCCCATTTTATAGATGAGGAAACTGAGGCATACAGGGTTAAGTGACTTGCTCAGGGTCACACAGCTAGTAAAATTTGAACTCATGAAGATAAGTCTTCCTGACTTCAAGGACAGCACTCTATCCATCAAACCACCTAGCTGCCCCCATCCTTCTATACGAGACAGTAAATTCTCTGAGGGCAGGGATCATGTCTTAGTCAAACATGGAATCATCTGTGGAGCTCATACAGTATTCTGCTCCCAACAGATGCTTGATGAAATTTTATTGCATTGAATCATTTTGCTAAGATTATAAATTAGAAAAAATTGGACAATCTTCTCGTCTACCTTAAAAAAAAATGGTGTAGGGAGCTTCCTTGGAGTAACTTCCTTTACCAGTTCAGATCAACACCTACACTGTGGCTTATAGTCTTAGAGAGTTACCTGGGAGAGCTGAGAAGTGAAGGATCTTGCCCCCTGATCAAACAGCCTGCATGGATCAAAGTCAGGATTTGACTCCAAGGCCAGCTCTCTTAAAGCTTTACTATGCCTGACTGACTCTCCCTCTATTTAAAAAGCTCATGTTCCCCAAGTCCTTGATGGGAAATATATGATTGTTTCTTTTTCATTTAAGAGCCCCTGGGTTTTAGGGCTGGGATAGGCAATTCCAGAGTTTAAAGACATTTAATTTATAGCATAATATATAAATTTCAGATAAATCCTACAGTTTCTTTAGCAACAATTTATAATTACATGGCTTTGGTGAAAGCTTTTAAGATTTCTTTCAAGGCAATGTTTCCTTAGTAACTAGTCAAATAACACCCCAGATGGATGCTGCGTTTTTGTTAACTACTTACCTACCATATCTTGATATTAATTTTTATCATGCATGGCAGAATGTTAGTAAAAATCAGGCAAAATAATAGGTGATTTCTATGTCTTCCTGAATTTCATTTTACAAATTCTTTCTCCCTATACATGGGTGTGTGTATATATATATATATATGTCCCTCTCTATATATGTTCTAGATCATCTTTCACATCTGCTTCTATCTACTTACACAGCCACCACCCAAGGCCCATGACTCATCACCTCTTGTTTGAACTATTGCAACAGCCTCCTAACTAAGTTTCCTGCTTTTGGTTCTTCCCCTCCCTAATCCATTTTACATGAAGGTTCTAAACTCATGGTCTTAAAACACAAATCTGACTATCACTCAAAGATCTCCAATGGTTCCCTATTCCCTCTAGCATAAAATAGCCTTAGCAGGGCACTTAAGTCTTTCCACAAAGTAGACCCCAATTACATTCCTGATCTTATCCCATATTACTTCCCTTTATCCAATAAACATTTTTAAAGCACCTACTATATGCCAGGTCCTGTACTAAACCCTGGAAATACAATTAATAAAAAGAAAGATAGCCCTGCTCTCAATGAGCTTACAATTTAAAGGGGGAAACAATGTGTAAAAGGAGGCAGGAAAGGAGAAGGGAGAAGTGGAACACCAGTGGGTGACACCTAACCTGGGGGAATCTTGTTCCGTGGAGTTGAAACTAGGCAGGTCAGCAGATACAAAATGGTGAGATCTGAATTTTTGCGCTCTATAAAGGAAGGCAATGGGAGGAGATACCAACTCAGCCCTCCAGTCCTTCTGTCAGAAGGAAAGGTGGCTGAGGGGGGCAGAGACAACCCAGGCTTGAGTTATCTGCATGGTAGTGATTTTAGAAGTGATGAGCTCATCATGGAGGGGCATCTTGTTCTGCAGAGTTGAAACCAGGCAGGGCAGCAGATGCAGACCGAACACTTTAGACACTCTTCATCCTAGTCATTCCATCACCTGGTTAACATAGGCTCTCACATGTGTCTTTCATGTACTTCCCACTCATTTTTGCCTTTTGGATATCTCCAGTGCTTAACATTCCCGGGCATGTAATAGGTGCTTAATAAATGCTTGTTACTAAATATTATAAATTTTTCAAAGTTTGGCTTTATGATTTCATCATTGTGGAGACCTCCCACTAGGGAAATTTTCTTGGCTGGTGCAGATCAGCAATTTGGTCTCACAGAGTTGTCTGGGAGCATTGAGAGGATAAGTGACCTATCCACAGTCAGACATATAGCATATGACAAAGGTAGGACTTGAACCCAAATCTTCTTGGCTATATGGTCTGCGTGTGACTGTAAAGTACAATGCATATAAGCTTTTATTCTGTTTATCTTTTCATCTCTTTGAGCTGCTTTGTGGAGAAACTCCAACTATTCCTCTCTCCCCTCTCTCTTAATGATGTCTCCATTAAATGGAGGAGTTTCAGAAAGCACCATCAGATGTGTCTTCCCAAGGATTACATTCAGTAGTATTTTTTTTTTTTGCTTTTTGAAGGGGGGGAAGGCAGAGCAATTGGGGTTAAGTGACTTGCCCAAGGTCACATGGCTAGTAAGTGTTAAGTGTCTGAGGCCTAATTTGAACTTGGGTCCTCCTGACTCCAGGGCCAGTGCACCACCTAGACTCTCTGACTATGTGTGTGTGTGTGTGTGTGTGTGTGTGTGTGTGTGTGTATGTGTGTGTGTGTGTGTGTGTGTGTTGGAAGCTGGGTAATGAGCATGTAATTGGCATGAGAAGCATCCTATTTTTTTTCCACTCCACCATTAAAGCTAAATTTTTATCGTTTCAGTCTTCTTTTGGAAATGAATTCAAACTAGTGCTGTTCTAATTGGGAGATTTCTTATGGTGTTTGTGACTGGTCCAAGAAAAAGTACCTTCTAAAGTACTTTATTCAGAGATTTCTTTAGCCACCCTGGGTTTACCTGGCCCCATGTGCCTTTACTCCTACTTTAAATTGGTTAGCTTATTTCACAAGATGAGTGAAAATCTAGCATCAGACTGAGGGCATATACAGGCATACCCTAGGGCTATTCCTTTTTCAACATATTTTTTAGCCTGACTCTAAAACCACTCTGTTCACTGGCCTTGACAGTTTAATTTCTTCAAGCTCACATTTGTGACATCTGGCATAAAAAAAGTCCAGTGTCCTGGGAACTCAGACTTGACTAGCCCACAAATTCTCTATTT
Source organism: Petaurus breviceps papuanus (assembly GCF_028583685.1). Classification (NCBI taxonomy): domain Eukaryota; kingdom Metazoa; phylum Chordata; class Mammalia; order Diprotodontia; family Petauridae; genus Petaurus; species Petaurus breviceps. The sequence continues at coordinate 34,601,341 of NW_027187378.1, forward strand.
GTTCTTTTCTAACTAGAAGTGTGGACACTTTTCCTTCTGGCCATGACTTTATTTTCTGGATCACAGAAATTGTATTCCCTTGAGAATTTGGAAGCATCTTTGATACAGAATTGCTTTTCTACATCAACAGGTTAAGAGGATTGCATGTCTACCTTGTGGTTACTAGGGCCTGACCCTGTCCTGCCTCTCTATGGCTTCTGACAGGCATGTACAGGAGAATGGGGAAGGGCCCAGAAGGTGCTGTCACCGATCATCTCATCCTTTCGTGGTCTGTGCCAAAGACCTGGGGCAGCTTGCAGCAGAGCTCACAAATCTTCTCCAGGAAGACTTACCACACTGGAGAACGAAGAAATATGCAAGGAAAGCTACCCAGGAACAACAGCTGTACTACAAAAAGGTCTCCCTCCTTGCCCACCACTGTCCTCTGACATCATCAACAACAATAATAATAGATAACATTTATATAGTACTTACTATGTGCCAGGCACTAAGCTGTTTTACAATTATCTCATTCACAACTACCCCATGAGGTAGGTGCTTTTATTATCCCCATTTTACAGGTGAGGAAACTGAGGCAGCCAAAGATTAAGGTCACACAGCTAGCTAGTAAGTGTCTGAGGCTAGATTTGAACTCAGGTTTTCCTGACTCCAGGCTCAGTGCTCTATCCACTACTTGTATGAACAAACTTTGCAACTGCTATATAATAGGTCAATTTTTGAGTACCACCTCAGAGGTTCTGGCTCTTCTTGCTTTTATCTGCCTTTTGATTGAATCCATGGGCAGCTAGGTGGCACAGGAAGTCTCATTTTCCTGAGTTCAAATCTGTTCTCAGATACTTACTAGCTATGTGACCCTAGGCAAGTCATTTAACACTGTTTGCCTCAGTTACCTCCACTGTAAGATGATCTGGAGAAGGAAATGGCAAACCATCCCAGTATCTTTGCCAAGAAAACCCCAAATGGGGTCACAGAATCAGACACGACTGAAACAACTGCATAGCAACAAATAGCATCGATAGACCTTCTGATCTGCAGACCCAAGCTATCCGGATCTTTGGATGATGCCAACCGATTATCACTCTTGGCAGCCAATCTCAGAGAGGAAGGTAGGTTGGTACCCTTTTTGAGTTATTAGCATCATATCCTGTCTTCAGTTTCATGGAACAACTGCCTTGACTTCCCCATTGTCATAGCAGCCATCCTGAAGGTTGAGGGGCATTCATTATATAGCACAAATATCTCTGAATTTTGATTCAGACAGCCTGAATTTAAATTCAGGTAGTGATAGGAACAATGTCTATTACAGAGGCTCAGCTAGTCTTTCCTTAAAAAGTACTGAAACAGACCTTGAGATTTAACTGACTCAGGGGACCAAGGCTTAAGCCATTGATGTCATTTCCTGAGAATCTTAGTACAAAAGCCAACCCGTGAGTAGGGAGGAGTTACTGGTTGTCAGGCTTGAGCACATGGCCAACACAGAAGAAAGGAAGCTGTACTTAATTGAATCAGTGCTGTATCCTTCTCACTATCTTTTCTGCACCATAGCTAAGTAAACTTCCTTTTGTTAACTGTTACAGTTAACTATAAGTTTTGTTAACTATAAATGATCTATGGGGGCAGCTAGGTGGTGCAGTGGTTAGAGTGACCGCCTGGATTCAGGAAGACTCTTCTTTGTGAGTTCAAGTCTGGCCTCAGATATTTCCTAGCTGTGTGACCCTGGGCAAGTCACTTAACCCTATTTGCCCCAGTTTTCTCATCTGTAAAATGAGCTACAGAAGGAAATGGGAAACCACTCCATTATATTTTGCCAAGAAAACCCCAAATAGGGTCACAAAGAATCAGACATGACTTAAAACGACTGACCAGCAATGAAAAAAAGCCTATAAGTGTTTCATTTCATTCCAATTCTGAACCTAAAGGACCTTACTGTCCTAAATTATGCACAGTCTACCTGACACTAGCTATATGGACTTGGACAATATACTTTAATTTCCTGGGCCTTAGTTTCTTAATCTGTAAAATGAGGAGGCTGGACTATATTTCTACACTCTTCTAGCTCTGTCATCTGATTCCTCTTCTCAGGTACATTGTCTTTCTCCAACTGTTCCAACCAAGTATGTTAGTCTTTTTATTCTATCCATGGTTGGGGTATTGTTCACTAACTCTTTACAAGGCTTGTGATCCCTGGGAAGATGGGCTTCCCTCCTAGGACCATGCCTCTTTGTCTCTTTTGGTGCGTGTGGGAACAGGTATAGAACTGTAAATTTGTAGACTTTTTTTTCTGGAGAACCATCTAGCAGTATGGAAAAAAAGGTCATAAAAATAATCATACACTTTGGACCAATAATTCCAGTGTTGGGAATATACCCTAACATTGGTAGTAATTAAGAAAGATCCCTCTTTCTTTAATGATTTTCATAACAGCACTATACATAATTACAAAAATAATGGGAAGTAACCTAAGCATGTGACAATAGTTGAATCATTAAATAAGTTGTGGTACATTAATGTAATGGAATGCTATAAAGCAATTAAGATAGACTGTTAAAAGAAATGCAAAGAAATCCGAAAATACCTTTATGAAATAATACAAAATGGGGGGGGGGGACGACAATAACAACAACAAAAAAAAACCAGAGCTAAAAGAGTGGCTAATTAGCCATGACTGAGCTAGCTTGAGCAGGCAGCCTACACCATTTGGAGGCTGGCACCATAGGCCAGTTCCTCAATGGCCACAGGGTACCTGGACTGAGACCAGAGAGGGGGCTCATTAGCATGTCCATCATAACGCCAGTTCCCTGAACAAAACACTATGAAAATGGAGACAGCAGGAATGCAAGAGCAACAATGATAGCTAGCATATAGTGTTCTAAAAGTGGCCAAGGGTTTTGAACATATTATTTCACTTAATACCCACCTCAACGCTCTGAGAGAGGTGCCATGATTATCCCCATTTTACAGATGAAGGAACTAAGGCTGAGAGAGGTTAAGTAACTTGCCCCCCAGGTCATAAGACCAGTCAGTGTCTGAAGAGGGATTGGAGCTCAACCATGTAACATAAACCACCACTGAAAGGTCAGGTGTGTTAGATTTTACTATTTCCCCATGGGATCTCCAATACCCACAAGAGCACTGGAGAGTGTGTAGGCTCTCTGCAAATGGTGCTAGCCTCCCACTGATAGTATACCCTCAAATAGGGGGGGGGAATGGTCACCTGCACCCTAGTTCCATAAGTCACTAACAGAGAGGGAATAAGCATTTCCATAGTACCTACTATGTACCAGATACCATGCTAAGCACTTTGTAATTATCTCATCTGATATAATAACTCTGCAAGGTAGGTGCTATTACTATCCCCATTTTACAGATGAAGAAACTGAGGCAAATAGAGGTTAAATGGTCAAGAGGTAATGTCCAAGGTCACAAATTTAGTAAACGTCTGAGGTTAGACTGCAACTCTGGTCTTCCTGACTCTAGGCCCACCTCTCTATCCTAGCTACCTTACAGTTGGATTGGTTTTTACACATAGATATTTACCTTGAATGTTGTAATCACAAACAATAAAAATTTACTCCTCCAACATAATCTTCCTCCTCCCCTGCACCACCTCAGTCTCTGGGAAGGGGACAGGGATTAGGTTCATAGTTTAGCTCAATTTCTATGCAACATGGTCCCAATCCCGAGTCTGAAACACCCCTGGGGTTTGAGGTCCAGGCACCCTGGCTTCTTGAGGCTTCCTTGCTGGGATGGCTGGCTACACCACCCCACCTTCAGTGCTGCAGCTCAAACTCTAGGCTCAACCTCTGGCCACTAAAACTGAGAAAAGACAAACAGGAAAACAGCAGCAAGCACTCCTGGGCTCACTTCTGGGAGCTGGGACAAAAGAGAGGGAACAGGGGAAGGATTTTCCTTTTGTCTCTGGCCAGTTCAGTTCATGGCCTCCTTCACTATACATAAACTGGAATCTTCACCCTCTGGATGAAGCAGGTAAAATGGAAAAAAGAGAGTGACAAAAAGGGGTGGTGGGGAGGGGTGCAGTGGCAGGAGCTGAGTGAACAGACGATCAGAATTATTAGAATCATTTACATTTGACATACAGGGCTATCTGATCTTGTTACTGTCTCAAAAGCTTCCACTCTGATTCCAATTCCTTTAGGAGGATCAGATGCTATTGGGAAGGAACAAAAATTTTGCAGGTAGAAGTTTGCCACCTCTGGGTTCAACAGTTACACAAATGAATTTGCCAGAGACCGACTTTTACTCCAATTATAACAAAAGACTTGAGAGGATATTTAAGTAATGATTAGACCAAATAGGTTATTCCCTCTAAGAAGGAGGGAGTAACTGATTTCACTGAAATTCTCTTCCCCAAACCAAACTGAAGATATTTCCGATTTAATTTCAATAATTGATAGCAATATCCAATTACTAAGTTGTTTAGCATATAGAAAGGAATATTATGTTAGGCTGAATAGCTCAGATCTTAAACACATATTTTATTATCTCAGCATTAGTCTATGGGATAATAATTCATATGACTATGCAGGCAGACACATGACAAGCCCAAGTACTCTCCTCTGCATGGCAGAGGATACAGCAGGCTCCATGTTGGGAGAATGGGTCATGCCCAGAGAAGCATAATGCACACACAGAGAGATATATATCATGCACACACATGTATACATACATGTATATATACCTACATACAAACACACATGTATATATACATTAATATATTATAATAAAAATAATATGTAAATATTATATATAATATGTTATAATGTATAATACATAACATATATTCACAAATTCCTGCTATGTCTATGTCATTTGTACATGTCTTGATGAGCATTCTAGAAAGATCAATTCCATTAAAAGAGATCACACATATGTATGTATGCATGAACACACACACAATTTCCTGGTATATTCTTTTTGAAAAATTTCAGCTAGCCTAGGACTAAGTTTGTAAAAAGGTGCCTTTGGAGACTATTCACTACTCAGGCCTAGAATCATGAGAAATTCTTGTGTGTCCCTTTGCTCCTTCAAAGGACATTCAAGGCTCCACGACTCTGGGTACTTTCCTTGTTTCTTCCTCTAAGTCACCTCTCCAAGCTCTCTTCTAATGACTGCTTTTCCAACAAGCTTCAACAGGTAGTAAAGGAATAGATCCTGAGTGATCCTAACCCCCTATCACTGTGCTTTAGTATAAGCATTCTGAAAATGCCTCTTAGTTGATTTGAGTATTGAGAGCCAAAGAATCACGGAAGCAGACCCAGTAGGATGATTGTGAGAAGACAGAAAAGACAGGGTCTCTCTCTACTTGTGGGTACACTACATAAAGGTAACATACCTCTCTGAATCAGATGTATCTCCTTAAGTCTATTGAGGAAGATACACTTTGGAGTAAGGAAGATGAGAAGAAAAACTCATCCTTTCTAAGGGAAAAAAAGGAAATAACCCCATGTAAGGGAGAAAAATAGAGATAACTAACAAAGATCAAGAGATGATGAGAGAGTGAAAGAAGGTGAAAAGAAAGGTGAAAGATGGATGAAGTGTTAAATTCAAAGTGTACATATACGGGGTGAAAAATCAAATAGTTTATCAAAAATCATAAACCTGACTTGAATATGGTAGGTGCTTGATAAATATTTATTGAATTGACCTGCCAGCAAAAAAAGGTCTCTTGTCACCTGAACTAGAAATACTGACTATGGAAAAGGGAAAAATTAAAAGCCTTTTGTTTTTCCCAGGAGCTAGTAGAATTCCTACTTATCCTACTTAGCAAGACTAAATTCAATAAGCATTTGTTGAATTTGCTAGATTCTGGGGACACAAAAACAAAAATGATAACAGTCCTTTCCCTTAAAGAGTTTACCTTCTACTGGGGTGGGATAAGACTAAAAGTTTAGCTAGACAGTAGAATAGAGAGCTAATAGCTTTTACATTTATACCTCCGTTCTCTTCTTTTCATCAACATTTCCTGCAGGGAATATTCCCTCTGATTCATGGTTGGGATGGCTGGTGGTAACATCAAACTTCACATGAATGGATGAAAAATATTTAAGCACTGACTGACAGACACTGGGGATACAGGTATAAAAATGGAGACAGAGCGTGTTCTCAGGGAGCTTACTGGGAGAGACAACACATAGGGGAACAGTAGTCAGGGAAGGGAGTTATGGTCCAGGATGTCAAAGGGATGGAACATCTGTAAGAGGATATGACTGGTAATGATTATAGTTGTCAGCGAAAAAAAGATGCAAAGGAGATTGGGCAAAGAGGGATAAAAAAAGATGAGGACATGCCATTTTCTAGAGGGCAGAGCCAAATGACCCAGTTTCTTCCAGGCACAATCTCTGGTGGTTCAGTTTGGAGAAACAGCTGAAACATACAAAAGCTAGCAATCTAAGCTTGGTTAATGATTAAATAAAAGGAGCTTTTCAATGAGATATCTCTTAGTAAATTTCCCTAAATCTGTTTGAAGCATATGTTTGTTTTTCAGTAAAGTATTTAGAAAACATACGTTTCCTTTGGAGCAAATTGAACTTTTCTTTTTGCCATAGTTCAATTCAGTCAGGCAAATCTGTTCTAATAAAGAGAGGATTTACAGTCAAAGAAATTCCATTCTCCCTATGATGAAGGAAGCTCCAGCTAATTATTCATACTTTTTACTCCCTATCAAACAAAATAGCCCAAAAAAGCTCATTTGAGACTTATACAACAGAGATGGGAGGAGGCTTTGGGGAATTCCACTATTCTCCACTTAAGAGAGGGTTTTATGCCTGCCCTCTCCCCCCCTTTACAGGGCGTCAGCTCTAAGTGCCAAGGTTTATCTCTCAGATATCCTTAACAACTGGGATGATAGATCTTACTATGAGTATTTCATTACTAAATTCAAGAGGGTATCTGCATAATAAAACCTGTGCTAACTACATAAGTGAAACAGAACTAGTAAAAGCAGGAGAATTACAAAATTGCAGTTAGAAGGGCCTCATTGGCACTCTAGTCCAACTCATTCTTGAAAAAGACTTCCCTCTGACATACGCAATGAATCGGTCAGTCCGCAAGTATTTATTAAGCACTTATGATGTGCCAGACACAGTAAGGAAGTAAAGAAAGGCAAAACCAGACCTTGTTCTTGAGGAGATTGCATGCTTTTTGAAAATTTTCATTTTTATTTTGTTTTCAGATATGAATTGTATCCTTTCCATCTTCCCTCCCCAAACCATTGAGAATTGAAGAAAAGCAAAACACATCACCAATATGTATAGTTAAACAAGACAAACTCCTGTATTAGTCATGTCAAAAGAAAGAAAAGAAGATATGCTTTAGTCTGCACCCTGAGCTGATCAGCTTCCTATCTGGAGGACAGTGCATTCGTGTGCATTCTATCATGCATTCTTGACTTTGTAGCTGATCTTTATGTTCATCAGAGAAAGGAAGACAATCTAAAGGGACAGACAAGATGCAAACAACTATAATTATAGAAATATTAACAACTAAAAGGCACTGGCATTGAAGGGGGCTGAGAATAGGTTCTTGCAGAAAGTTGGATTTTAGTTGTGACTAGGTGGAAGTCAGAAGACAGAGGTGAGGAGAGAGTGCATACCAGGCATAGGGGACAGTGAGAGAAAATGTAGAGAGTAGAGAGATGAAGTGCCATGTTTGAGGAACAAAACCAGAGTCAGCAGATCATAGAGTAGAAGGAGGGAAGGCAAGAAGGTATAAGAAGATTAGAAAGATAAGAATGGTTTTAAAGCCAGACAATGGATCTGATATTTGATCCTGAGGTAAAAGGGAACCACTGATGACTCCCAGTAACTCTGTCTCTCTTAAATTCAATTTATTAGCAAGTCAAAGAGAGTCACCACCCCACTGGTCCTCTTTGAGCACAAAGCACAAACAACAATAGTAGGAAACCACTATAGTGTACTGAATAGAGGCTAGAGTGGTGTGACATGCTCAGATTTTCATGCTTTAGGAAGATCACTTTGGGAGAAGATTGGAGGATGGACTGGAGTGGGGAGAAACTTGAAGCAGGGAGATCAACCAGCAAGCTATTGAAATAGTTCGGGCATGAGGGAATGAGGGCCTGCACCGGAGTGGTGTCAGTGTCAGAGGAGAGAGGGTACAAAGAGAGAATCAGCAGGACTTAGCAACAGATTGGATATGGAGGATGAAAGAATGAGGAGTCAAGGATGACAGCTAGGTTGGGAAGATAAGTGACTGGGAGGATGATGGTGCATTCAAAAGTAACAGAGACATTTAGAAGAGGGGAGGGGTTTTGGGGAAAGATGATGAGTTCCATTTTGGATACGCTGAGGTTCAGTTTAAGATATCTATAGGACATCTAGTTAATTCAATAGGCAGTTGGTGATGCAAGATAAGGTCAGGAGAGAGGTTAAGGCTGGAGAAACATATCTGAGAATCATCTGCATAAAGGTGGTAATGTAATCTGGGAGAGCTGATTGATGACCAAGGATAGTACATAGAAAACAGTCAAGGTTAGCAGGCATGTCCTGGATGAGAACCTGCAAAGGAGATTGAGGAAAGTCAGAAAGGTAGGTAGAAAACCAGGAGAGACTGCAGTTGTGAAAACCTAGAGAGAAGAGAGTATTACCAGAAGGCAAAAGAGAGGTTGAAAGAATCCACCGATCACCTCCTGAAAAAGATCCCAAAGAAAACTCCTAGGAATATTACAGCCAGGTTCTGAAATTCCCCAATCAAGGAGAGAATATTACAAGCATCCAGGAAGAAACAATTTGAATATTGTGGAAACACAATCAGGATAACCCAGGATCTGGCAGCTTCTACACTGAGGGATTGAAGGGCTTGGATTATGATATTCTGGAGGGCAAAGGAACTGGGTTTAAACCAAAAATCACCTACCCAGCAAAACTGAGTATCATGTTTCAGGGGAAAATATGGTCATTCAGTGGAATAGAGGACTTTCAAGCATTCTTTTTTTTTTTTAAGCAATCGGGGTTAAGTAACTTGCTCAAGGTTACACGGCCAGTTATTGCTGGGTGTGGGGCTAAGTATCTGAGCCTGGATTTGATCCTCAGATCATCCCGACACTGGAGCCGGTGCTCTTACTTGCAGAGCCACCTGGCCGCCCCTAAGCAATTGGGGTTAAGTAACTTGCTCAAGGTTACACAACCAGACTTTCAAGCATTCTTGCTGAAAAAACCAGAGTTGAATAGAAAATTTGATATTCAGATACAAGAAGCAAGAGAAGCTTGAGAAAGCAAACAGGGAAAAGAAACCATAAGGAACTTATCAAAGTGGAACTATTAACATTCCTACATGGAAAAATGATAATTGTAACTGATGAAACTTTTCTCATTATGAAAATAGTTGAAGGGTTAGAGGTGGATGCAATCCACCCATGGGGGAGAAAGAAGAAGGTATGTTCGGTAGCTGGAGGTTCAGAATCTCTGGAAGAGGGAGAATATAAATGGTCGTCCAAGCTTCACTTGAAAACTCTCAGTGAGGATGAATTCACAACCTCTTGAAGTGTTTATCTTTTTGGATAGCTTTAATTGTAAGGAACTTTTCCCTTCCATAAAATACAAATTTGTTTCTGTACAACTTGTAATCATTGCATCTAGTTCTGTTCTCTTGGGCCAAAGATAAAGTCTAACCTGTACCCTCTTGACAAATCTCCCTCCTCTGAACCTGGAACAGAGAACAGAGGCACTTTTCTATACAATTCAAGTACCATCTCTACTTTCCAATTCACCTTTTTTTTTTTTTGTGCTAAGTCTGAGCTTCCCTCTGAGGTTGGCAGGTTTTGAATTATGCAATTGCTAAATTAGTAAAAAGTTATCTACTGTGTTTCCCCGATAATAAGACCTATCCTGAAAATAAGCCCTCCCCTTACTGTGTAAGATTCCTCTAAAATAAGCCCTCCCCCGAAAATAAGCCCTATTGAGATTGCTACTGTAGTGAAGGTGATCCCCTGCGCTACACGCTACATTACGGTACCCTCTGTATGCACCGTCACCCCCCCCCCCCGGGTGAAACGCACACCGCGCTCCGAGCTGCATCCAATCAGAGCTGCAGCAGTGAGCATGTCATCCTGTTCTTCCCCAGTGATTTGCTTGCTGGCGCCATTGAGAGCAGTGCCACAGAGGAGAGCTGAGGCAGGACAACATAAAAACCCGGTATGTAAGCGGGAGTGATGGAGGATAAAAAGGGCATGATGGAGGAAAAAAGAAGAACTCAGGGGGCATGATGGAGTGAAAAGAAGGACTGATGGTCATAATTTTATTATTCTGTCTGTTTTGACCCCCAGACATGAGTACAAAAAGGAAGAGCTATACTGTTGAGTATAAGAAAGCAATTGTAGAGGAGTCACATGGCAAGAATCTTGCAGTTTTCTGTAAAGAAAAACTTTTGGATCTTCGAATGGTCAGAAAATGGAGAGCAGATTATAATAACCTCAATCAACAGGTGGATGAGGGAAAAGGGAAAAAGCGCAGGTCTGGATCAGGTCGGCAGCCCTTATATCCTGACTTGGAGATCCTCATTGGTGAATGGATTGCTGACAGGAGAGCAAAGGCCTTGGTTGTGTGCAGGGCTGATATTCAAGCATTTGCCCTTTCAATGGCACCAGAGTTTGAAATGGTCTCAGAAGGATTCAAAGCATCACAACACTGGTTGGACGGTTTCCTTCAACGGTATGAACTGCCCCTAAGAAGATCAACAACACTGTTTAAGCTGGAAGATGCTGAAGTTATTAAATGTGCACTTGCATTCAAGTCCTTTATTGATAGGATCGACATTTCCAAGTACCAAACCTGCAATATGATTGCTATGGATGAAACTGCAGTGTTTATGGGACAAGGATCTCAAACAACAATTCATCACAGGGGTGCAACATCAATCTACATTCCCACCACTGGCTATGAAAGTGCACGGGTCACCTGTGTTTTGGCAATTCGTTTGGATGGAAAGAAAGCCACACCTCTAATCATCAGTAAGGGCAAGAAAGACAAGATTGAACGTGTATCTGGCATTTACGTTCTTGAAACCGAAAAAGCCTGGTGTACACAAGCCATTATAAGAAAGTGGGTTGATTTAATGCTGCCACTTGTTATGCGAGGTAACCAAAGAGGTCTGATAGTCTGGGATTCAGCCAGCACTCACCACGCTAAAGAAATGAAGAACTTCCTTGCAGAGAGAAGAATAGATCAAGTAATGATTCCTGCAGGAATGACTGCCTATCTCCAGACCCTTGATATTGCAATAAACAAGCCATTCAAGGACCATTTGCGCATGGAAGTCAATGACTACATTGAAAATAGAATGGAAAGAAATCAGCGTGGAAACTTTGTGAAGCCCTGTCTGCAAGAAGTCGTGACTTGGGTGAAGAAGTCATGGGATAAAATTACTGACAGCTGTGTCACCAAGGCACTACGAGCAGGTTATCTGGACAAGACATATTCATTTAAAGAGAGCTATATTGCTGGACATGACAGATTGGGTCCACTTCTTCTGAAGGAAATGGAGGCGCAAGACATCCAGGACGGAATTCAGGGTATGGACACTTATGATGATGTTGTTGAAGAAGATGACATGATCATTATTGAATAAAGGTACATTTTTTTTGTTCACATTTACCTGTTTATTAAAATTGCTGTCAATGTTCATTAAAATAAGCCCTCCCCTGAAAATAAGCCCTCTGGTGTTTTTCTGTCCAAAAAAAATTAATAAGACAGTGTCTTATTATCGGGGAAACACGGTATATCACAAATATATGGGACAGGCTGACAGGACTCTAATTAGAAATTAACTAAGTTGTTAATCTAAGATTTGTGGTTCCATGTCCCAAATGAGCTGGAACATCTTTCGAGTGCCTCATATGGATCTCCAAATACTCTAAGCATTCATTAAATGCTTAAAGATAACTAAATTCTAAATTATAGGAGATCATATGAAAAATCATATTATCTATTTGCAAAGATGAGGAACGTGGAAAAATAACAACAGTTGGGGGGTAGAGGGAAAGGAGGACAGACGGATAAACTAATGAACTATTGGTGACATTGTGAATTGGTTTAGCCACTCTAGAAAATAATTTATAGGGGGCGGCTATGTGGTGCAGTGAATAGAGCCCCAGTCCTGGAGTCAGGAGAACCTGAGTTCAAATCCAGCCTCAGACATTTAATACTAAAACTAGCCATGTGACCTTGGGCAAGTCACTTAACCCCAACTGCCCTCCAAAAAAAAGCAAAAAAAAAAAAAGAAAACAATTTCTAAATATATCTCCAAATCCACTCAATTATATAGCCTTTGCCCCAATAAAACCACTTTTAGACGTACCACAAGGAAGTATAAAGCCAAGCATGAGCAACTTTCCCAAGGACTGCTGCTGTGAACAGCTTCAAGATTCTGATTACATAGTATAGTGAACTCTCTATTTATTCAGCAGTAAATTAAAGCAAAGCATTGAAAGAAACCAAAGTACAGAATTCACAATGTTATGACATAACAACTTATCACTAAAGTTGCCACATAGTTTTCCCCAAAGTGGCCACATAGTTTTAAGCGAAAGATATCATTCAGTAAGAACTTAATTCAGTCATCCGTATGGAGCAAGCCTCCTTAAGGGACACAAAGCACAAAGGTCAAAGTTCTCTACCCCTAGGTCATAGTAAATCATAATCTTCTCAGTCAATACACAGTGTCCAAGTAAAGTCTTCTTTCATACCAGAGCCTGGCTCTCAGCTTCCATGGCTCCTCTTCCATGGTCCCAGCTCCTGCCCAAATCTACCCAACTGCCACCTGGATTCAAAGGCAGGCATCTCTCAGTTCCTCGTCCAGTTCCTGTTCTACACTGAAGTTCACAGTGTCCAGTCCACCTCAAGTCCTTCACAGTTCCTGTTTCTGGGAAGACAAAGCTCAACAGAGCCACAATAATATTCACACACATTGCCAGAACCATCATCAATTCACTGCCTGCCTGTGAAATCAACACAGACCCACAAACAAGGTCTGAGAGGTCAACATAAATCATCAGTAAAGTCCCAGGACATCCAAAACCCTCCTCCACGACTTCTGTGAACAGACAACCAGAAAATCCTCTTTCAGGACTTCCAGTAAGGTCCCAGGGCTTCTGTACAAAGTATCACAAACAAACATCAACACAGACAGAACAGACAAACATAGAGTGCTGGGATACCACAAGTTTTCTCCTTCTTTACTCTGCCACCACAAGAATTCTCTTCTCAGTTCTTCTCATTTCTCTTCTCAGTTCTCAGTTCTGCTCTCTCCAGCCTGGGCCTCTCCTTATATATGGTCATTAGCTCCTCCACTTTCTGTTGCATCAGCAACAGGAGTTCAGAACTTCTAGGGTTCACAAGCTGGAGGATTCCCAAGTTCTGCTTCTCAACAAAGACTGGATACAATCATGGGCAAGAACTGAAACAAGGTGTCAACTAAATAGTTGAAACAAGATGTTAACTACTTCTTTGTTTGCAGAAGGGTAAGGATAGAGAGAAAGGACCTATATGTATCAAACTATTTATGGCAGCATTTTTTGTTGTAATCAAGAATGGGAAGGAAAATAGTCTATTGAAGGCTGGATGGCTGAATAAACCGTGAAAGATGAATGTACTGAAATTTTACTAAACCATTGAAAATGATGCAGAGAACAGGTCCAGAGAACTAGGAAAACACTTGAATGAAATGATGCAAAGTCAAATAAATAGAACCAAAACAATAATTTATGCAAAGATCACAATAATAACGAGAGAAAAAAATTCTGAGAGACCTTAGTATCACAGTTAAATTACATGAGATGTGACTAATGTGTCAATGGGTTTTGCTTGTCCATACTTATTTGTTAACAAGGAAGAACAAGTTAATGAGTAGTGATGGAATTTTTTAAAAGATGGCATTTACCTAGTGTTTTAAGACTGTCTACCTCACAACAACCCTGTGTGATAGATGCTATTATCCCTATTTTACAGATGAGGAAACTGAGTTACAGAGAAAAAATAACTTGCTCAGGATCACAGTGTCAGAGGCTGGATTTTAACTCATTTTCCTGATTTCCAGGCCTAGCATTCTATCCACTTTAACACCCATTAACCAAATACAACAATTTTTTTTACTAACTTATTAAATACATATGTGCATACATATATATCCATGCATATACATATCCAGACATTTATATATGTATATACATGTATCTATATACATACATATAGATACTATATATAGTATATACAATAGATAGATATAGATAGATAGATAGATGATAGATAGATAGATGATAGATAGATAGATAGATAGATAGATAGATAGATAGATAGATAGATAGATATAGATGCATATATATGTATATGTAGCAGCTAGATGGTGCAGTGGATATAGCACTGGCTTAGAATCAGGAAGACTCATCTTCCTGAGGTCAAATCTGATCTCAGATACTTACTAGCTGTGTGATCCTGGGCAAGTCACTTCACCCTGTTTGCCTCAGTTTCCTCATCTGTAAAATGAACTGGAGAAGAAAATGGCAAACCACTCCAGTATCTTTGTCAAGAAAACCCCGAATGGGGTCATGAAGAGTCAGACACAACTGAAAAACAATTGAACAACAACAACCATCTTCCACCCAGTGACAAAATGATTTCCCCTCCTAAGAACTGCTTGTACATATACCTTGCTACCTACACCTTGCTTGTACCTCTTCTGACTTCATCATATTCTAAAAACAAGCAGTGCAGTCCAATGAAAAGAATGTTAGACTTGAAGGTAGAGATCTGAGTTTGAATCCCACCTGTGACATTTAGCTTTATAATGATGGGCAGATCGATTAATCTCTCTGAATTCAGTTCTCTCATCTACAAAATGGTGGAGATGAGACCTGAAGTGACCTACCCTAGAGGGTAATTGTGAAAATCAGCTGAGATAATGGATGTAAAGTGATTTGCAGACTGAAAGTCCTCTATAAATGTCATCTATAATTTGACATTTTGGCTACTTTGGCACCTTGCCTTATCTAATTCTATTAGACTATAAAGTCTGTGAAGGCCAACAGCTGCCCTATTTACCTTTGTATCCTTGTTTTGCACAAAGCCGATACAAACGTTTACTTCATAAATGAGTTTGTGTTAGCTGTGGTAAGAGACGGGTAACAGTCAGAACCAAGAGGTTCAGGGTGTGATGAGGAAGACCAACCAGGTCTCTGTGGTCCAGGAAGTCACGAGACTTCATCTGAGGGGATGATAACAAAAAATCCAAAACAAGACAATGAACTACATCAACAATCAGAATTAAGGTATCAGCCTCGTCCTGGAAAAGGGCAGCTTGCTTAGTGGCCTCTTTCACTTCTTGCTGAGTATGGCTCTGGTGGATCGGGGGTTGGCAGGGAGCAGCCACTTCGTCCAGAGAAGGGGAGTTCTATGCCTGATGGGAGCTGAAGAGGTAGAGTTCAGGGCTGTTCTGACAGCCAGGCAGCAGGGACATTGCGGACCTTGCTCCAACTGGCACCTACATTGTTCCAGTCTAGTCCAATTCTCTTATTTTATAACTGAG
The DNA here is from genome assembly GCF_028583685.1 of Petaurus breviceps papuanus. Lineage (NCBI taxonomy): Eukaryota > Metazoa > Chordata > Mammalia > Diprotodontia > Petauridae > Petaurus > Petaurus breviceps. The sequence goes on from NW_027187378.1 coordinate 34,616,893, forward strand.
GCCCAGAGAGAATAAGTAACTTGCTCCAGACACCTCTGGTAGTAACTGAACCCAGGTCCTCAAATTCAATGCTCTTTGTACTACCCTATGCTCTGATGGGAAATCAGGGAGAATTCCCTATTTAATGAAATAATAATAATAATAACTTTTATACGGTATTTTTTTTTGCTTTTTTTTTGGAGGGGGGAGGGCAGGGCAGTTGAGGTTAAGTGACTTGCCCAAGGTTACATGGCTAGTAAGCGTTAAGTATTTGAGGCCAGATTTGAACTCAGGTCCTCCTGACTCCAGGGCTGGTGCTCTATTCACTGTGCCACCTAGCTGCCCCCCTTCCCCCACCCCATGTGGTATTTTAAAATTTGCAAAGCGCTTTATACCTTTAATCTCATTTTATCCACTCAACAATCCCAGAAGGTATATACTATTATTATTCCTACTTTACAGATGAGGAAACTGAGACAAATAGAAGTTAAATGACTGGCCTAGGATCCCACATCCAGTAAGCATCTGAATAAGAATTTGAACTCAGGTCTTCCATGATTTCAGGTCCAATGCTCTACCAACTGTGCTACCAAGCTGTTTATATGAAGAATGAGAAGTGAGGCTTCATATCTTGTCTATAGCACCAGACACTCAGAGCTTTCTTTTCTCCACAATAAAATGTGCAGAAAAGATTTGAAGCCTCACAGTGATATATTATGAATGAAGACAAACAGTACTGTATGAATATATATGCCAATTATTTAAGATGGACATTCCTTCAGAGAAAAGATGCTGCCTAAGTTCCAAAGCTACAGGACACATTCCAGAATGTTGGAAATAGTATTATTTCTTGGAATATTAATGGAGCAAGCATAAGCCACATCTACTTGGGTTGTAATAGTCTTTTGATATAAGAAAGCCTTACAAATGTAGAGTTAGTACCTGACATTACATGTCCATCTACTCTGTAAGTCACAAACTTTACTTTTAGGTATGGGAACTTTAATGTTTTTAGTAATTTTTCGAAATATGTAGAATCGAAACATAAAATAGAGCCCCCTTCAGTGAACTCTTCTGAGGAATAAAATAACAAAATTCAAATTCTCTAATTTCTTTTTTTATTTATTTTCTTCCAAGTTCTCTGGGTTCTCAAAAGTCCCAATAATTTATTCCTATTCATTCATATTACTTGAGAGATTTTTCTTTTCTCTTCAGTGAAACAATTGCTATCCAGAACCCTGAAATAGGTTCTAGGTCAGACATATCTTGTTCTTAAATGGGTTAGTAGACTCTTGAGTGGAAGCTCCCTTTGTCAATACTTATGGAAATCCACAGCTGTTTCAAAAGAGAGCTGATCCACCATACTTAGTACTCCATCTGTGTGCTTAAAAATATTTGTGGACTGACTTTGTAGGAAAATGTACATTTCAGGAACTGTTATGTCACATGTCTCTAAATGCTAATATCAATCAAAACCTCCAAATGAAGTCTTATCTCCTTCTTTAATACCTATTTAAAATTTCTATTTTATCCATTATTACAAACACTACTTTCTGGCTTCCCCCATAGTCCTTTCGCAAGGCTTGGAGTTTATCCAAGGTTCTTAAAGGCAATGTCAGTGAGATAAAAGCTCTAAAAAGCTGGAAATGTTTCCAGAACAGCCAGGACAGATTATGTTTTCTGCTCAAGGAAGCAGCTTAGCCAAGTCCAGAGAATCTTATCTTCAGTAGATGATAAATTCTCTGGCCACAGTGACTCCTGGGACACTATGATCAGAGAAAAATAAAAATTCCAACCCAAAAAGTCTATGCTGGGTCAAAATGTTTATAGAATATTTCCAAAAATAATATGCAAAGAAGAAGCATAAAAGATATCAAGAGTATGTATGTTCAGAAAAGATGATGGGCCAGTCATATAGGTAGATCGAGAGATTTTAGATGGACAACTTGAGTCCCATACATCTTGACATCCATGAAATAGTGAAAGACTGAAAAAAAGGCCTGAAATGTGTTGGGTGTCTCCTCCAAGGAGATTTTATAGAAAAATATGAACAATAATTGTATAGAATTGTAGAATGTGAATGGGTTGTGATTTGGGCTGGTGAAGTACATCTATGAGGAGATTTCAAACCTGCCAAAGTATTAAATTGTATATATTTTACAGTTTACAAAGAACTTTTCTCATAACAACTCTCTAAGGCACATGGTACCAGTATTATAGCCACCCTTTTGCTTATGAGGAATCTGATATTTAAAGAATTTCTATAGTTATCAATAGTTATTCAGCTAATAACATTCTGTGGAGCTAAGACTAAGACCCTGGTCATCTGACTCCAAGTCCATGGCTTGTTAATGATTCCAAGCTGCCTCAAGCATTTTTCCTAATTCTTTTCAAAGTCCAGAAAGTATACTGAGTTAGCCATATGGTTAAAGTAAAGAATAACAGATGGATAGCCTGAGCATTGAACTAGTTGGTACTCACAAAATATACAAAGAACCAGATTCTTTCATAGAAAAAACAATTCTATATTTTTGAAATTTTCTTTTTAATTTTGAATGTAATCATCAACAAACACAAACACTTTGAGATACATATAACAGGGAAGAAGATTGTATGAGAAATAATCTATGTATAGTCTTTTTTTTTTTTTAAGCAATCGGGGTTAAGTAACTTGCTCAAGGTTATACCAAGGTGCTCTTACTTGCTGAGCCACCTGGCCATCCCTAAGCAATTGGGGCTAAGTAACTTGCTCAAGGTTACACAGCCAGGTGTTTCTGGGTGGGTGCTAAGTGTCTGAGCCCGGGATTCGATCCCAGGTCATCCCTACTCTGGGGCCGGTGCTTTTACTTTCTGTGCTACCTGGCCGCCCCTATGTATAGTCTTTTGCTATAAAAATATATGTGTGTAGATATGTGTATGTATAAAACACACACATATATGTATGTATATAGTTGTTGTTCGGTCATTTTCAGGCATGTCTGACTCTTTGTGACCCCATTTGGGTTTTTGTGGCAAAGATACTAGAGTCATTTGTCATTTCCTTCTCTAGCTCATTTTACAGATAAGGAAACTGAGGGAAACAGCGTGAAGTGACTTGCCCGGGGTCATACAACCAGTAAAAGCCAGATTTGAACACATAAAGATGAATCTTCCTGACTCTAGTCTCAGAGTTCTATCCATTGTGCCACCTAGCTGCCTTGAAAGGTGGCTAGAGAAATCTTATTGAAGGAGGTAATTTTGAGAAAGGTCTTGAAACCTGGATAGAATTTCAGTGAGGGGTAGTCACCCCAAGTAAAGAGAATGGTTAGAGGAATAGAGGCAAGAAGCATAGGATGTGTGCTAGGACTTGTGAGAAGACCAATTTGTTTGGACCTGGAGCAGGTTAATAAGTATTAATAAGGAGAACAGTATGAACTGATGCTGAAAGACTGATTGGAACCAGACTGTGGAAAACCCTGAAGGTCTAACTAAGGAGGTTGGACATAACCATTTAGGTAATGGAAAGCCATTGAAAATTTGTGAGCAGACATGTTTATTAAAAAGATTAATAAATATTAATCAATGGTTTTGTCCATTAAAAGCCATTAATATGGCAAGACTGTGAAAAAGGGATTGAAGAAGTAAAACAAACTAAAAAGTTGTTTTAATAATACAGTAAAGTGGCAATAGGAATCTGACTTAAGATGATGGGACTGAAAATGGGAAAGAGAGGGACAGATAAAAGATAATGCATAAATGAAATTTACAATGATCGGTAATTGATTAGAAATAGAGGGTGAGAAAGGAAGGAGTCAAAGGTGAGTACAAGCCAGAGTAACTGGGAGAATAGTGCTGCCATCAAAAGAATCAGAGAGGGGCAGCTAGGTGGCAGAGTGGATAGGGCACTGGCCCTGGAGTCAGGAGGACCTGAGGTTCAAATCTGGCCTCAGATACTTACTAGCTGTGTCACTTAGGCAAGTCACTTAACCCTGATGGCCTCCAAATGAGACAGGAATTAGAAAAGAAAGCAGATTTCAGAATAAAAATAATGAATTCTGTTTTGGGGTCATGTTATACTAGATGTGCTATGGAGATATCTAGGTTCTGATGTGCTGGTGGAAAAGAATTAGCTAAAATTGAGGAGATCATACAGGGTAGAAGCTACAGATTTGTGGATTATCTGCATCAAGATAATAATAACTAACGTCATGAGAATGAATGAGATCATGGAAGAAGAGGGTGGAGAGAAAAAAAAAGAGTTGTGGACAAAGCCCCCTAGGAAAAAGACTCACAGGGTGTGATAGTAATGGCAATTAAAGATTCCCCTGTATTGGCTTGGTTTTCAAATTGATTGTGTTAAAACCCAGAGCTTGTTAATCCCACCTGTGGGATGGACTTGTTGATGTGAAAAGAAAGTCCTGAACTGGGAGGAGCTGGTGACATAGATTTGGAGAGACAAGAGAGAGGCAGAAGGACTTTTTGGAAGCAGCACTTCGTGGAGGCAGAGAGAGAGACTGAGAAGGATTGCTGAGGGCCACTTTGAATTGCCCTGGACTTTTGAGACCTGCCCCCTGAGCTGCCAAGGACTGAGGAGACATGGCTGTTTTGCTGGTACTTTGTCTGTCTGTTTTGATGTTGTTTTGCCAGATTTGTCCACTGGTGAAAGACAGTCCTGTTGTTGAAGAAGTCCTGGAACCTGGCTTTTGGTTAAGAAGCCCTGAGACTGTCCTGCAGAGAGTGAATACTGTCCACTGGTGAAGGACAGTGCTGTTGTTGCAGGGGTCTGGAGACTGTCCTGTAGACAGAGTGAATACTGTCCACTGGTGAAGGACAGTGCTGTTGCTGCAGGGGTCTGGGAACCTTTCTGTTGGTTCAGAAGCCCTGAAGAAGGATTTTCTTGTTGTATGTTTACAGAAAACCTGGGAGAGGGTTTTGCTAATGTTTTCAGGGGTTCTAGGACTGTTCTACAGACAGAGGATGAATTAATGAAGAGACTGGCAATTTATCTTGTGGCCTTGCTAAGCCTTGTCTCCCCAGGAACTAAGATTGCTGAGAACTTGCCTCATGTCAAGATGAAGAAAAGACCTCCATTTGGGTATTAAATGCTGTGCTTAAGCTTGTTGTAACTCTGGGGTAGATTCAATTGTGATCCAGGGGTGGGGAACTTTTGACCTTTTTATGCTCTGTGATTGACAAATGAAGGTACTTTACTTATGTTTGGAAACTAATCTCCATTTGAGAAGAGGGGCTTTGTGGTGGACTAAATGAAGGTATAGCCTAGGGGTGGAGAAGTATTTAGACAGGGGACTTAGTAATTGATTGAATGATTGGAAGGTCCTGGGGTGGGGTAGTACTTGGAGATTATTTAATCACGTTTAGTAAATGCTGTATTTTGAATGATGTCATGTTTTGATCTTCTCTGTTCTTGGTTTGTCACTGAATAAAATGGAGAGCACCTATGCTGGTATTTTGAACCTGGGAAGTTGCCTTTCCTTGGCATTACATTACACAGGGCAAGAATAAGAAAGTAAACCATTAAAGAAAATAGAAAGACTAGTCAAGTAAATTTAAGAAGAATGAAGAGATTACAGGGTTACAGAAACCAAGAGGAGAGTGTCTGGACAGAGGGGTAGTCAACAGTGCTGCATAATGATCATTGGAGGCAAGACTGAGGGGAAGAAAATGCCATTGGATTAGGTGATTAGGGACCTATTTCTGTAGAGCAATAGAGACAAAAGCCAGATTAGAGAAATCTGAGGGTTGAGTAGTGGGTTTGAAAGCAAAGGAAGATTTTCTTCTGACCTCTATGGCATCAGTCCCTAGTTTTACCTTTGATAATCTGTAACTCAGATTCACTAGTTGCTTCCCGACCCTCCTAGATTCTGGACCCTTGACTCATTTCTGATCTTTAACAATTAGGGCAACTTCAATGGGATCTGAATCTGACAGTACTCTTGTGGTTTTGGCCTCCCACCTGTCTGTTAGGAGCTTAATGTTGCTGCCATCCTCAATAGTACTGAATGATGATGGTACAACTCTGTGTATAAGTGAAAGCCAAAAAACTTAGTCACAGTTAACTAAGCTAATGGTATTATGGAGTCACACAAGGATGTTCATGAACCACCATGAAAAGGGTATTATGCATATGATAATAAATCAGTTTGGTAGCATTGTGGATTATGGATTGAATGAAGTAGGGAGAGATGAGGCAAATCAATTAGGAGACCATTACAATGATCTAGGTGAAAGGTGAAAAAAATCTGAACTAAGATGGCAGCTATAGAGGGAAGGGGTCAGATGAGAGAAATATTGTAGAAATAGAAATAGCAAGGTACTAAATGAGGGCCATCCCTGATCCCCCCCACCCATGGACACATGTACTATGGTACCATGGACTACAGTGTACTGTGGTTGTGCCACCATCCCCACAGATTGAAAACTGGCCAGGCATGGGCAGGTAGAAGAGGCCCCCATCTTTTTATAGCACAAGATGTGCCTACAGAGCTCACTCAAGCTGCCTAAGATGTGGCTGAAAATGGCTCCACTTTATTCTACCCAGAACATTGCATTTTGCATGACTACCATTCATCTCCACAGGAGCTGTCAAGAATGTTCAATCAGCCTAAGTCCATTTCACCCTTACACATTAAACATGAACTCAAGACAATTTGCAGAGTTGAAAAGCAAAATGAGAGTAACTGGAATAAATATAAATAAGTGCTTGGACTACAGTTTTGATCAACCCTCTACAAGTTTACTATTCAACTTTTTATATTTCTCTATTTTGTCTCAATGGCATGGGAAGTGATTTTATGCATGATGAGTTTCCCTGCATTTCGAACCTCTGTATCAACAAATTATAGAGCACATCACTATGAAACTACCAATTTTCTCTTGAGAATGAATTGGTTACTTTTATCTGAAGCTCCTTTCTCTACCCTTCCTCCACTGTTTTAATCCACATTAAGGCTATTATGACTTATCCTGGGGTGACTAATTTTCTTAAGCAGAACCTTAGATTGAGGCTGTAACATATATTTTTTACATTCTGAAGGAAATGGGAAAAAATGAATCATTCAAAATTTTGGTGTCATGGAGACTAAACATTCATATGATTGACTGAATTTCACTTTTCATCTATATACTTTTGAGATTCACATTGGCATATCTTTTTAGGCAACTAAATGAAACCAATTTTAAAAGTAATGGAGGTGTTATTTATAGCAGCTCTTTTTGTGATGGCTAAGAATTGCAAATAGAAGGGATGTCCATCAACTGGGGAATGGCTAAACAAGCTGTGGTATATGATTGTGATGGAATATTATTGTGCTATGAGAAATTACAAAAAGGATGATTTCAGAAAAACCTGGGAAGACTTACATGAGTTGATCCTGAATGAAGTGAGAACCAGGAGAACACAGTAACAGCACTATTGTTCGATGAAAAATTGTGAATGACTTAGCTATTCTCAGCAATACAATGATCCAAGACAATCCCAAAGGATTAATGATGAAGCATACTATCCACTTTCAGAGAAAGAACTGATATTGTTTAAATACAAACTGAAGCATGCTATTTTTCAGTTTCACTCTTTTTCTTTTATTCAATTCTTGTACATAATGACTAATAACAAAATGTTTTACATGATTGTACATTTATAACCTATATCTGATTGCTTGTCCATCCCAGGTAGGGGAGAGGAGAAGGAGGAAAGGAGGGATAGGATTTGGAACTAAAAAATTTTTTTTAAATGTTAAAAATTGTTTTAGTATGTAATTGGGGAAAAAATAAAACATTTTTTAAAAGTAACATAGGTGTGTGTCTATTGTCTGTGGCAGGAAATCACTCAGGCAAAATTCAAAAACTATTTTTATCACTATGTTAAATAGGCCAAAAGGTAAGCAGAAAAATCCACATTCTTCCTTCATAGCAGAAGACAGTGTGAACTATATAATGTTGAAAAGACAAGGAAGTTAATAAAGCCCAGGCACAGTCTGATGTATTTCTTAGATTGTAGAAAAATTGAGGAAAGATATCTAGACCCATTAAATTTATGGTCTAAGATTCTCAAAAAGGAATGGCTCAATAGGGATAGATAGCTCTCAGTGACCAAGTCCTGATAACATACTTGGGATTGTAATGAGAAGACAGAAGGCAAGAGGTGGGATGGGAGGAGGTTCTAAAGAGATTTGTGTGGCTGCACAAGGAATTCTCTACTGAGCTTATATTTTAAAATGGTATGGTAAAAGGATGGAAATGTATACAAGTACCTGAGAATACATACAAAAGACCATACTATTTAGGAACACTAAAGCATAGAATAAGCTGAAATTTACCCCCAAAATGGTAAGGACAAGAAAAAAGTTATCTATCTATCTATCTATCTATCTATCTATCTATCTATCTATTTATCATCTATCTATCTATCTGTCTTTGGTAGATAACAAAAGGAGATACAAAGAATGGCTAGGTTTACCAATCCACAACCTAGATTAGATAGAGCATTAATAATGGGTAACATAAAAGCAAGCTGGTTCATACTTTATTTTTAAATTGTTTGTATTTTTTTCTACCAAGGATAGGAATGGTCTTCAGGCTGGGTAGAATAAAGGGTTAAGAAGGAATTAAATGTATGAAAAGTGAGAAGATAGTAGGAACATCTATCTGCTATAAATAAGTTAATGTCACCAGGCTTGCAAATTGAAAGAAATAGTGAAGGTTATTCCTAAATCTCTGCTAGTGAACTTTAAGAAATCGTAGAGAATAAAAATGTCACGGGGCTAAAGATAATCATGAATCCTTTAAACTATTGGCATTGATTCTTGGTAAAATTCTTGGATTATTAAAGGGATGGCTTGTGAGAAGTTAGAAAGGGAAGCAGCAATCACCACAAGTTGACATGATTTTGTTAATAACAAAGCATGCTAAACTAAGATTTGCTTATTTGTCAAGATTACTGGACTTGAGGATTAGAGAATTACCATGGACAGAGGATTTCATTAAGGCATTTAACAATATTTTCATCATGTCTTTGTGAACAAGATGAAGAGAAGTAGACTAAAAATAGGACCCTTCTTGAGATTTGAAACTGGTCAAATGATCACACCCAAAGACAATTGATTAATGGCTTATAGTCAGGCTTGAGAGGTATATAGTAATATGATATCCACAGTTAAAAAAAAAGGTTTCCCTTGATGACTTCAAGTAATCTACTTTGGATAAACTATATCCTAGGCTACTGAAAGATGTGGCAAATATGGTTGCTGAGCCACTGTCAGTCATTTTTGAAATTCTGTGATTTGAAAGATACAGAATGAAGTGAGCAGAACTAGGAGGAAAAAAATTACATGATAAGAGCAGCGTTATAAAAAATGAACAGTTTTGAAAGACTTAAGAATTCTGATGAATGCAATGTTAGCTGTAATTCCAGAGGACTGAGGATGAAAAATGCTACTACAGAGAAGTGATGGACTAATATGCAGAATAAGATATACGGTTTTTGGACACAGTCGATGTGACCATTTCTTTTGATTGTATATATTTGTTACAAGGGTTTTCTTTTTTTCAAGGCAGGGGAAGATAAAAGGGAGAAAAAATAAATATAAGTTTAATAAGAAAAGCTATGGGGAATGGGAGAGATGTCAAAGGATTGAAGGCCAAATTTTATTCCAATTCTCATAAAGAGGATATGCATAGAGTCTATAAACCTTATGCCAATGATATTAACTAAAGTTAGCATGGCTCCATTAAAAATAGGCCACACCAGACTAATCTTACTACATTTTTTTCAGGATCACTAGACTGGCAGATCAAGGGAATAATATAGACATAGTTTACTTAGATTTTAACAAGTATTTGACAGAGTCTCTGGTGCTATTCATGGGGTAAGTTGGAGAGATTTCAGCTAGAGAATAGTACAATTAGTTGGAGTCAGAACTGATGGCACAGTGAGACCCAAAAATAGTCATTCATGAATAATACTCTGTTACAATAATTGGTTCATTTTAAGCTTAGAGATAACATAACGACCCATAAAGTCAGTATGGTTCCTTTTTCTGTGACTTTTGGGAAGTTATTCAAACAAAAAGTTAGGAGTGTAATCATGATCATTCTAAAGTCCCTAGTGAGGAATATTCCTAATATTTAGGCAGAACTTGGGATCTCTGAGTTAATTTGTATTTGTATTTATCTCTAATTAACTCCTGGTCTCTTTGTATTTAAGGAAAATTTCAGATTAACAGAAAAATTTGAGTAAAGAAGTAGGAGAGTATGTTATATATCTGCTAATAGGCAGGTACCAGGAACTAGAGTTTATTGAATGGAGGAATGATGTAGTCGGATGTATTTTAGGAAGAAAGATCAGTTTGATAGCTAAGTGGAAGATGGGGAGAGACTTGCAACTGGCAGACCAATAAACTAGAGTCTCCCTGTTACGTCCAGTATAGAACACCCTTTGACTTTTAGAGTCCTTCATAACCTGGATCCTTGCTATCTTTCCAGTCTTCTTATTCTTTACTTCCCACCATGTACGCCACGATCCAGCAATACCAGAATCCTTGCTACTCAAAACTGGCACTCTGTCTTCTGACTCTGAATTTTCATTGGCTGTTCCCCAAGGCTGCCATACTCTCCCTCCTCACCTTCATCCCCTGGCTTCTCTGGTTTCCTTCAAGTCCCAGCTAAAATTCCATTTTATATAAGAAGTTTCTCATGGTCCTCTTTGTGCTAGTGTCTCCCTTTCGTGACTATCTCTAATTTATCCTGTATATATCTTGTAGATATATAAATGTTTGCAAATTTTCTCCCTCATTACACTGTGAGAGTTTCTTGAGAGCAGGGACTGTCATTCTTCCTTTATTTGAATCTTGAGCAGTTAGTATCGTGCCAAGCACATAGAATGCGCTCAATAAATGCTTGTTTACTTGATTTGAACTTCTTTAGACAGATGTAATACCAAATATCTGGATTAAGATTGGACTAAATTTTCTAGGAGATCTCTTCCAACTCTTAGAGTCAATGTCTATTTCTTTGTGTGTTGTGTTGGGGCTAAAAGCCAAGAACCTCAAAGGACTATGTGCTCTCCAATTTGTGTCGTATAGCACTAGACTCTGCCCCTAAAGAATAGAATGGGCCAATGTAAAGTAAGCCAGCTTCAGTCATCTGGGATGGATGCCTGAGGCAAGTTGAACTAGATCTTCCCAGGGTCACACAACCAGCCTCAGAAACCAGATGTGAACCCAGGGTTTCAGGACTCTAATCCTCTATCAACTATTCCATGCTACCAAAATAAATTTTATTTGTATTGATATCTTTTCCTCCAGTCCTCTCAGGGACAGGCTTCATCAAGCTCAAACAATATATGACCCATAAGCTCTCAGTGCTTCCCTTTTATTGTTAGATCAATGGTTCTATAAATTACTGAGAAAGCAAGTGTCCTAGAGGAGAGTGCTCCAATTCCTAGGAAATGATGCTGGAGAATAGATAATGCAATATATAAAAACATCAAAATGGAAACTGCTTTGGGGCACTCCAATCCTCATTTACAGAAACTTCTTAACGGCTTTTAAAGCATATTTCTGGCAGTTAGCCAACTTATAATGATATTTTTGTCCTCTAGTTCGTTATGGGATATGTTTGTTGCTTATTTGCCTCTTGGCACACTTACAAGATGAATTTTCTGTTTACTAAGGGTTCTTTCTGCTGTTTACAACTTTTGATCTGTAAATGACAATATAAGAAAAAAAAATAAATCCAATAAGCAGCACTATAGGCACATTTTACCCAACTCACACAGAATCCCAGAATTCTAAAAACCTCATTATCCAAGTTATTCAACCCTCACTTAGAAGACTGCTAGCTGGTGGAAAAAGCAAGCAATCACCAGATGTTGACCCTGCAAAAGGTTAGTCTGAAAAAGCTTGAATTTGGTACAGGTTCAATCACTACTTTCAATAGCCATTCTGGGGCCAAAGAGCAGGCTGCAAAAGTGATGTCATAGTGTTGTATTACATCCACTGGTGTTCCAGGATGACTCACACCTGGAGCGGTAAAAGAGTCCATTGTCAGTGTTCTCCTGGGTGCAGGGGGAGCTGACTCACTGCTTAGCCTACCATCCAGTCGGCTGAGATCAGCAGAGAAAGACAAGAGAGTGCAACTGGGGAGAAAGCAAAGGGCGAAGAAGAGTGAAACTGGCTCGTTTAGGATAGTGATAGGTGAAAAGATAGATTTAGGGGAGAACGGGGAGAGTTGGATAGGGAGGATGGGTTGGATTGGATGACTTCCAAAGGTACATCCAACTCCAGACCTATGATTGTGTGTGATTTCATCCCTGTAGGGAATGCTGGAAACTCCTGCCACCAAAGCCAATCAGTCATTAATTTATAATAGAAAGCTGTCTGTAGCACTGAGAGATTGACTGACTTGCCTGGGGTCACACAGCCAGTATTTGTCATTAGCAAGACTTGAACCCCAGTTTTCTTCCTTATTCCAAGGCCAATTCTCTGTCAACTGGGAAGATATACTGAAGGTTATTCCAAGGGTCCTGGGAATGGCTCTTTTTAAAAGCCTGTGTTTTAGACTCATCCTCTTTTCTTCTCTCCATGACAAATCAGCTTAGCAGAAGTGATTTAGGTACTTATAAACCATCCAAGCCCTCTCCTACTTTCACTGAAAAAAAAGTAAATGATTAACAAGAAACAATTCTAATCTTTACAACAGGTCTGGTCCACTCAGAAACTTAGAACATTACATAACTTATGGAAAAAGTCATCATCAACAATAAGGTATTTCCATAGTACTTTAACTTTATTTATTTATTTTCTTTTCCTTACAACCATCCTTTGTGACACAATAAAATATTATATGAGTGTGATTATCCCCATGTCTTTGTTTAAAGCACTGATAAAAATGCTAAATGCATCAAACCAACTATGGATCCTTGGGAAAGTCCATGGGATATTTCCTTCCAAGTTGACATCCAACTATTAATGGTTGTTCTTTGGGTTTGGCCTATTCAACCAGTTCTAAACACATCTAATAGTATTATTGTCTAGCCCACTCTGTATTATCCTCCCAAATAATATGCTAAAATCTAGACAAACTCTGTCTACAATATAGCCCTGTTCTACCACTGTAATAAGGTTAGCCTGCTATGGCCTGTACTTGGTAAAGCCATGCTGTTGCTTTAGTATCACCATTTCTTTCTCAATATGTGCACTAATTATCCTCTTAGTAGTATGCTTTTTGGGGTGGTTAGGTGGTGCAGTGAATAGAGCACTGGCCCTGGCGTCAGGAGGACCCGAGTTCAAATCTGGCCTCAGACACTTAACACTTACTAGCCCTGTGACCTTGGGCAAGTCACTTAACCCCAACTGCCCTACCTTCCCCCCTCCAAAAAAAAGCAAAAAAAAATAGTATGCTTTTTAACAGGAATTCAAGTCAAACTCTCTGACCCATCATTTACACTTTGCTCTGTCCCCCCCCCCAAAAAAAAAAAAAAGATCGAGGCAGTTTTCCCATCTTCAGTTCTATGGTAGATTCTTTGAAATTGTGGACAATGGCTCAGCAATCACTTTTGTTAGCTCCTTCTTTACCCTAGTATGTCCTTCATTATGGCCTAGTGACTTAAAAGTGTCCTCTTACCAAATTCTTTGACTCCATAGCAGCAATTTTTTTCTTTTTTTCTTTTTCAGTTCAACCTTGCTATAAGGGATCAGAAATGGAAGCAAAATAACAGCTGAGTGACCATTAGTGATCAAACTGTCCCATCTATTCTTTGCTCTTTTCCAAAATAGGCTGGCATTCATTAGCATTTTCCCCTCTATCTGACCTTCATTAATGCCTGGGCTCCTAGAGTTATAGTTGGAAAGGATATTAGAGATGATGATGTAGTTCAATTTACCTCATTTTGCAGATGAGGAATATGAGTTGCAGAAGGGGGAGTGACCTACCCAAGACCAAACAGGTAATAAGTAGAAGGGCTGAATTTTGAACACAGGTCCTCTGATCCTGTGGTGCAGGGGATGGAGTGCTGGGCCCAGAGTCAGGAGGACCTGAGTTCAACTCTGGTCTTAGACACTTATTAGTTGTGTGGCCCCCAGCAAGTCACTTAATCTCTGTCTGCCTCAGTTTCCTCAACAGCAAAATAAAGATAATAACAGCACCTACCTTACAAAGCCATAGGGATCAAATGAGAGATTTGTCATGTACTTAGCACAGTGCCTACCACATAGTAACATAGTAAGTGCCTAATAAATTCTTATTCCCTTCCCCCAAATTGACTGTTCTCCCCTCCCCCCAGCTACTTTTCTTGCTTTCATCTTTTTTGCATATCTTTAAACCTAAGCTGGTTGGTAAGGTCCCTGAATCTCCATTTTATTTCCTTTGGATGTGGTAGGCTGAAGCTAGTTTGTACCACTTCACAAAAGTCAGTTGTTAAATTTTTAGTGTGAGTATTTACACCTCAGAAATTGGCAAAGACTACAAATCAGGTCTTGATTTATTGTTTTATTGATTCTCAACTTAAGAAAGTATTAGTATCTTCAAATTAAGCTTAAAAGTGTGTTGAGCATACACACACACACATATTCCTCTCCCTCTAGAGAGTCAGTTATTAAACATTTATCAGCATATTCCTGCCTTTAGAGAACTTCCCCCCTTTCCTCTTCATTAGGAGAGAATTATTTCTCTTTGTAATTTCAGAATTTCCGCTCTTGCGAACATGTTGTCCCTTCTTGACTGACTTCCCCTGTAGAAATTTAGTCCATAGTATACTACTCATCCTCTCTGAACCTTTTGAAATCTGCTTTCCTCAATACACTCCTCCTCAAGGTTCTCATCTTTTCCATCCACGAAACATCCTTGTTAGGGGAAATCAGATCTAATATACAAGATCGTCTTGTTGGTCGCTTCCCCTTAAGGTAAGTCAAGAAATTGTTAGTTGCTTTGGTGGAGCAGAAAGAAAGTGCTATGAGATAGCTGGATAATCAAAGTCACCCATCACTACTGAATCATGTTTCCATGTCAGCCTTGTGACCTATTTCCCAAACTACTCCTGTATTTCTTCCTTCTGTTGAGGTTTCTGGGGCATATTTCTGATGACAATAGCAGCTCCTTGCCCATTGATCTCTACCTAAGTGCTTTCCACCATACTTCTCAAAGGATGAGGAGTATATCTTAATAGTCCACTTGCCCTCCTTTTACCCTCCCACACCCCCACCCTTTACCTCTCATTTCT
Source organism: Petaurus breviceps papuanus (assembly GCF_028583685.1). Lineage (NCBI taxonomy): Eukaryota > Metazoa > Chordata > Mammalia > Diprotodontia > Petauridae > Petaurus > Petaurus breviceps. The sequence goes on from NW_027187378.1 coordinate 34,632,086, forward strand.
TTTGAATAAGGCACTCCTTTCCAGAGTCATTCCCCAGGCATGGTTCTCATCCTCCCACATTTCAATGAGTCTCATGACGTGGTGTCCTTCCATTAGCAACTTTAATTCATACTGCTTGTTATCCATATACTGGGCAGTTCTGTTTACATAATTAAGCCCATTGGTGCTGGTTCCTTGCTCCTTTCTTAGATTTTGTCTCCTTCGAGCTTTCTCCATATTTCTAATGCTATTCTTCATACATAGTAGCTGCACTATGGTACTGAACTTTGTGATGATTATATATACATTTATATGTGCATAGATATACATATGTAATATATGTATATAGCAGATACACTTACACATATATACATGATACATACATGATGCATATTTATATATATGCTTATATACCTACATGTACACACATATAGGCATACATTTTGTATGTAAGTGTGTATGTATGTGCATATATGTGTGTAAACAACACATATACATATATACATACAGAGTCATTACCTGCCTAAGCACAGGACTCTAAGTTAGGCATTAGGCTTTCTTTTTTGTAAAATTAAATGTTTTATACATTAAAAACATGGCACATCAAATACAACCATCTATGTATGCATGTTTAGCAATTATTAATTATTAAAATAATTCATTTCAACTTAGAAGTCATTATAGCATCGAGTCAGTCCAAGTCCTCAGTAGAATTCTTTGTTCATTCCCATTCACTTTTCCTCTTAGGGCTGTAATTAATTTGAACTCCATTTTTCTGGTTCTGCTTTTGTTGCTTTGCCTTGTCTTATAAAGCTCTTGGTTTTTTGTTTTTTTAAATCTTCATGACTGTTGGTCTTAATTACTTTATAGTATAAGATTAAATTGATGTAATGCAATTTAACTATTCCCTTATTATTAGTGGCTTTCTACTCTACTAGTTTCTGAGATTCCAAAAGTTAATAAGCTACTTTTTAAAAATAAAAACCAAATGTAAAATAAAGGTTTGCTTTGTTGATCAGGGTCCCCATGGCCCTCTTTCTCTAAAAATCAACACCACCAAATTTTGCTCTGAATGGCATATCCACTGAGTATGATGCAAAACGTATGCTTGCCAAAAAGACTTTTTTATGGAGAACTCACACAGGACAAGTTTTTACATGGTGGTCAGAAGAAGCGATACAAGGACACTTTTCTTTTTTGGAAGGGGGGCAGGCAAGGCAATGGGGATTGAATGAATTGCCCAAGGTCACACAGCTAGTAAGTGTGTCAAGTGTCTGAGACCGGATTTGAACTCAGGTCCTTCTGACTCCAGGACTGGTGCTCTATTCATTGCACCTCCTAGCTGCCCCTATAAGGACACTTTCAAGGTCTCTCTTAAAAACTTTGGAATCGATTGTGTGATATTGGAGACACTGGCACAGAACTGCCCAGTATGGCGTGCCCGCACCAGAGAAGGTGATGTGCTCTATGAGCAAAGCAGAACTGGAGTAGTTCAAAAGAAACTCAAGACATGCAAATTTGGAGAATCCACCCCAAATGTTCACATGGACTATTTGTGCCTGACCTGCGGTAGAACATTTTGAGCTCATTAGACACCCTGTAACTTGACTCTAGCCTAGTGATGTCATTTTGGTCTTTTTGGAGAACAAAGGATAATAACCAAGGTATACATAAACTGAGGAAGTGAGCAGGACAATCACAAAATCTTATTTAATTTATTATGTATTAAATATGAGAGATAGCAACATATAGTGGATATGGAGTGGATTCAAAACCAGGAAGATCTGTATTCTAATCCTGCCTCCTGCCTTTGCCACGTACTGGCTACAGAATCCTGCCAAACCCATTATCTTCTCAGTGCTCTGGGTAACTCTCTAAGACTTCAGGTTGCAGAGATAGAACTGACCTCCAAGTGGAGGGACTTTCTTTACCAGGAGGTTCCTTAAACCAATGAAGGCACAGGTATAGTCCCTATCTCCTCTATGATATTTAATATCCTTAATAATATGCAAAAATCTTTACCTTCAAGATTCCTGCATTATTTTTACCACAACAAATTAGAAGGCAAATGATCACCATAATTCATGATTTGATTTGTAAAAATCAAAGTTATGTACAATTTTTCAAGAAGATAGCTATTGCAACCTATTGTAATACTGACTGCGTAAGGCAAGGTATACCTGTCTCCTGCTAATGATGTTAATTAGTTAAATCATTTTATAAAAGGATTCAATTTAGAATACAAGGATAGTTTAGGTCATTGGTCTCCTAGGTGAGGAGCAAGAAGCAAAAATTAGAACAGAGGAAAGCACTACGGCTCTTTAGCCTTCCTGTGGTCATTGCCTAACTATACTGAGCTCCTTCCCCCTGCCCGTCCCCAATGTAGGCACTGCTGGAGAGTCAGACTTTTCTGCTTTTCCTCAGGGAGGTGGGCAGACAGGTAATCATTCCCAATCTGGCCCACTCCCACAGGAATTGTTGTCCTCCCTTCTCCTCCCAACTCTTTTTTTTTTTTAATTTTTGCTTTTTGGAGGGGGGGAAGATGGGGCAATTGGGGTTAAGTGACTTGCCTAAGGTCACACGGCTAGTTTTTGTGTTAAGTGTCTGAGGCCAGATTTGAACTCAGGTCCTCCTGATTCCAGGGTTGGTGCTCTATTCACTGCGCCACCTAGCCACTCCTCCCCACTCTTACTGTCCATAATTCAACACGCCCTCTCCCCTCCTTTGCTTAGGCAAAAATACTTTCTTACTTTTGAAAAATATGTATCCAGTCATGTCTGACTCTCCATGACCCCATTTGGGGTTTTCTTGGCAAAGATACTGGAGTGTTTTGCTATTTCTTTCTCCATTTTGAAGATGAGGAAACTGAGGTAAACAGGGGTAAGTGACTTGCCCAGGGTCACACAGCTAGGACGTGTGTGAGGTCAGATTTTAATTTAGCAAGATGAATTTTCCTGATTTTGGGCTCTCTATTCACTGTGCCACCTAGCTGTGCTTTCAACAATTAAACATTTTTATTGCCATTCAGTTTATCTTTTATCTCATCCCTTAATTTTTTTTTCTGTATTTCATTTGTGTGTCAAAACATATAGAGAATATATTTATTATGTGCATACGATATGCCAGGCACTGTGCTAAGGTGCTTGGTATTCAAAGAGAAGCAAGCAAGATAATCCCTACTCTCAAGAAGCTCACATTAAAACAGGAGAAGAGAGCATAGAAAGGGTTGCTGAAAAGTGGGGCAGGGAAATCCTGAGAGGGAGAAGTGAAATAAGCATGGCTGAGTATGGCCATAAAATGGCAGTCTGGCTAGGGATTCATCAACTGGGACAATGGGTCTCAGGGTGGAAGCTTCTCTGCGATGGGAAAGAAGGCACTTCTGAGGAGGTTGGAGTCAATCCAGTAGAGTGTATGAAATTAAAGACAAGTATGTGTATATGGGAACTCACGCTTTAAAAGGTTTTATTGATGAAGATACACCAAAGAGTTTAGAAACTACTGGTTTAAGTAGTAGGGGAATCTGGATTATTAGGATTGGGCAAAAACAGGAACTGGACATGTTGAATTCATTTCTACATAAAGCAAATTCATGTTTTGCACTAATTCTTCCAACATAAGATGCTCATCAAAGGGCCTGAAAGCCACCTCACCTGGGAGGCCAGAGGATGTTGATCAGAATATGAGTTTCTGCAGGTGACCTGCTAATGGAGTGACCGATTGTCTAGTGATGCAACAGGAACAAAGAATAGAGGTGTGGTGCTTCTAACACTCCATCTGTCTAGGAGCCCATTATGGATAGCCCTTGAAGAATCCATCATAGCATTTTATCCATGTTTTCTCCCTCCATACTATTTCAAAACACTCCATACACATGTATCTTTAAAGCTCATACTTCTAGGCAGTATTAGATGATTCGGTCTATGTCATCTGTCTAAGGAAAGCTTTGGAAGGCATTAAACAACAAAGCAGTATTCAGTTTAGTCACATCTGTTTTCTCCTCCCGCTAACCAGCATCCTCTTTGTAGATCAGGAAAGTGTTTACAGCTGAGGAGAGACAAAAAGATGAAAATGACCTACCCAAAGTGACCCCAGTCAGTTCACGGACAGAGCCAGGACTCAAAAGAGAAGTTCCACTACTCATCTCTTTAGTGATGTTTTGTAAACTTTAAAATAATCAGTTCAGAAGTGAGTGCTGAGGATAGGAATATTTCAATGAAAAAGACTCTGAATACGAAAATAAAGAATAGAAAAAAGGGCACTGTTAGAAGCAGCCTGGCACAGTGAATAAACCAATCATGTTGAAGTTAGGAAGAAATCCTATCTTCAACATTTAATAGCTGTGTGGCCCTAAACAAATCTCTTAGCTTTTCCTAGCATCCTAAAACATGAGGATGAAAATAGCACCTTCAGGGGTGGAAAACCTGTAGCCTTGAGGCCACATGTGCCCTCTAGGTCCTTGAGTGTGGCCCTTTGACTGAATCCAAACTTCACACAACAAATCCTCTTAATGAAAGGATTTGTTCTGGAAAACTTGGACTCAGTCAAAAGGCTGCACTCGAGGACCTAGGGGGTCTCATGTGACCTCATGGTTTCAGGTTCCTGACCCTTGTAACCTATAGGGTTGAGAGTTCAATGAGAACATTTTACCAAACTTGTAGCACTATGCAAATAGAAACCATTTTACACGTTATTGGACAATGGTCAAACATTATTAAGTTTCTAGTAGGAGCAAATAGCCCTCTTAGTATATGAGGAAGACACAAAGATAATTAAAATAGGTTATCTGCCTTCAAAGACCTTTTAATCTATGAAATTATGAAATGTCAGAGCAGCTTCATTCAAAATGTTTATTAATAACAGCTCATATTTCATTTTCTACAGTTTATAACATTTTAGACAGGTAGCATAAGCATCATATTTATTTTACAATAATCATAGCCAGAATTTTTATACAACTCCTTAAGGTTTTCAAAACACTCTTTGTATGTCATCTCATTTGATCCTGACAATGACTCTGGGAGGTCAATGTTATTATCATACCCATTTTACAAATAAGGAAACTGAGTCAGAAAGTAGTTAAGTGACTTGCCCAGGATCACATGGCTAATAAATGTCTGAGACAGGATTCAAATCAGATCTTACCGATGTTAAGTTCTTTGCTCTATCTACTGTGAAACCTAACTATGAGATGAGGAAACTCAAAATCAAAGAAGTTGACTTGCCCAGGGCCACATTCTTAAATGGAAGAAATTCAAACATAGCACTTTTGATTCTGAGTCCAGTGATATTTCTAATATACTACCTGGCCTTGCCTATTTTTTTACATCACACTGCTTGCATGCTACAGCTTTGAACTACTGAACTAAAGAGACCCACCATCCTTATCCCCCTTCTCCTCCCCACTTCCTTGCTCCCACCCCCAGCATAGTCAATAACTGAGTTCACAGGTGTACAATATCTGGCTCATTCTCAAAATGTTCCCAGTTTGGTAGGATTGGCCAGGGTTTGTTCCCTGTTGACCTAAACTTCAAGTACCAGGATCACGATTGAGAAATAAGAAGACTTTTGTGGAGGAATAAGAGAATAGAAGTCATACAGATATTTGGATGTCTATCATGGAGAAGAGTTAAATTTATTTCGTGTATGTCCAAAATTCAGAACTGGGACCTCTAAAAGTTAGGAGACAAGTTTTGGTTCAGAGTAAGGAAGCATTGGGCAGCCAGGTGGCACAATGGATAAAGTGCTAGGTAGAGTCAGGAAGACTCAGCTTTGCTGAGTTAAAATCCAACCTCAGACACTTACTAGTTGTGTGACCCTGGGCAAGTCATTTCACCCCATTTGCCTCAGTTTCCTCATCTGTAAAATGAGCTGGAGAAGGAAATGGTCAATCACTCCAGTGTCTTTGCCATGAAAACCCCAAATGGGGTCACAAAGAGTCAGAAACGACTGAACAAAAACAAAGGAAGCATTTTCAAACAATCTGAGTCATCTGAACATGGGACAAGCATTGGGGTAGAATGACGAATTATACCATCGCAAATAGGTTATAGGATTTAGAGCTAGAAGGAGCCTTGGAAGCTGTCTAGTGCAAACCTGTCATTTTTACAGATGAATGAATTGAAGCCTAGCAGGTAGGCCAAGCTCACCCAAGTAGTTAAGGGATTTAGCTAGTATTCAAACATAAGTTTTTAATTCCAGATCCTCTGCTCTTACAGGGAGACCATGATGTTTAAGTAGAAGCTGTTTAAGTAGGAGCTTGTTGAGGCTATTATAGAAGGTATGACTCCATCAGGAGAGGTGGACAGCCTAAATTACCACTTAAGTCCTTTCAACTCTAAGAGTCTAAGAAACTGTTGACAAATTCTCATTTGTTTCTAATCTGTTTTTGTAATCTAGTGGAAGACCAGCTGACCTCTCATAGTTCCATTCATGCTTACAATTTGCTTGTTGAAAACTTGCCTGGAGTTAAACACAGATTCTGCGTAACAAAAACCATTCTTGAATCTTAGAAATAAAAAAAGCTTTCAAGAGATTTTAGTTTGACAAAGACCAAATTTTTGCTTGAAAACTTATTATTATGCAAGATCATGCACATGAGTACTGAAAAGTTCAAGAAGGTGTGGACAACCATTTTCTCTGGGACCCTGAAAACCAAGCTCTTGATTTAAAGCACATAGCAACTTCAAACACCAAGGTGGGAAGTCATGAACTGTGCCTCCCAATCTCCCTCCCCCTCTAGGAGTTATCTCTTTGAAGACTCACATCATAAGTTTTTCTTTACAAGACTATAAACAAACCAACAAAATGGTTTAAGCAGATACACGTTTTATACCAGGGTGATCTGGTAGCCCCATTTGAAACTCTTCAAGGGGTGGGGAACCTGAGGCCTTGAGGCCACATGTGGCCCTTTAGGTCCTCAAGTGCTACCCTCTGACTGAATCCAATCTTCACACAACAAATCCTCCCAATAAAAAGATTTGTTCTCTAAAACTTTGACCCAGTCCAAGTTTGGATTCAGTCAGAGGGTAGCACTTGAGGACCTAGAGGGTCACATGTGGCTTTGAGGTCATAGGTTCCTCACCCCTGCATAAAGTAGGAAGGATTTATCCTAGATGGAGAAGGGACACACCTCCAAATGTTGAATAAAAGGCTAGTTGAATAAGCCACAGTACTCTGAGAGACATCAGTAAATGGTAGAAATAATGATAGAAGGCAGAGGAAAAGAAGGAAATATGATTTACGTATCACTTTGTTTCTGAAGTGCTTTATACATACTAGGTCATTGCATCTTCACAATAAATCTGCATATACTACCACTGTCTGCTTCTAGGGATACAGTTAGACAGAAATACAATTTAACTTGGTGGCCCCTGATCACTATCTGCTATCCCCCCTCAGAACTCCCTCATCTCCTCTCCACCCCCTTGTTAACATACACAGGGTGGAAATGAAGAGGAGACCATGGGAGAGAACATGGGGTTCTCTCAGTTCCCTGACTTCAAAGTTATAACTACTGAAAAGAATCCTGCAGCAATAGCTCGGAAAAGGGTTGATTGACATTAGGAACAAAGTGAAAGGGGTTGCATGGGATGTTCAGGGAGGACAGATGCCTCTGGTGTGGGGGCTGCTGAACCCTTTTCAGGGCTCGACCAACTCTCACCTGTGACTCCAAGAAGCTGTACCATGTACAGTGGCCACACCCCAGTAAACTGTCTCAGCAAATGGGCTAAACCAGGTTGAAGGGAACTGAAAGGCCTCAAACCCATTGGTGAGTTAGAGGGATGTCTACCCCAAGCATGTGAAGACTTTCTCTGGCAGAATGGGTAGATGAGAACAGTTTGTTTCAACAGCCATGAAGGCAACTGAAGCAGGCATTGTGAAGTGCTTAGAGCTTGATCAGACATCAAAGATGCCAAGGTCATCCACTGCATCCCAGGTCATTACCAGTCAACTTGACTTTTGTCCTGCCTCTATACTTTGGTGAATCAGAACGAGAGGGCAAATTGTGCAATTCTGCTTCACAGATACTCATTATCTATGAGACCCTGAGAAATCATTGAAAAAAAAAATCGCTGCCTCAGTTTCCTCATCTGTAAAATGGGGACAATAATAGCATCTACCTCCCAGAGGATAAAATGAGATCATATTCATAAAGTGCTTTGCAAACCTTAAAGCCTCATATAAATGTTAGCTATTATCATTATAATCACCCAAGTAAAACCAGACTCCTCAAAGCTATTCTATTCCACCACAGCAAAGTGAAATGGAGCCCAGATAACTGGGCTGAAACTCCTTTTATCTGCAGATTGGTAGAATGGCTGATGTGCTTGTTAGAGCTATTGGCAAGAGCTGCTGCCTTCCTCCTGCAGCTCAACTGATTGGGATAATAATCAGTTATTTATATCATATTATGTTATTATGTAATAATAATGAATAATAACATAAATTTATTGCGACAATAATAAACTGACTCTCAGATCATGACGATGTACTTTCCTTAGTGGGTCAGCTTCTCTGCCCCACATGTGCCTTTACCCCCATCACTGTACAATCTCCAGCTCCTCTCAGGTGTCTTCTTTCTGCTCCTATGCCGACTCTATTTCCATTAAAAATGTATCATCTTTCACCTTTGTCCCACAGCTGTGTGCCTGGTGACATCTCTTTTGACTGGTTCCTAGGACAACAGCAAAGGCTGGTTAATGAGATCCAGCAGATCAATACCCAAGCTGATAATGTGTATTCAGTTATTTTTTTCAGTAGTGTTCTACTCTTTGTGACCCCATTTGGGGTTTTCTTGGCAAAGATAATAGAGGGGTTGGTCAGCTTATTTTACAGATGAGGAAACTGAGGCAAACAGGGTGAAGTGACTTGCCCAGGATCACACAGTTAGTAAGTATCGGGGGCTGGATTTGGTCTCTCTGACTTCAGGTCCAGTGCTCTATACACTGGGCCACCTAGCTGCCCCCAGGATGAGACTAGTGAAGAACTGAAACCACAAAGTTTGGTGTAGAAGGTCCATCATTATATACACACAGGAGAGAGAGAGACTAAATCCAAGAAAACGAGCTATTATAGAAAACCAGGTGCTTGGACTGGTGCCCAGAATTTGTTGTTTTTTCTTTGGATGAATGTTTTTACTTTTCAGGGCAAATTCCATTTACTAAAATGATGTCTGGGGGCATTTTTCATATATCTCTGATATGGCTAAATTCTCAGCAGAGAAACGAAGCCAGAAAAATTAACAAGCTTCTTTTGTCTACATGTTGCAAATATGCTTTGGAAATGTGGATTTCTTCCAGAATGTTTCTACTAGAACCTTACAATCCTCAAACTACACCCTCTTGTAAAAATATTTATATTAAGGGGAGCCTGAATATACCTTTTCTATCCTAAGAGTAAATGGAGTTAGCTGGAATTCCATTTAAAGTCCCCACACCAAAATAGTGATAGGCCTATGGGGTTTTTTTGATTAGGTAGGAATTTATGTCTTAACCAAATCCCACACTTGAGGGTAGTTAGTTAAAAAGAAGATATCCCTCTTAAGAGAACTGACGTAAACGCTGATATTGTCAGTAGATAGTTTTTTCATAGAACTTTCCAATTTAAAATTTTTAATATGAATTTTCCTTTCAGATTAACATTTCTTTCCTATTTCCCTCCCTTCCCCATGCCCCACCATTTGAAAAAGCAAAAAAAAACAAAAACAAAATCAAAAACTCCTATTACAAACATTTACAGTCAAGTGAAATGAATTCCTGCAACCAATTCATATCTTGTACATGGGAGCCCTTTTGGATTCCAAGGGGGATGTGTGTGTTTTTGTGTGTACTTTTTCATCAAATTTCACTTAATTTAATTCTATACATCATTTTCAATAAAGGTTTATTGATAAATTATCTTTGTGTTAACAAAACCCCATGACTGACCACTTTGTCCCCTCTTCTCCCATATTTACCTACAAATATAAATTCATAATCATGGAAAAAATCTAAAAGATTGGAATAGTCACATCCTTTCTTCTCTCAATCAATGAAACTCAAACATAGTCTTGGGAAAGAAATCCTGAGAAGATTCAATATGCAAATAACCTATGATTTCATCAGTGTGCAGAGCTCCCAGTGTAGTAATATCCTTCTTCCAACACAAATCACAACCTTTTAATGACTTAGTAGGAAAGCTCTAGGGAGTTGAGTGCCTCAGATAATCTCATACAATTTTAAAGGCCAAAGGTAGGATTTGAACACAAGCCCAGCACTCAACACAGCATATACTTACCCTGCTTTCCTTCTATCCAGTGTGATGATAAATACTGAAATGGTTGTCATGTAGTATAGAAAGTAAAAGTATTCTCTGTCGCTCCATTAACAGTGAGCTATAGACACTGAGGGTATTCAACTAATAACCTCATTACCTACTAACTAAAATAGATATCCCCTTTTCTGGAATCCAAGGCCCTCAACAATGTGTCTCCAACTCACCTTTCAAACTTTAGTACACATCAGTCCCCTTAACACATTCCTTGTCCTCCTGACAAACTCTATTATTCACTGTTCTTTGCTCTCACCCTTCTCTGCTTCCAAATATGTGCTCATAAGATCCTCAGTGCCTAGGATGGAAACTATTTTGTCCCTGACCCTATTTCTAACTTTATAAATTCTGACCATTCTTCAAAGTCTAGCTTGGCAGAGTAGAGAGAATTCTAGACTTGAAATCAGGAAGAATTCATTCAAATCCTGACTCTGATACTTACTAGCTGTCTAATCTTGGGCAAATCTTTCAGCCTCATCATTTAAATGAAGAGATATAAATTAGTGGTCTCCAAGGCCCCTTCCAGCTCTAAATCTATGATCCTCCATTAAATTTTTCTTGATTAAAAGTACTTTATTGGGGCAGCTAGGAGGTGCCCTGGAGTCAGGAGCACCTGAGTTCAAATGTGACCTCAGACACTTGACACACTTACTAGCTGTGTGACCTTGGTCAAGTCACTTAACCCCAATTTACTTGTCTTCCCCCCTCCAAAAAAAGTACTTTCTCTCTCCTTGGATCCAATTAATGATAATAATAATAACTTATATTAACACAGAACTTACAGATTTGATCCTCACAACAGCCCTGTGAGGTAGGTGCTAGTTTTAGCAGAGAAGGAAACTGAGGCTCAGAAAAATTATGTGACTTACCATAGTTAAGTGTCTGAGGCTAGAATCAAACTTAGATCTTCCTAACTCCATGTCCCAGCACTCTGTGCACTGTACCACCTACCTGCCAATTAAATTTGATAATGATTTTTTTAACTTCAATTCTGCATTAGACACTGGATATTTCACAGAGCTTTGTACTTCTAGTACGTTATCTGTCAATTTTGTTTTGCATTATTTGGTCTCTTAAAAGTCTTAGTAAGCTGTAACATATTAAAGCTTAGAATTGCTCTTAGACTTTTGGGAAATCTTGTTTACAAATGTATACATGTCTTATCTTCTTCCTATTAGATTACAAACTCCTTGTGGGAAAGAACTGTGTCTGATTCCATCTACGTAGCCACAGTGCCCAATACAGATCTTTGTACTTTGAAGGTATTTAGTAACTGATGAACCATGGAATAATTCCATTGTTGGGAACATGTGTGAAAGTATTAGTAAAAACAAAAGTAGAGTTATCTCTCCTAAGGTTTTCATGACAACATTCTCTGTAAATCCGCCCCACCCCCAATTTCTTTAAACACACAGAACAAAAATTGGAAGCAATCTAACTGTCCAAAAACAGAGGAATGGTTAAATAAATTTGATTATATTTATATAACATGCAATTAAGAATATATATATGTAATATATGCATATGTAATGCAGTTAAGAATAACAAGCATGAAAAATATAAAGAAATCTGGAAAGATCTTTGTGAAATACTGCAAAGTGAAGGAGAGGAATGAAAGACTAAATATAACCACACAAGGTCACCTGTGTTTTTTCCCTCCCCCTCCTCCTTCCTACCTAAGCAATTACCAAATCCCCTTGATTCCACCTACCCAACATTTCTCACATCTGGATCCTTCTCTCTATGCTCACTGCCAGCACATCTGGGCTGTGGTACTGGCACAGATACTTCCATTTGTTATTTTTATTCCATCATTTCAGTTGTGTCTGGTTTTTTTTTGTGACTCCACTTGGGGTTTTCTTGGCAAAGATACTGGAATGGTTTGCTATTTCCTTTTCCAGTTCATTTTACAGATGAGGAAACTGAGGTAATCAGGGTGAAGTGACTTGCCCAGGGTCACACAGCTGGGAAGTGTCTGAGGTCAGATTTGAACTCAGGAAGATGAGTCTTCCTAACTTCAGGCTCAACGCTCTAACAACTGTGCCACTTAGCTGCCCTTTGGCAGTGGGCAAATGCATGGATTCATGTAACACTAGAACCAGAAGGGACCTTATAGTTACTGAATCGGAGCCTTTCACTTTGGAGCAACTTAAATTGTACCTTGCACCAAACACACGCTATAATTTTTCAAAATATTTGCTGAACAAAAAAAAAATGAACTTTACAGAGGCTCAGGAAGTTCAAATGACTTGTTTATGGTTATATAAGTAGTTAGTGGTAGAGGTGATACTAGACAGTCCATTGGGCTGTTTCCATTACATCATCTTGCACTTACTAAGCTCTCATATCTTTTAACCCAAGGCTGAAAATGCAGGTTTGACCCTCAGGAATCATGTAAGAAAAGTAACTAAATGGCCTGTAGCCTAAGCACATAGCCCTAGGAAATCAAAGACAGAAAGGCCCCATATATTCTAAAGTATTAACAGCAGCACTTTTTTTTGTGAGAGTAAAAGGAAATAATACTAATAACTAGAAACAAAGTGGGGATATCTCTTAGAATATTCCTGAGCAAATTGTGGTATATGAATGTAATGCATTGCTATTGTTCTGTAAGAAATAATGAACATGAGAAATTCAAGTTACATGGGGAGCCTGGTAATAAGGAGGAGTCAAGAGAAAGGAACCAAGAGAACAATATACACAATGACTACAATCATGTGAAATATAAGGAAAAAAACACAAAAAGAAAGGGAACTCTAAGTAACTGTAATGAACCATCTTGGCACTAAAGAAGAGATAATGAAACATAGGACCATAGGATCATGGGTTTAAAGATGAAAGAGACCTTTGAGATCATCTCAAAATCCAACACCTTTGTTTTCCAGTTCAGAAAACTGATGGCCTGGTGCAGTGAATAGAGTACTGGCTCTATAGACAATAGAGACAGGAGGACCTGAGTTCAAATTTGGCCTCAGACACTTAACACAAAACTAGCCATGTGACCTTGGGCAAGTCACTTAATCCCAATTGCTCTGTCTTCCCCCCTCCAAAAAAAAAGGCAAAAAAAAACCCTGATAACCTTAGACATCAAATGACTTGCTCAGGGTCACAAAGGTAGTAAATGTCCCAACCAGGGTTTTTCTTTTACCCATAGGATCAGAGAGCTAGAGGTAGAAAGCACCTCCAAGACTATTGAGTCCAATGCCACCATTTTATAAATGAGAAAACCGAGGCATAAGGAAGTTAGATTCCTTTCTTAAGACCACACAGGTAGTAGGTTTCAGAGGTGGGAGGTGAACCCAGAAAGGTGAACTCTGACTCCAAATCCAGCACTCTTTCTATTAGGGGGGGGGGAGAGGTTGTAAGGAAAGGATGATGTATCAAATGTTGCACTAGGGCATCAGATTTAGTTGGCATATTAATTGATTTTACTTATTTGTTTTTCTTTGTTACAAGGAAGGTTCAATGCAGTGGAGCTGGGGATAAATCCAAACATTACTGTGGTGTAAAAACAAAAGACAATTTTAAAAAATGCAGGTTTGGGAGCAATATGTTAAGTATTATAAATGGTCCAGTTTTCTTTTCTCTTATAACCTTTGATGAATGAAGTTTTTCTTGCTTTGAAGGAACTGAGCTCCTTGTGAGATAATTTTTAGTTCCCTAGAAGCAAATGCTATAAATAAGGCTGCCACAAGATTTCCATTGTACTCTGTTTTCACTCCATTTAACTATCTTTTGAGAAAGCAACATTATTTAATGGACAAAAAAAATAATCTTGAAGGCATGGATTTGACTCCACCTTCTGCTACGAGCTTCCTGTGTGAGCTGAGCTAAGTCCCTTAGCTCTTTTGAGAACTGTTCTTCCTATCTACAAACTCAGTATGTGGGATGTAGTGAATCGAGTGCTGAACTCAGGGTGTTTCCCCTCACTTACTAGATATAAAATTATTTTACCTCTCTCTACCTCAGTTTCTTACCTTTTGGGTTTTAGGAGGCTCAAATGAGATTGTATGCATACGTATACACACATACTGATATAATATGATATGATATGATATGATATAATATAAATGACTGCAAATTTTAAAAACATATAAATATCAGCTATTATAAAAATAGGAACTGGACCTATGATTTCATTTGTGTAAGGAATAGGTGAGAAAATTCCCTCAAACAGTGCAGGTTGGCACCTTTTCTATAACTTATACTTTTAGAGAATTGCCTAGAGCACAGAGAAGGTATATTCCCAGGATTCCACACAGGCAGTATGTGTCAGAGAACTTGAACTCAGGTCTTCTGGATCCAAGGCCAGCTGTCTGTCCATAGCATTCACACAGTGCTTTAAGATTTGCAAAGCAGGGGCAGCTAGGTGGTGTAGCGAAGAGAACAAGCTCTAAGTCAGGAGGATCTAAGTTCAAATCCAGCCTCAGACACTTGACAATACTTACTAGCTATGTGACCTTGGGCAAGTCACTTAACCTCAATTGCTTGCCTTCCCCCCTCCAAAAAAAAAAAGATTTGCTAAATGATTTTACATCTATCACCTCATTTGACCATCTCCTGCCTATAAGGTAGGTGCTATTATTATCCTCTCCATTGTACAGATAAGGAAGACTGAGATGTTGAGTGACTCGCTCCTCTCAAGAGAAGCTAATCACCTGAAATCTCCTCATCACACTGTTTAACTCAGCCTTGACTACTCAACACCTTCCCAGTTTCCTCAGCTTCCTCTCCCCTCTGACTGGCATGCTGGAGAGTGGAGGGCTAAACTCCTCCCGAAGCTTTCTTTCATAGAGGACAGGACCTTCCATCTTGCTCTCCACTTTCTATCTGCAATTCCACTCAATTTGAACTCTATTGGTGTCTATGGGGTATTCAAGTAGGACTAGCACTTGTTACATGAGGACATAGCAAGACTTTGTCAGGGGTGCGCATTCCCCTTTGGCGTCCAGCTGACACTCAACTCTCCCCCGTGGCTCCAAGAAGCTGCAGAATACACAGCAGCCACACCCTGGTGAAATCATCTCAGAGCATGAGCTGAACCAGGCTGAGGATAACCAACCGGCCTCAAAGCAGTCAGTGAGTTGGGGGGTGGGAGGGTGTACCTCAAGCATGTTAAGACTTCCCTGGCAAAATTGGCAGTTGAGAGCAATTTATCCCAATGGTCACAAAGGAGACTAAAGCAGGTTCTGGAGAACGCTTAGAGCTTGGTTAGACATTGAAGATGCCAAGGTCATCCACAGAACCCTTGGCTATCACCTGTTGTCCTGACTTTTGTTCTGCCATTGGACTTTTATGATTGGATGAGAGAGGGAGGCTGCTGATTTTGTGTAACTGTCTCACTTAAATCCAATTCATGTAGGAGGTAAGACATCACTGCAACTTGTCATCTTTAAAAACAAAGGACAAACAACAACATGGAACAAGATGCCCCCAAGTCAGGCACCCCTTGGCTTGGCTCCTACTTCCATATTCTTTTTTTGTGTCATCTTTTCCCATTGAATTGTAAGCTTCTTGAGGGCAGAGACAGACTTTCTTTTTCTTATTTGCATCCCCAGCTTAGCACAGTGCCTGACATATAGTAGGTACTTAAGAAATGTTTATTTAATTGAATTTCCCAGGGTGTCTGAAATAGGATTTGAACTCAGTTCTTCCTGACTCCAAGCCCAGGGCTCTATCTGCTGTGCCTCCTGCCTTATTAGATGATACTTTCTATTTCTCTATCCACTATACCAAACTATTGTGATATGATACTTTGTATTTTTCTGTTGTCTCTACAATTCTTTGCATCATCATCTTTAAAGATTCTCAGATACTTAGATTACTTTGCTTTATCTAATCTTTCTTTACCTCACTGCCTTTTTTGTAGTTTCTTGTGTCATTCGCTTCTAGTAAAACCTCCATAAGGGTCTGAAAGGATGGAAAGCCAGCAAGAGGAAATGGACCCAATGATCACTTTATACACAATCACCCTTTCGGCTTCATATTCCTGCCTTTGATCTTCTTGTTCACTTTCCTGAAACAAGTTCTTAAGCCATAGTAGTAGTTCTCAGTTCAAAGTTCCTTTAAATTTTCTATAATTTGGAGGCTTCACTATAAAGCCCCTCAGATAGTATCCATCCAATGTACTTTTTTCCCAGACAAAAAACTCACTCTAGAGACAATTGAATTATTCCTCTAATTTACTTGCCATTGGAGAATAAAGGAAAAACCAGACAGAGGAGAGATTTTGCAAGGAAACAGTATTAAAAGGGAGATCACATAGTTGTAGCAGAAAGCCTACTGGTTTTGGAGTCAGAAGATTTGGATTCAATTCTCAGCTCTGTCACTTTCTAACCTCTGTGACCTTGGACAAATATTGTCACCTCTCTGGGCTTCTGTTTCCTCATCTATAAAAGAAGAGCTTTGGACAGAATGACCTCATAGGTCTCATCTGGCTCTGCATCCAGGGTCCTAGAAATCACAGGTGGAAGTATTATGACTCTGGTCTCGGAAGAGTTCTTGGCCTAACCCTCAGTTTCCAGAGGACCACAGATGTCATCTGAGTGCTTGGTTTTTCATGTCATCAACCTATTCTAAACATACCACTGTCATGAACACTAGGGGTTGGATGAATGGGCTTTGCTGCAATCCAACTGAGACCTGGGAAAGACCTTAGCTTAAAAAGGCCAAAGTCTCCCACTGCATCTGGGGCCATCTCCAGTTGTCCTGATCTATATCAGGCCACTGGACCCAGATGACCCCGGAAGAGAGAAGTGAGGCTGGTGACTTTGCACAGCCCTCCCTCACTTAAATCCTACTCACTTGCAAGTCATGGCATCATTTTCCTAATGTCACGGTCCTCTTTGAGTACAAAGGAGCTGCCAACGGGCTGCCAACCATATGTCCTGTATGGTCAATTCGACAAAGGATGTGGGGTAAGTGAGAGGAAAGAAGAAAACCTACTTAATTGTCAGTAATAATATTGTGAATATTCTCCCCCTCCATCATGGACCTACTAAATGCATTGCATGTTTAACGGAATATCTGGACTGCCGTGCTCGTCCAAACCCCTCATATTGCTGCTTGTTCCGAGCACAGTTACTGTCAGGAGATGGCTTTGGTTCATCTGCCCTCTCAGGCTCCATACTCCTGCTATGTTTTCATTTCACTTGATTGAAAACAGCTGGGAAACCATAAAGATTAAGTAACCTCGCGATGATGCAGAAGGAAAGTATTTTAGCAGTGACATAACCACCACTTACCACTCTGGTTTCTTTCAGAAGCAGAAGGCTCTGCTTTTGATTTACTCACAAAATCATGCATCCAAACCCCCACTTTCTTTCAATGTTCATCTCAGGGCATTTGCTTAGATTTGCTGTTGATAATACCACTGGTGTTTAGGGCTGAACACTGAACCACTAACATCCATATTTTGTTTACAAGTGTTTGTAAGGGTCATTCATACCAGGTCCCTAATAATCACAAGAACAACACAGAGAGTAGGGCAAGGGAGGATGAGAAGGTAGTGTTAGGAAGCAGATAGGTAGGAAAGTCAAATACCGACCACTGTAGGCATAATCAGGAAGGAAGGAGGGGGTGGGGAGGAGAGAAAGAGAACTAACATTTATTAAGCACCTTCTGTGTGCCAGGAGCTATGCTAAGCACTTTTCAAATATCATTTCATTGTATCCTCACAACACTTTGAGATAGGTTTTACTATTATCTCCATTTTACAATTTAGGAAACTGAGGCAAATAGTGTTAAATGACTTGCCCAAGATTGCACAGGTAATAAATGTCTGAGGTTGACTTTTAACTCATGTCTTCTTGACTCCTGGGCTCTCTTTCCCCTGTGCCACTTAGTAGTTGAGTTGTGAAAACAGAAAGAAAGCAGCCTCTGTCAATGGTTCTAATGAGTTTATAAGTTCTTTTTGCATTCATGAGCTTCCATTAAGTCAGTGAATGAAAGCTGGGGGGGACCCAGAGCCTCTGGGTCTTTATACAGCAGCTGTAGATCTAGGTGTGTTGAAAGGAAAAAGTGCAAGAGACATCTCGTCAGAGCATAGCAGTGTGGCTCTGGGGTGTCTGGTTACTTTGGTTGTTTCCCTGGTGTGTCTGTGTTTATGTTCCTCTGGGGTATATGCTTCCCTGAAAGTGGCCTCTATTGGGCTCAGTTCTGAGTTGCCTGAAGCACATAGCATATCACAAGGTTGGCTGATGGTAATGTGCCACAAGACAAGTGGCAACAGTTTCCTTGCCAATAAATTTTAAAACACATTTCAATTTTTGTTAGCATTTTTTGTTTTTATGTCACCTTTATTTCTGAATAAATCCCTCTCATTCCCCCATTTTAGCATGTCACCTCTTATAAGAATAAAAAATAAAGAAAAAAAATGTAGCTCAGCAAAACTAACCAACACAAGATCTAAGTCTGACAACATACACAATACTCCACACCCATAGTCCTCCACCTCTGCAAAACTTTATATACCACTCAATTTAGGATGATGTGTTGATTTCTTTTGTTTTGTTTTTTTCCATCTTAAAACGAAGTCTTTGTTTTCCTGGTGATCCTTTCTTGATTCTGTATCATGTAACAATCTTCTGATACATCTCTATATTTTTCATATTCATAATTTCATGTAGTGTAATAATATTCCATTGTATTCTATATGATAGTTTGTTTATTTTTTCCCACAATTAATTTATATCTACTTCGTTTCCAGGTCTTTTCTGCCACAAAAAGTAAAACTTTGAAAATGATGTGCATGGGACATTTCTTTTCATCCTTAACAACCATGGACTATATGTCCACCAGTGGGACCTCTGAGTCAAAAAGTATAGATATTTTAGTTACTTTTTAAGCATAATTCCAAATTGCTTCCAGAATGGTTAGGTCAATCCATAGTTCTATTAACAATGCAAAGCACTTCAGTACTGACTATTCCATCTTTTGTCATCTTTCCCAAGTTTCTGAGAGTGAAGCAAAACCTCAGAGTTGTTTTTGATTTGCATGTGTATTTTTATTTGTTTGTTTTTTGGTTAGATTTATCTAGGTTCAAGAGGGGTAAATTGATATTCCTCTACTATTATAGTTTTACTGTCTATATTTCCCTGCAATTCATTTAACTTCTGTAAAAATTTAGATGCTATTTCATTGAGTGCATATATGTTTAGTATAGTTATTAATTTGTTTTCTATGGTACCTTTCAGCAAAGTGAAGTTTCCCTGTTTATCTTTTTTAACTAGGTTTGTTTTTATTGTTGTTTTGTCTGAAATCATGATTTCTACACCTGCATTTAAAAAAAATTTTATTTGAAATACCATAGATTCACCTCCAGCCTCTTATTTTAACTCTGTGGACATCTTTCTGTTTCCAATGTGTTTCTTATAAAACAGATTATTTTAAGATTCTGATTTCTAAACCATTCTACTATCTTCTTCCATTTTTATGGATGAGTTCATACCATTCACATTCATAGTTGTGTATTTCCTTCCACTCTATTTTCTTTTTCCTTCTCTTTGTTTCCCATCCCCTCTTTATGAATTTAGTTTGTTTATGTATAATTCTTCCTTTATTCCCTTGTATTTTTCCCTTTCCTTTAATCTCTTTGCCACCCATTTTCCCATTGAATGAAATGTATTTCATTTGTATGTATTCTTCCCTGCTCTGATCAGTTCAGAGTGAGGCTCAAATCAAACCTCCCCACCCCTTGCTCATTGTTCCTATAGATTTCTACTTAGATGCCCCAATTATGTGAGATAATTTTCCCATAATTCCTCTCCCTTCTTTTCCAATGTATTTCTCTTCCCCTTCCATTCTTCCTTTAATTACATTAAAGCATGACTGTACCACTTTCAGGTCCAAGTTGTTAATTTTCTTTCCATATTTTTCTTCCAAAGCTTTTATTTCTTTGCCCATTTTTTTCCTCTAGCATTCTCATTCGGTTTTAAAAATCATCATTCGTTTCTTTTTTTTTTTTTTTTTTATCTCTTCAAGCTGTGTTTGTCTTTGAGGATTTCCTTGTCGAGATCTTAGAGTAATTTTCTTCTTCTTGGTTTGTGTCTTGAGCATCCCTGCCACCATAATAGCTCTTTGTGGTGGGATTCTTTTTTCTTTGCTCATCCTTTCAGCCTGTTTCCTGACTCTGGATTTTATATTAGGGTCAGACGTTGTGTACTAATGGGGGTGGGGTGCGGAGCTAAAAGTATGCCCTCTTAGGTCTTTCTGGTGCTTTCTTGGGGGTTTGAGTGTTGTGTTATTCCAGGATCTCAAAGGCAGTTCAGGTTGGGGACCTGCAAGATTTCAGTGTTCCCAAAGTTGCGTGATCCAGGACAGTCTAATCCCTGCTTTTCTGGTCTGAGCTACAAGTTCCTAACCTGGGTTTGAGTCTGAGCAACATCTCCATGGGGTTGTCCCTAGTTGGAATAGACTGCTGCTACTTGAGGAACTACCAGCCATCTGGAAGACTTTGCAGGTTCAGACTGAGAGAACTTCATGTTCCCTTTTGTTCTCAGATTTCTACTCTGATTTTTACATCGTAGACTTTGCACCAGGCTGGGGGCCAGAATTTAGTACCAGTTCTGTTGCTGTGGGCATAGTCACACAGTCATTTTTTGCTTCTTGAACTAGCTTCTTGCTCAGTACTCAATCTAAGACCCTCTACCATTCTTCACTCCAGACTGATCCTTACCTTAGAATACCACCCCTAAGTACAGGTCTCATCCTAAGTGCACTCTGCATCTGTGACCTGGAAATGAGTAGTGAGCAATAGAGCTATTAGATGGCAGCTTTCCTGTAGCCCACATAAAATAAGGGCTTCCTACCCTCAGGGACCTCTTACTGTCTTGGTGCTTCCTGCCCCACTGCATGGTCTAGGTTCTCTTTCAGTCCCTGGAACTAGAATACTATAGATATAGATACTGCAGCCAGTGCAGTTGGTGGGCTAGCAAGCGGTGAGAATAACGAGATGGGGGTGAAATAATAGTCTGTTTGCTACAGGACCATTTCATACAGAGCCAAAGATGCAAGGAGCTCACAGAGTTTTTATGCCCTCCTCACCCCCAGGAGAATGTAGACAAAGTAGAAAGATGCTATATCAAAAGAATGCAGATAATGTAGAAGGCGCCTCCCTTAATCCTGTTCACTATTTACCCTTGCTTACGGTTAGTTACTTATTAGGGTATTATTCTAGGACCATATCCAGAGGCATAAACAAAAAAGATTACATGCCCTCTTGCTTATCTGCCTGATAACCTTTGCAGGTAACTGTATAGGACAGGGGAATGTACCTTAGTGAGGCCAAGGGACCCCAAAACATCCCCTATATAATACATTCTTCTGCTTGTCAGTCTTTCAGATAATAATATAGGGGAGGGTAACATTTCATTAGCAAAGCTGAAAAACTTCTGAAAGTTCTCTACATATAGATAGATGTACTTCTGTCCAGACCCATTCCCAGTAACCACCATCTTCTCTATCTGTCTCCCCCTGCAAATCTGGACTGGCAAAATGACTCATGATTTTTTTTTTCTCTTGGATTTCCCAATCAGTACTTGGTCTGGTCTTCTAGATCTTCATGGAAGGATTGTTTGAGAGAAATTGAACTATTCTCCTTTCTGTCATCTTGACTGTTCTCTAATTTCCATTTCTTTATTATATTATTAATGATTTAGAGTGACCTTTCACATGGATTTTAATAGTTTGCATTTCTTCTTTTGAGAACTATTTGCTCAAATCCCTGACCACTTATCCAATGAAGAATGTCTCTTGTCTTCTGATTGCGTTAGTTCCTTATATATCTTGGATATCATTACCTTATCAAAGATATTTGATGCAAGATTCCTTCCCAATTGAAAGCTTCTCTTTTCATCATAGTTGCATTGATTTTGTTTGTGCATAAGTCTTTCAACAGCATGATGAAAGTTATCTATTTTACCTTTTTTGGTTGGCACTATTCCTTGTTTTGTACAGTTTTTTTCCCTAGCCAAAACTGTGTAAAGTACCTGACTAGGTTCTCTTCTAATATTTTAGGGTATGGCTTTTGATATTTGGGTTGTGTATCTATTTTGAGTTTCTTGTGGTATGTAGTATAAGATATCGGCCTAGACATAATTTCTGCCAAAATACTTCCTAGTTTTCCTAGCAATTCTTGTCAGATAAGGAGTTCTTCCCCTGAGTAATTTATATTCTCAAGCTGTCAAGTACTGAGTTTTTTAGTTCCATCATTTCTGGTTCTTCCTCTCTTATCTGTTCCATTTATGTAATTTTCTATTTTTTTTAACCAGTACCAAATAGTTTTGAAATTGCTGCTTTATAAGATAATTTGAGGTCTAGAATCACTATTCCTCTCTCCCTTCATTCTTACTCCTTTTTTATTATTTCTTTTGAGATTCTAGAACTTTTGTTCCTCTAAACGAATTTTGTTATTATTTATTTATAATGATTTTTAAGTATCTCTTTCTTCTGTCAGGCATGCCTGCATGAGAGGTTGTGGGACCTTGAGATTCAGATCTCAAGAAAAGGGAAATGATGTGTGACTGATTTCCTGGTCCTGTCTCCCGAGGTCAGTGGGGTAGAGAGTGTGGCTTCAGGGATTAGGATGAAGTCTAAAACAACTTTCCATACCTATGTCCAAGACTCCCATAGCCATGACACCCCTGGCAGGTGGTTATACTCTAATTCTGATAAACCACCTAACTCCACAAATTGACCTTACAGAAGTCTAATTAGTAATCCATCTATCCACTGATTACTCCATTTAAAAACTGAAGTAATGATATCTTCTACTTTTTCCATCCTCATAGAGTGATCCCAGGGATGAATGAAATGACAAATGAAAACTGAGTGTCTCTATGATCAGAAACTTTTCAGAAATGGCACACAAGTTATTAACTATTCACTCTCTTGCAAGTAGTAGAAAGCAGGGGGTAGGGAATTAGGTAGTAAATCTGTTGATTGATGAGCCTCAGTCACCCAACAATGGAGCAAACTGAGTTCTAAGCAGTGGGGCAGGTTCTCATTAACCTTCTTTTCTCTCTTCTCTCTCTCTTTCCAAACACACTCCCTGCCAAATGTAGCACCTATATACGCCTCCTACCACTTGTCAGAAATGTTGTAGAAAGGATTCATGCTTTAGGTAATATATTGAGGCCTGTTCCAGAAGTGAGTGTAAGATTCTATAGCTATTTTTATCTGTATTCCACCTACTTTAAACTTTAAAATGCAAATACCCCGGGAAATATGAACCTTTTAATTATCAAATCACAACTAGGTTACTTTCCAATCAGAAGGTGGAAGGGGCAAAGAATAAGCATCTGAAGGGTGAGGAATGGGACACCAAAAGGTGGGTAAAGGTGCTAATAGGGTTTGGGAAAGCCATAGGCAAGGGACTTTACCCTTCATCATCTAAGACAACAAGTCACAGATGAAATGGCTTATCTGCCTCATGGATGGTGAAAGGAGTTTTCACACCAAGAGTTCTTTAAAACAAAAGGAAATTCTAATCATGAGCTTTAGTTTACAAAGCACCTTCATAGAGATCACCTCACAATAATGTGTAAGGTAAGCAGAGCAAGTATTATCCCCACTTTACAGATAAGAAAACTGAGGCTTAGCATGGTAAAGTGAGTTTCCCAAGGTCACCCAGTTAGAAAGTGGCAGATCTGGGACTTGACAGCAAGGCTTCCTGACTTTAAGACTAGTGCACTTTCTATCACACCCTAATTTTCTATGAGCCAAAAGATATTCTGAATCTGTCATTGAGAATGATCTGCCCATTTTTTTACCTTCAGAATGATCTAATTGCCTTTTCAGTGTATTTGGAACTGAACAGCGTTTAATGGAGCCAACATGGCATAAGGTATCCAAAGGACCTAGATTTATTCTTGGATGTGCTATTAATTTACATGGTGACCTTGGGTGAATCTCACAAGCTTTCTGTTGTTCCGACTTTGTGTCTTACACTTTCTCCATGCTTCTGACTTCATGAAGATAATGATGTTTGCCATTGACTTGGCTAATAGTCAGTACTTGCAAATATTATCTCATTTTATCCTCATGATAATTTTGGGAGATGGGTGCTATCATCATCCCCATCTTATAGATGAGGAAACTGAGACTGAGAAAGGTTGAATGACTTGCCCAGGGTCACCCATCTAATAAGTGTCTTACATCAGATTTGAACCCAAGTCTTTCTGAGTCCCGGTTCAGTACTCTATTACTTCCATTAATTATTACCTAAAATCACCTAACTACATACTATAAGTATGGAGGACTCCTGACATTAATATGACGTTTGATTTAAAGTACCATTAGGGGGAAAGAGTTGTTTTGTGGTTGTTTAGTTGTTTCAATCATGTCCAACTCTCATGATCCCATTTGGAGTTGTTTTTTTTTTTTTAGTAGATACTACAGTGGTTTGCCATTTCCTTCTCCAGCCCATTTTACAGATGAGGAAAATGAGGCAAACAGGGTTAAGTGAATTGCTCAGGGTCACACAGAGTCTTCCTGACCCCCGCCTAGCCATTTGTTCACTATCGTTCCACCTAGCTGCCCCATGAGTTATTTAGGAATATGCTATGTGGAGAGGGTTTAACAATGCATCTTGCTTTTAAAAAAATTATTGCAAGGATATAGTATCATAGAATCATAAAAATAGTTATATTATTTTAAATTTTCTATTATGAATTTGTTGTTGTTAGTCAGTCGTTTCAGTCATATCCAACTCTTCATGACCCCATCTATTGTTTTCTTGGCAAAAATACTGAAGTGATTTGCTGTTTCCTTTTCCAATTCATTTTACAAATGAAGAAACTGAGGCAAGCAGGGTTAAGTGACTTGCCCAGGGTCACACAGATAATTAGTATCTGAGGTCACATTTGAACTCAGGAGCAAAAGTCTTCTAGATTTCAGGTCCAGCACTTTATCCACAGTGCCACCTAAGTGCCCTTATTATTAATTGTTATGCTACTATTTGAAAAATAAAATTTTAAAACTGTAAGGATCACCCTCACTCTGTGTAAATATCATTTATTCATTCTTTTGTTCAGTAACAACAAAACAGAACTAAGTACTTATTATGTATAGGGAATGGTGGTGTTTTTTAAAACTGTAAGGATCACCCTCACTCTGTGTAAATATCATTTATTCATTCTTTTGTTCAGTAACAACAAAACAGAACTAAGTACTTATTATGTATAGGGAATGGTGGTGTTTTTTGCTGTTGGAAACATCTCAATACCCCTTCCTCCATGATTTGTGCATTCCTCGCATGCCACAACCCCTCCACACCATTGTAAACAATCTTTATTAATTCCATGTTTTGAAAAAAAATCATTACTGGGCAGCCAATTGTCTAGTGATCAACTTTTCCAGACCTACCTTCACTAGTCTGTAGATAAACAGTGTGAGGCACTGGGACAAGATTTTACTGGAGGCTGGAGGAGAGGAAGAGGTGAAATAAGGCATAATCCTTGCCCTCAAGAAGCATATAATCTAGTTGGAGGGTTCTATAATTAGATCTATAGTTATATAGCTTCCATTAATTATTTAAGTAGGAGGGTTTCTTCCAAAGGTAATTAATGCTTTTACTTACTGGCCTTCAATAAATAAATCAGGAGAAAGGGAAAGGAAGGGAAATAACTCAAATGAGCAACTAGCCATTAAGCTTACATTGCTCACTATTAAACTGGAAACCCTGAGATCCACGTAAGACACCTACGCACCTGAGAAGTAGTAAATCACTTCTCAGGAACTCAGGGCCTGATGATCCAGGGCACAATATGTGTATCTGGTCCTTTCTCGCTGTAGAGTCAGGGTTCATAACCGTTTTTGTGACCTCTCTGGCAGACTAGGGAAGCCAAGGACCCCTTCTCAAGATAATGTTTTTAAATACATAAAATGAAATGTACAAGATTACAAAGGAAACAAATTATACCCAAAATATCTTAAAAACAAATTTATGATAGAGTAGGTGCTTCTTCACTGACACATTAAATAACAAGACAATACATTTTAAATATAGGCAAGTTACAAACCTTAAAGTGTGATAGCAAGCTAGGTAGTATTGTGATTATGATTGTTAACATTAAAGTAAGTTCTTCAGCTTGATATTTAAAACTCTTCAAAATCTGGCCCCAACCTATCTTATGGGTCTCATTGCACATTATCCTCCTTCATGCACTCTATGTTCTTGCCAGACTGGCCTATTTGCTGTTCTCTGAATGCATCGTCTTTGTCACCATCATCACTACCACCACCACCACCATCATCATCATCACCATTATCATCATCTTCATCATCATCACCACCATCATCATCATCAGGATCATCACCATCATCATCATCTTCATCATTATCACCACCATCACCATCACCATCTTTATCATTATCATCATCATCATCATTATAATCTTAGCTAATGTATATATGGCACTGTAATTTGATCCTTGTAACAAGCCTGTGAAATAGGTGGTATTGCTATCCCCATTTTGCATATGAGGGAATAGAAGCTAAGAGAGGTTAGGGTCACACAGCTGGTACATGTCCATCTCCTGTCTCCATGCTTTTGCACAGATTGACTCCCCTCCCATACAATCCTTTCTCACTTTTTGCCTCTCAGAACCCCCACCTTCCCTTAAGTCTCAGATCATGTCCTCATTTTCCTATGGGAAGCTGTTCCTGAATTCACCTAAATATTAGTGATACTCTCTCCCTCCACCCCAATTGATCACATATATATTTATCTTTTACGTATTTTTACTTTCTTACTGCCCCTCCCCCCCCCATAACCTCCTTGATGACAAGGACTGTATTTGGTTTTCTTTTTAGACCCAGAACCTGTATAGTGCCTTGTATATAATAGGTACTCAAGAAATGCTTGCTGGACTGGACTGAACCAGACTGGATTAGAAGAATTCAAGGGATGGCCACAATAATCACCATGTGTAAATACAAAGGATGGTGGGGGCAGGGAAATTACTTAGCATGGTACAAAGCAGTATAAATTAAGCCAAATAGATGAGCTGAAGCATGGACTAATTAGGGCCAAATACTGAGAAACTCAATTAAGCCATGGAAGTGTCCCAAGAGTAATGATGGAAACACCATTACTCAGAACTGGGAAAACATTATTATTGCTGAATGTGTTATAAAGAACTATTCAACACTGGTTCCTTGGGACCAAATGAAAGTTCACTTGCATGTTTATTTTCCCTCTGTCTCTAAATGCCAGGATTCTATGCCATCTGTGGTCTTTGCCTGTCCATTTACCACAATTATAAGAAGCAAATTTTTATCATTGTCCTGATTGGAATACTGAAGAACAATACCTAGTGTTTGAATAACTCAGCTGCAGAGACCCAGATTATAAAAATCACATGCAATAGTTAAAATTCTCATTTAAAAAGAATAAGAATTTAGCTATCTGGTGCTACCTTAGTTGGGAATGTCAGTTTAAAGCAATGGACAAAGGGCCATCATTGTATAGGCAACAAGCCACAGATATATCAGAATCCACTGAGTCTTAGGTACATGTTTTATGGCTGTGGAGACCGTGTTTTCATGCTCTTATAAATATGAGTGTCCTATGCCTGGGGTCCTATGACCAGCTCCCTGTCTAGGAGTCATTCAGGAAGAGATTGAGAGCTAAGTTCTAAGACCCTGGGGTATTTTTATCCTGTTCTGAGCTCCTCTCTTCTTTCAGAGAAGGTAAGGAAAAATGACAAACCTAGTCAGCAACCTGTGAGAGTCCTTTACTTGCAAGAGGACTGACCAGGTAGAACCTTTGCTAAGGTCTAAACTGCACTTGTCTAAGACTAACCAGTTCTCAGATGATTTTTGACTCACCTAAAGGCTCACCTGAATGTAACTAGAGATTGTTGAACAGAATCTTATGAGTTTGATTCCTTACCAGGGCTCAGCCTACAAAGTGCACAGAGCACAGTCAATAGGAACTAATTAAATATATGTTATGTATAGTTTAGTATATATGTACATTATATATACACATGATACTATATATACCTACTATGCATACTGTACACATCTTCTATGTGCCATGCCTTATGCTAAGCTCTGGGGATACAATGAGAGAAAAATATAGTCTATTCTCAAGAAGCTCACAGCTTAATGGTAGAGATAACATGCAAACCACCATGTACAAACAATATTAACAGGATAAACTGGAGATAAGTAATTGAGGGTAGGCACTAGGATGGAAGGGGATCAATAAAAGCTTCCCGTAGATGGTGGAGACGAAGAAAGTTGGCAAAGGCCAAGAGAAAGAGGGAACTAATTCCAGGCATGGGGACCAACCAGTGAAGATGTCCTGAGTTGGAAGATGGAGTGTCTTGTGCAAAAAAACCCTCCTCTTCAGCACTAAAGACTTCTGGCCCCTGTGGCCATCCAACCTCCCCAAACCCCAGTATTCCACTTAGTTGTGTTTGTAAAGTCCCAACACCAAGGGAAAATTATGAAGGGCCACTCCACCACCCTAGACTGTCAGTGGAAATCTGCCTCCGTGGACTGTTGTGCTGAACTTTGAACAAGATTCTGAACCTTATAGCCCAAGAGGTGGTAACAATAATCCTTGCCCCTTGCCTGCCACAGGTGTTATCGATTGACAGAAGACAATCGAGTCATTTTGTTTTCCCTTTGGGTTTTTTTTCCACTTGCAACGTTTTTTCTCTCTTCCTCACCAGGGAACCCAAGGCCGAGAGGACAACAATGAACCTTATTCTTTGCCCTTCCTTATTTGACTCACAGGACTGGCAAGAAATAGCCAAGTCATGTCCAAATATCATTTGAGTCAGCAGAGACAAGGGCATTTCACCTTCCTTCTAGGAGTATCAGGATAAACCTAGTCATAGAATTCTCATTTTATTTATTTATTTTCTCCCCTTGGCCAACATTCAAGACTCTAAGAGAGGATTAACAGGGTTCATTGAGCAGCAAACGTCAAGCAAAGCAGCAAGGGAAGAGTCTGGCATGATTTCTATTGACATGTTTGAAAAGTCTCAAGTTTTTGGTGGGGGAGAGCAACACTGTATGCCTAAAACTGCTCCCCAGGTCTGGCTTCAAGATGTTAGTCGGTGAACAGCCAGAATTGCATCAAATGAACACGAAACCCAAGACTGCAGCGCAGTCTCCTTTACTCTTAGCAGTACAAGGACAAAGGCTGCTATTCTTCAAACCATAACTTGATATGTGTGTGTTTATGCACATATATATATAAGCATACATATATACTATATCTATCTGTATGTATATACATATGCATATATGTGTAACCTAAAAAGAGGAAACCAGGTGGCTCATTTGAAAGAGTGCTAGGCCTGGAGTCAGAAAGACCTGAGTTCAAAGTTGACCTCAAACACTTACTAATGGTGTGACCCTGGGCAAGTCACTTAACCTCTGTTTGCCTAAATAGAACAGAGAAGAAAATGGCAAACCATTCCACTGTCTTTGCCAAGAAAACCCCAAGCAAAGTATGGTTCGTGGGGTCACAAAGAGTTATACTTGACTGAACAACACAACAACCTAAAAATCATTATGCAAATAAGGCACGATTTAAATTTTTTTATCATATGCCTAATAGCCACACATGAAAAAAAATCAAATAAACATGCAAAATAAGGAATAATTGTACATAAAACCCTAACCATATTAGAATGTAAATTAAATTGATCCAAACAAATTAAGAAACAAACCAAAAAAATGCATTTCTTCTTTAATTTTTTTTTTGCCTTTTTTTTTTGGAGAGGCAATTGGGGTTAAGTGACTTGCCCAAGGTCACATGGCTAGTAAGTGTAAAGTATCTGAGGTGAGATTTGAACTCAGGGCTTCCTGACTCCAGGGCCAGTGCTCTATTCACTGTGCCACTTAGCCACCCAAATGCATTTCTTCTTTATCCCTTTTAGAATCAATTTGAAGTTTGTTTTCCTTGGTTTTTCTTTTCTTTTTTTAATAGTTGGAGTCATAGGTCAAGATCACAGATTTTAAGCTGAAAGGAACTTTAAACGTCATCCAACTTCCTCATTTCACAGATGAGAAAATTGAGGCTGAGAGAGATTAAATCACATAGAAAAGAAGAACCATGATTCGCAGGATGTGTGAGGTTCTTGATTTTCATCACTTCAAAGTTGCTTAATAAGTGTTTGTTAAGGGGCAGCTAGGTGGCACAGTGAACAGAGAACCGGCCCTAGAGTCAGGAGGGTCTGAGTTCAAATCTGGCCTCAGACACTTAACACTTAACTAGCTGTGTGACCTTGGGCACATCACTTAACCCCAATTACTCTGCTTTTCCCCCTCAAAAAAAAAAGACAAAAAAAATAAGTGTTTGTTAATTGATTAATGTATATAAGAATTTCCATATTCATGTTTTTTGAGTGGACTGGAGTTTTGGGGTCCACAACTGTGATTTTGTTGGTGTTATAGGTAGCATTTATGTTTATATAGTGCTCTAAGTTTGCAAAGCACTTCAAAAAGATTATCTCACTTGATGCTCACAATAACCCCTGGAGGTAGGTGCTATTATTATCCTTTCAAGGAAGAGGAAACTGAGACATACAGAAGTTAATCAAGTCCTTAATCAAGGACACATGGCTAGTAAGTGACCGAGGCCACATTTGAACTCAGGTCCTCCTGACTTTATGTCCAGTACTCTATTCACTGTGTCATCTAACCAAACTCATGGTACAGAAATTTCCTCTACCGAAGAAGATCAACAACTATTCCTGAGTTTAGAGTCTTAGAGAGTTGCCGAGAGGCATTAAGAGGTTAAATGCTGATGCTCAGACACTGTGCTAAAGACAAGACATGAACTTAGATCTGGGTTCCAAAGTGATCTCACCATCCACTAGGCTGCACAAAAGTAGAGAAAATGTGTAGCATGTTCATGGGACAGTGACCTATCCAATCTGACTGTAGGGTAGAGTGGGCAAAGAAATATGAATTAAGGCTGGAAGTGTAGGTTAGAACCCTACTGTGGAGGATAACCAGTGACAACTAAGATAGCTAGACTTTCACCTGCAGGCTATGGGGAGTCATTGAAGGTCTTTAAAGAGAGAACATGATGAGACCTGCATGTATCGGGAAGATTAATCTGGAATAAGTTTGTATGATTGATTGGGGAGAACTGTAAGAAGTTTATTGCAATAATTTAGATGACAGGTAACAAGGGCCCATCTAGGGTAGAAGCAATGAAAATGGTAAGGAGACCATAGAGATGAAAGGCAATACGGAAAGTTCCCTTCATTCCTAGATTTATGATCTCATGAAGGATGAAAATGATGATGGTGATGGTGATGATGATGAAGATGATGGTGGTGATGATGATGAAGATGGTGGTGGTGATCACATTCTAGATGATTTTTGTTCAGGGTTTTTTTCAGAATGTAACAGAACCTGAAAGGCAGAGTAGTATAGCGGAGGCAAGCCCAGCCTTAGGGTCAAGAAGGCCAAGATTCAAGTCCTCTCTCTGATTCACACTGGTTCTGTGAGCATGGAAAAGTCACTTACCCTCTTGATGCCCTCAAACAATTCTCTGAGACAATAAATTGTAAAAACAGTTTGTCTTTGTAAATTGGGAGAGTTTCCTCACTAGGAGTTCCTTACTGTAGGTAAATTTACAGATCCAGACCAAAGGAGGGAAAATGTAGAAATTTATAATTCAGTGCCTTCCTGAATAATTATACCTTCAAAAATCACTGCTTACTTAGGCAACATATTGAGCCAAGAAAAGGTTGTTAGTTATTTGTATATGAATTTAATTAGTTTGGAAAAGTTTGTGTGGTTTTGAAGTGACTGTTTATGGAAAATTGAGAATTTCCTGACTATATTGTTTTTTTCTATCCTCTCCTATTAAAAGAAATTCGTGTGTTTCTACTAACCAATGTTTATGAATAATCATTAAATTAAGAAGCTTCTTCTAGTTTGATTCTTCTTTACTCAACCATCTGGCTTATTAATTCTAATTCTAATATTGGTCAAAAACAAAAAGACACATGCTACAGTGATACCTACAATAGCCATAGAGACTGAAAAGGAAACACAACTCATCACTTTTCCGGGCTCTACTGATGTACTACTGATGGCCCTTACCAACATTACAGTTATCCATTAATCAAACCAATGGTTAGAAAGTGTGTCATCTGAGGCAGTTTCTGAGTTCTTCAGGCTCCTTCCTATGATGACCAGTCTGAACAGCTAAATTCCTTTCATATGCGGTGATAGTGTCAGTATCTTTATATTTATCTATTTCCCATTTTTTTTCAGAGTTGAGATATTCTTTAAAGAGATCTGATTCAAACAAAACTGCTCTAATCACATGGAATACCTTATAGTCTTTATCCTTTCTTCCAAGGCAGTCTGGATTTTTACTTTTGTTGTAACTATCAACTGATTGCATAAAGACGGACAATTCTCAAATGTCTAACACTAGTAACCAATACTATCTTGTCTCATAGGGAGATGAATAGAACAAGATATGGAATGGGGAAGAGGGAAGACTTTTCTCAGACACCAATATATAACATGGATACCACTTCCTAAAGAAGGTGCTGCATTCTCCCTGCTGTGGAAGGGACATTTCAGGGTCTCTAGGACTCTGGAGAAGAGGGAATGGCTTTCTGAAGGAGATGGGTCTTCTCTGGGACAGAGTATCCCCCAGGTAGCTTAAGGACAAATGGTAGGTGAGGAGAGAGGCAGGCAGGAATCACCTCATGATTCAGAAATGATCCCAAGTATACCTTTGGCCAAAGGAGAGGGTGCCCATCCAGGGCTACTGGGTAGCAGTTTCCACTCCCATGAACAAATGAGCACATGTAAATCACTTAGCAACCTTGAAGAATTTAATAAATGCTGACTGTTATTGTGAACAGAGAGGGGACACTGGGAGGAGTAACTTCAGAGAAAAGCCAAAAGAACAAAAGCATTTAATGAAGTTTTTACAAAAGTATGAGAGCTGGGGTTGCTAGGCAGGAAGATGCCATACTGACTCAGACACTGAACTCTTTGAAAGAGGAGGGATGATTAATGGTGACTGGTAGGTAACAGCCCCTAGGATCTTGATAGGAGACATATAAAAAGATGGGGTGAGCTTAGAAGAAGAAGGTATTAAGTAATGACAGTAGAGAAACAGCAAGGAGTTTACCCTTTCTTCTCTTCCTCCTGGACTATTGTATTAGTGAGAATTAAAGATGGTTTCAATAAGATGGTTTATCAATAAAAGATGGAATCAATAAACATTTTCTAAACACCTACTATGTGTCAGACTTTGTGATGGATGATAGAATCTTCTAGGATAGGTGGGGGAACCAAATTTTTGTTAATAATAAAACAGGGTGATGAAATAGACAGTTTCAGAGTAAAGTAGAAAGACTTTTATGAACTAATTCAGAGTGAACAGAACTAGGAGAATAATTTTTATAGGAACAGCAACATTATGGTGGAACAAGTTGTGGTATTTGATTGTGATGTAATACTGCTGTGCTATAAGAAATGATGAGCTTGATGATCATAGAAAAATATAGAAAGACTTGCATGAAGAGCAAAATGAGCAGAACCAAGAGAACATTGTATACATGAAGTTTTATTTTAAGAATCACTTTGAGTGAATAAGTTATTTTGCTTGTTATAAATACCCAAATTAACTACAAAAGACATACGAAGGAAGATCTGGATCCAGAGAAAGAACTGGTAAATAGAAAAATGTATAGAATGATTTTACACACACACACACACACACACACACAGACACACACACACACATTTGTGTCTAATGGTAGCCATCTCTAGATATGGTGGGGGAAGGGAAGAAAAAAAGGGAAAAAAGAAATTTACATGATAACATATTTAAAAGGAATCGCAAATTGTACATAATAGATTTTCAGTTTCGTGTACAATCATCTTTTTAAAAATTATACTGTGTTATGGAAATGCTCATTCTATTCCCTAACTTAAAAATAAAATAAAATTTAAAAAGAAAAACAACTTTTAAAGACTTTAGAATTTTGATCCATGAGATGACACATAATTGTTCCACAAGACTGAAGCTCAAGCATGCTTCCTACCTCCTGACAGAGACTCAAATTGCAAAATGAGACATGCGTTTTTGGACCTGGCCAATGTGGGACTTTGCTTTAGTCAGCTATGAATATTCATGAAGGTTGCTTGGCTTTCCCTGTCTTTCCTTACCCCTCGTCTCTATGCGCTCTGGTCCAAACTCTACACTGCTACCAAAATGATACGATTTAAGTGCAGATCTGACCATGTCACTCCCCTATTCAGTCTGCTCCAGTGGCTCCCTAATTCTAGGATAAAATAAAAACTTTTCTATTTAATTTTAAAGCTCTTTATAATCTATATCAACCTCTTTTTCCAGATTCTTGGGTATGACTCCTACCCAGTCCCCGTACTCCATGTTTCAGCCAAACTGTCCTTCTCTCTGTCCTTCGTGCACCACTGCCAATAAACTATCTCCACGATTTTGCTCTGGCTGCCCCCTGCCTCCACATTTCTGCCTCACAGACTCTGTCTCCTACTTCAAATACTACCTCGAGAGAAAGCCTTTTCTTATTCCCCCAACTCTTAGTACCTTCCCTCCCAACTACCTTGTTTTTTG
Source organism: Petaurus breviceps papuanus (assembly GCF_028583685.1). Lineage (NCBI taxonomy): Eukaryota > Metazoa > Chordata > Mammalia > Diprotodontia > Petauridae > Petaurus > Petaurus breviceps. Next base: position 34,666,977 of record NW_027187378.1, read on the forward strand.
CTATTCTGTATTAACTTCTATTTATTCTGCATATACCTCAATAAGTACGTGTTGTCTCCTTCATTAGAATGGAAACTCCTTGTGAGCAGGATTGCTTCATCCTTTATATTTGTATATCTGGCACCTAGTACCATTCCTGGAACCTAATGAAAACTTGATTGATTGACAATCAACCATTATCTGTATTAGAGTGGAAAAGAGCAAAGGAACAAAGATATGGACCCCTACCCAACTGGGAGGAAATCTTTAAATGATTCGTATTTGGAATTGATTTGTTGTGCAGAAGATTCAACATCATAATTGTTTAAATATAAGCTCACTGAGAAAATAGACTTTCACTTTGTATCCCCAGTGCCCAGAAAGGTTCCAGGCACATAGTAAATAGGTCCAATTGGATTTCTTTAAGACTAATACTGAATTTCATGTGCATTCTTTGAACACATACTGATTCAAGTTGGGGAGGTAAGCTGGGAGTGTGCTGGAAAATGATGGGACAGCGTCCTGACATTAAAAAAAAAAATGTTGGAGGCTAATCCACAAAGGGTGCAATTGAAAGCAGACCAAATGCTATGTGACTGCAAGCAAATAAAGCTGGTTTTCATGCGGGTATAAGCTGCAAAGTAAAAATTAGGGTTCTTTGCATAATGAAAATGACTTAATCAAAGGGTCATATACTAATTATTTCTCATGGCAGCTACTCATTTACATACTGGGTCTTCCAATATAAGCAAAATTATCCTTCCCAGCTTAGTGTCGTTTGCAAATTTGATAGGCATGCTATTTAAGCCTTTATCCAAGTCATTGATAAAAGTGTTTAACAGCACAGAACCAAGTATAGAGTCCAAGATATTCCACTAGAGACTTCTCACTACATTAACAATGAACCATCAGCAACTACTCTTTAAGTGTGGTCATTCATCTAGCTCTGAATCTGCCTAATTATAATATTGAGCAGGTATTTGTTGCTATGGAGAGGGTGTTGGGCCTACCATCAGGAAGATTTATCTTCATGACTTCAAATTCAGTCTCAGACACTTACTAGCTGTGTGACCCTGGGCAAGTCACTTAACCCTGTTCACCTCAGTTTCCTCATCTGTAAAATGAGCTGGAAAAGAAAATGGCAAACCATGCCAGTAGCTCTGCCAAGAAAACTCCAAATGGGATCACAAAGAGTCAAATGCAATTAGAAACAATTGAATGACAAAAATTGTATTACCAACTAGTCCATATCTGTGTAAGGCCACACAGAACAACACAGGAGAGGGCCTGAGGGGAGATCTCAGATCAATACAGCTGAGCCACCACAAGGTTCTTGGAACCTTCTTTGCTATTGACAACTCCACTTGCTTTTCTACTCATGGAAACCTTTATATGGGTTGAGACCAGTCTGACCAGGGCACACTGGCATTAAAGGCAGAAAAGAGTTGGCTTAAACTTGTGTTAAATCTGTCTCTGGTGCATAACCTTGCAGTTGGGCTCCTTTCCCTCCCTGTGCTCTTCTCACTCATTTTAAAGGCACCAGCTCAGTGAAGCTACTCCACCCATTATTCTTACTCTGGGTTACATCTAAGGCATGATCCCAGCTGAGCTCCTCCACCCATGTATGTTGCTGACATAAGCTTAGTTAATACAATTAAGATGGGCAACTCTAGGCTGTATTTAGCCACAGCTCTGATCATCAGTCACTTTGCCAATTTCTGTGCACATTACCCATGGATTCTGGAATAGCATGAAACTCTACTCTGGACTGACACAGAAAACCCACTCCACCCAGCCTCAACTTGTCTCTGTTGTTGCTGTTTGGTCATTTCAATTGTGTCCAACTCTTTGTGACCGATTTGGGGTTTTCTTGGCAAAAAGAGTAGAGTGGTTTTCCATTTCCTTTTCCAGCTCCTTTTACAGATGTGGAAACCAAGGCAAACAGGGCTAGATGACTTGCCCAGGGTCACACCGCTACTAAGTGTCTGAGGTCAGATTTGAACTCAGGTCCTCCTGACCCCAGGCCAGTGTTCTATCAACTGTGCCACCTAGATGCCTGTATCTCTTCGGTACTTGCTTCATGCCTCTCATACCCCTATTTCTTACTTCCAAGTATGGATTTGTTTGATCAATGTGAAACATTGATCATTTTCTGTCTTCTCTTAAATGCTCCAGTGACAATCACAGTTTAATTTTACTTAATTTATCTGTTTGCGATGTGGAGCATCCCAAGAGAATTTCCTACACACAGTGAAAGGCACTTCCTAGATGCGAGAACAGAGCACTGGACTTGGAGCCTGAATGCTGGAGTAGAATCTTGACCCAGATGCTTACTGTCCATGTGAAGCTGGGGAAATTGCTTCACCTCGCTGGGGCCCACTTTCTTCAACGGTAAAATGAAGGACTTGGATTCAGTGACCTCTAACATCCCTTCCACCTCAAATCAATGATTATGCCATCCTCAGTTCTCAAGCCCCAAGCAGCACACTATTGTTTTCAGCTGGTACACAGTCATTCTATAGTGGTACCTTCAACTGTATTCAATCCAAAAAACATTCAAATACCTGCTATATAGAGGGAAGTGTACTAGACAGGGAGGGGAGAAAGACGAAAAACCATAGTCTCAAGAAGTTTATAATCTAAAATAAGAATATGAAATGTACGCAAGTGAAGATAGTATAGGGCACTTTATAACAAAGGTTAAGGTGAAAGTCAGACAAAATGTTCAAATCAGATTTAAGAAGGGAAAGATCCCTTGCAGCTGCAAACATCATTTTTTTTTTAAACTTACAGGTGTGTTTGTGTATGAGTGAATTTCTCTATCCCTTATTGGTCCAAGCTGATGGACTTAGCTACAAAACTAGCTTCTCTATCAAGAAGACCTTACTTTACTACCTATGGATCTCATCTCTCATTTTTTTCAGTACCTACACATAGTGCAGGTGGCAAACAACTATTTGGGGAAAATAGAAACTGCTTAAATGGATCTTTAACTCATCCTATGTATACTAAGGCAACATGGAATAATAATAACAACAGCCATTTACACAGTATTTTAAAGCTTGCAAAGAATTAAAAATTTTTTTTCATCTTGGCATCACAACCAACTTTCTAAGGAAAATACTTTCAAGCATTATCATACCCATTTTACAGATGAGGAAAATTAGGGTCAGAAAGGTTAAATGATTTGGCCAGGGTCTAGTAGCTAATAAGCATCAGGAGTAGGAGGATTTGAAGATCTTCACAGACTCCAAGGCCACCATTTTATCCATTGCATCACTTGGGTCAAAACCATATACATATGTATGACTGCACTGCATGTTAGCTTAGAAAACCACATTTTAACATGATCTATATTTAACTGTATTTATTGTATTTTTAAAAGATAAATATATATATTTTGCTTTTTGAGGGCAATTGGGGTTAAGTGACTTGCCCAAGGTCACACAGCTAGTTTATTTTTAAACCTATTTTAAGCATGCTATATGTTGTTCAGTTGTTTTAGTCATGTCTGATTCTTTGTGACCCCTGGGATTTTCTTGGCAAAGATACTAGAGCAGTTTATCATTTCCTTCTCCAGCTTGCTTTACATATGAGGAAACTGAGGCAAGCAGGGTTAAGATTCTTGTCCAGGGTCACACAGCTATTAAGTGTCTGAGGCCAGATTTGAACTCAGGAAGATGAGTCTTCTTGACTTCAGTCCCGGCCTTCTATCTGCTATGTCGGCTAGCTGCCCTGTACTCCACTATGCTAAATTGTCTCTTAAGGAGCTATTACAGATAGGAGACCAAGACTGGCTTTCTACTAAAAACCTTCACAATATACAGTCTTACCAAAGTTATCAGACTCACACCTCTTCCCATCACTCACACATACACATTCTCCTGTAGGCTTTTGACTCTAGCTATCTACCACCCAGAGAATCTATCTTGAATTGCAAAAGGCAATGCTACACAAGACCTATTTTTCTCCCAATCTTCATTCACTCTTTTCCCCAGCTCCTCCCACAATCCCAATGAAACAATTCACGTTCCATGTCAACTTGGACTCTGACCAATGTTGTGGTTATCTCCATAGCTATAGATTAGAGGTCAGAACCTAGGACCCAGTTTTCAAACTTGTTTTCCCAATATTCCCAGTATTCCTAATAATATATTAGTCAAGGGATTCTATCAACATCTGTCTCCTAAGCCCTGGTCCTACGGCACCGGGCAGCAACCTAGGAAAGGATGAACAAGTATACACCCATGCCCACAAAAGACAAGGAAGGGGTCTGATCAATTCATAAAACACAGAGCTCAGTTCAAGTCCAATGAGAAGCTCATCCCACCAGTGTCAGATGCACTGAAATTTGGCTCCAATTATGCTATTTTTACCTCAACTCTTTGAACTTCATTAGTTCCACTCAACCTACCCCTCACCCAAATGAGACCTCCTTGTAGCTTAAAGCAAGCATGTTGACATCTGTTATATTCACCCTGTGTATGGAAGGTTTGTCTAGGGAGGACTAGCACCTCCTGTGTGAGGGTCTGCCAAGCCCTTTTCAGGGCTGCTCATCCATCCACCTTTACACGGTGTCTACCTTCACCCAACTCTCCCCTGTGACTCCAAGAAGCTATAGCATGAGTAGAGGCCACACCCCAGTAAACTGTCTCAGCAGACGGGCTAAACCAGGTTGAGGGAAACAGATCGGCCTCAAACCTGTTGGTGAGTTAGGGGGATGTCTTGTGAAGACTTCCTCTGCCACAATGGGCAAATGAGAACAATTTGTTCCAACAGCCATGAAGATGGCTGAAGCAGGCATCGTGGAGCTCTTATGGTCATGAAATCAAAGACACCAAGACCATCCACTACATCCTGAGTCATCACCAGTCATTTTGACTTTTGTCCTATCACTGGACTTTGATGACTCAGCAAGAGAGAGCAAGATTGAAGACTGCTCAACTCTACCTCACTTAAAGCCAACTCACACTCAAGTCCGGACATCACCCATGATGTCATTGGTCCTCTTCAAAAACAAAGGGTGAACAACAATATACTCACCCTACTTCTATATCCTATGTTTTTGCTTAATGCTACCACCCTGGACTACAGTTGCCAGGTGTCGCTTCAAAATATTATCTCTGTCCCAGGGGTCAAGACATAACTGGTGTTGTTCAATCCACTCTTCTCATTGTACCTCTAAAACGTCAGTGCTTGGTAATCATTCATAATATTCATTTCGACCATCACCTTTTTTTTTTTTTTTTTGCTTTTTGGAGGGCAGTTGGGGTTAAGTGACTTGCCCAAGGTCATGTGGCTAGGTTTTGTGTTAAGTGTCTGAGGCCAGATTTGAACTCAGGTCCTCCTGACTCCAGGGCCGGCGCTCTACTCACTGCACCACCTAGCCACCCCCCAGTCATCACCCTTTAAAGTGGTCTGCTGCTGCGAAGAAAATTAGTAGGATAGCAAGGACAGTGAGAACTCTCTACCTGAAGGAATTTTAGAGGAAGCTGCTGGAGAGGGAGGAGTTTTGAATAAAAACCATGAATATACAACAGCGGGAAAAATTAAGTACACTCTCTGTCAAGCTCCGGATCTTATTACTTGTTTTAGGACTGAGTTCTTGCAACTCGAACTTCACCTTTTGTCGACCACGTCTCTCACAATTTGTAGTATACTTGGTACTGACTCTGTTTCCACTTTTGGCACCACTTACTACACCTAACCTTTTTGACTCCATGACCCATGTTCATGGTTCTTGATCTTAAGTGTTCTCACTCTATAATTCTACCTCCTATCTGCAAAGGAACTTCCCAATTCATTCTCAAAACTAAAGAATCAACTTCATTCAACATCACAGAACCCACCCAGGCAAAGTCCGTGCATGACAAGCCTTGACATTGGGACTGGGAACCACAGTACACATTTTAAATCTGGATAGTAGGGAAAAAAACCACACACACACATATACACGTTTGCAATGTGTGTGTATGGATATGTAAGTTGACTATAATACATGATTTAAAATCTGGGAAGGGCTTATTTTGATGACTTTTGGATGAGTTTATTTAAAAGTCTACATATGACGCTGGAGAAGCCTTCTTCCTTTGATTCTATTTGCCCTGGTAAGCCCCAGTGGCAAAAACTCTTGCCAAGTTAAAAGGTTGCCCCAGGCTTTGGAAGACCCCAAACCTGAAAAGGTTATGAGTCAATAAAACATGTTTTTGAGCCCATGGATACCCTTATGATTTTAATTTTTTCCCTGAGAAAAACAAACTGAATTCTCATTTCACATGTCTTCATAGCAAACAATTTGCAGTTTCCTTTTCCAATGAAATCCCAGGCTTGGTCCCTATCCCTATAGATGTATACTTAATAAACTCCAGTGATCCCATAGTACTTCTAGGATTGATTATAAATTCTCCTATTTGGCATTTAAAGCTCTTTAAAACCTAGCCAGGGCTGCCAGGTGACTCAGTGGATAGAGTACTGCACCTGGAGTCTGGAAGACCTGAATTCAGATCCTGCTCCCAGATATTTACAAGTTGTATAATTATAAGTATAAAACTTAACCTTACTCAGCCTCAGTTTCCTCATCTGTAAAATGAGAACAATAATAATAATACCTACTTCCCAGAGTTGCTGTGAGGATAAAATGATATAACATGTAAATCACCTTACAAACCTTAAAAGTACTATATAAATGCTAGTTATAATTCTTCTTCTTCTGTACCCTCCACAATACAGCCATACTGGTCTACCTGCTATTTCTCACAAAAGAATCCATATCCCATCTTTATATCTCTGACCTGGCTGCCCCACCAGGACTGGAATGTTCTCACTACTTATCTCCACTTGTAATCTCCGGCTTCAAGACTTAACTGAAGTACCATCTTTTATCCAATGCCCTTCCTGGTCTTCCCTAGCCTTCCCCTCTAAGGTTATATCACATCTGCTTTGTATGTGTTTTGTACATTGCCCAAAATAGGCATATTGTCTCCTCCATTAGAATGTTAGCTCCTTGAGATCAAGAACTATTTCACATGTCTTTGTATTCCAAGCACTTAACATATAGCAGGAGTTTGATAAATGCTTCTTGTTGTTATTGAGTTATTTTTCAGATATGTTTGACTCTTTGTGACCCCATTCGGGGTTTTCTTGGCAAAGATACTGGAGTGATTTGCCATTTCCTTCTCCAGGTTCTCCATTTCACAGGTGAGGCAAACAAGGTTAAGTGACTTGCCCAAGGTCACACAGCGCTCTCTCTCTCTCTCTCTCTCTCTCTCTGTATGTGTGTGTGTATATATACACACACACAAACACAAACATGTACACAAACATATACACATACAATTATAAAATGGACACATGCTTGGAAATTAAACTAAATTTTAACTCTACTCCAACAAAAGCAAATCTAAAAGGGGAAAGGCTGCTGAATTGTAAAGACTTGGCTCCTTTGATCAAAATAGGCCATGAGACATTATTTATTATTAATACAGAGGAAAGTTTAGTAGGACATGGCATCAGAACATCATTGAATAATTTAAAGAACTCTACTATAAAACTAAGGTTCTGCTCTAATGCCTCATTATGGGATAGAAGGGACCAGGCAGTAACTCTGATAGGAAGCTTCTATAATCTCTATCAAACCAACCTTTGTATTTGGAAAGGCCTCCAGTGGAGGTTTAACTACAGACAGTGGGTCTGTCATCCAAAGTCTAAGTATTTATGAAGCACCTACTATGTGCCAGGCTACTCTAGCTGAAGGTCAAAATTGAGGGGCTGAAGCATTTCCTGCATAGTAACTCATGAAAACCATCTTCTAAGGCTTGGAGGATGTGGGGAGAGAACTGGGCTACCGCTTATAAATTATCAGGATAACCTTGGGGAAATCCATCATTCACTCTCTTTTGATTCCTCATCTACAAACTGTAGGGGTTGGATTAAATGGTCTCTTTCTTGCTCTAGACCCAGGAGCCTGTGATCTGCTGATTGGTCTATGTCAGGGGAAGGAGTGCCCCATGGAGATCTGGGATCTTTGGAAGGAGGGAATTACCACTTGGATGTGGCATAGAACCAGGTTTGGGGGAAAGTAAAATTCCACCATGGATGAATTATTCCTGCTTCTGGTAGAGTATTATGGATTGTGACTGCCTGCTCAAAATAATCTCTGATTTCTTCCTTCCTCAGGTATAGGGATTTGTTGTGCAGGCACATTGAAAATTAAATTTCATTATCTTTGCTTATTTTGAGGAAAAAAATTCCTTTTTTATTTAAGCCTTTGTCATTTGTATCTCACAGGGAAAGAATAGAAATTTTTTTTATGCCATGGGTACATTATGAGGAAATGATTATTCTAGATGACAATGATAAAGTGAATTTATAAAACACCTAAAAGTTTGCAAAATTATTAACCTATATTTTTCACTTGATAATCACAAAAAACTATAAAGTAGATGCTATTATTATCATTATCTTAATTTTGCATATGAGGAAACTGAGGCTGAGATATGTACGGTGACTTTCCCAAGGTAACACAGCTATTGAACCTAGAAGCAGGATTGGACCTCAGACCTTCCCAAATTCAAGTGAATCACTTTGTACACTGAGTCTCCCAGTGTCTTGCTTACCATACATCCTAGATTTGGAAAAGCAGATATCAAAGGATTTAGAGTAAGGAGAGGCCTTAAAGAGAGTTACAACTGGATTTCAGTAAAATAGTCTCAATACTGAGAGAAATGAGAGTGAGACAATAAAATACTATTCAAAAAGGGCTATTTTATCCAGTAGATATAGCAGGTACTATACTTAGAGCCTTTGGGGGAAAAAAAAAATGAGCGTGAGACAGAAAGAAGGGCAGACAGACAGACACACACAGAGGCAGAAGCAGAACGAGAGAGCTAGCTAAGCTACCTGATGTGAAAGCAGCTTTAGAGTTTTTCTGTAGAGGGACAGGGAGAATCCAAAAATATTCATACACAAAAAAAGCTTAATTGTCTAATTTATGATAAGAAATATTTAATTCCTGGGAGTGAGCTTAGAAGTCAGGAGGAAGCTTCTCGGTATCTTTTTTTTTTTAATTTTTTGGCCATCTTTAAAACGTCCTTTCTTGATGGCCCCATAACTGAATAGCACCTGGAGGCAGATACATACCCAGTGTAGTGGATGCTTTAGCAGAATCAGGAACAACTGAGCTCAAATCTGGCCTTAGACACTTCTAGCTGTGAGTCCTTGAACAAGTTATTTAACTACCATCTGCCTGACTTTCCTCATCTGTAAAATGGGATGAAAATAGCACCTACCTCCTAGGATAGCTACATGAGTATTTCGAAACAGCTAGGTGGTAAAGTGGATAGAGAGCCAGTCCTAGAGTCAGGAGGACCTGAGTTCAAATTCAGCTTCAGAAACTTACAAGCTGTGTGACTCTGGACAAGTCACTTAACCCTCTTTGCCTCAGTTCCATCATCTGTAAAATGAACTGGAGAAGGAAATGGCAAACCACTCCAGTATCTCCATCAAGAAAATACCAAGTGAGGTCATGGAGACTTGGGCATAATCGAAAAGACTCATCAGCCTTCCTGGGTTGGTATGAAAATCAGATGAGTTAATTTATAAAAAGAACTACATAAATGTAAGCTATTCTCACTAGTCACCTTACTTCCAAAGCACAAAACAGAAATCACAGGAGCAGAGTCTTGATTCTCCTAAGCTACTAGTTCTAGTTCACCTCTGAGGACTTCCTGTGGCGAGCATCTTGACTTCATTAGCATGTTTACTCTTTGGAGAGCAGGCAAAGGGCCAGACAGATCCAAAAGCAGGTGATCACCTAGAATTTTCTAAGTAATCCAAATCTCAAGGATTCTTTATGAACCTCTTCAGAGCCTTGGAGATGTGACAGCCCAGGGACAGTCCAGATCCCTCAGGAACAATCCTTGGGAACAACACTCACAGGGAAAATCCAAACCTGCCCTAAGCCAAACCCGGTAGAATGCAAGCTCCTGGAAAGCAGGCCCTGTTAATTTTTGTCTCTTCTGTACTGGCAGCTTAACATGGTGCTTTGCACACAATAGGCACTTGATAAATACTTGTTAAACTGAATTTTTGTTGTTCCTTTGCTCTCAGAGGACCAATGATGTCAGGAGAGTGTTGTCTTGACTTGCAAGTAAATTGGATTTAAGTGAGGCAGGACTGTGCAAAGACAGCAGCCTCACTCTCTCCTCCACAGTCATCAGAGTGTAGTGGCAAGACACAGGTCAGGACAATGGTGCAATGGGAGACCTTGGCTATTTTAAGCTAAGGTCTTTCCCAGGTCTCAGTTTGTCTGAGGCAACACTCATCTAGTAGTTAAAGTCTAGGTAAGAATTGAGGTAAAAGATGGTCTATTTTGCCTTCACAAAAGAATCATTCTGAGAGGGGACGACCCTCAGATTTTCTGGCCAGAACAGAAACAATGGCTATTTGCATTCACTCTTGAGTCATCAAAGTCCAAACTAGGAGCTAGTGAGGTTTGGACTGGGCTCCTGATATTGGCCAATCAATGACTAACTGAACAGAATTCAATTGAAGCTCTGGGGGTTGTAATCTCACTGGCTGAAACCCATCTGGTTTATTGCAACCAGTCACATCATCCTCTGCTTCCAACCATGGGCAACATCCATCAATAACCCCCTTTACAGCAATGCTAAATGGTTTCTTGGCTTTGCTCCCCTTCATCTCTTTCTTGGCCCTCTGTACTTCTCTCAAGGGATCACATGAAATCAAGTTAGAAAGGAGATGCAATCCTTTACTTCTCCTTGGAAGTACTTATGGCAACCTAAGCTTCTGATGGGGAGTAATAAAATCCCACTGATGTTCTGTAGAAAGCAGAGCATTAAGCAGCCAGTGAACCTCACTGGATGCCTCATCAAAGAGATCAAGCAGTGTAATCGGAAATCTAGGGAGGAATTTGGCAGCGGGGGAACCATATACTCAGTCTGGGTCAAATAAACCCGGGTACCAAGAGATGCTGATGAGGCTGAAGCTGGTTATGACAGACAGATGATGGGGAAAATAAGGGTGAAAGAGCCAAGAGTTAAAATCCATGAGGAAAGTATGATGAGCAGCCTAGCCACATTGAAAAAAAATTGTCACATTACAGGACTGACCTCTTAACCAAGAATGCATCTCAAAGAGGGTGTTTTGTGTTTGTTATTTTTTTAAACACATGGTAGTCTAGAGAACTGACAGGGCTTGCTGTAGGCAAAGATAGTGACAATTCTTTTTTAAGATTAAGATAAAAGAATCTTTGAAAAGAGAATCTTTTAAAGATTCTCTCTCTCCACTGATCAAAACTTTTAATTCATCAGAATCTCCTGACTGGCTGGAACTTTCATAGAAGAAAAGAAGATAAGCTTAAGACAGAAACAACAATGATTTCTACGGTCATGCCCGGAGAGAAAATTGCTATCTGTTTTCAGAAGGTGCATCTTGAAATGGTGCATTTTGATGTTTCTGTGGTTCAAAGGAAGGTTGATGGGGATCTTTCATTCAAAGCAAAATGGTGGGTCACTTCAGCCCTGGGTTATCAGTTGCAATTCATTCAAAATTGAAACGTAATCAGATGTAAGGCATCTCTGACTTTGCATGCCTCCCAAAATACAAAAGAGGGCAGTAGAGGGCTACCACAAAGGGTATAATTATGCCCTCTCAGATTTTCCATTTTTCTTGGCTCCTGCTGATGCAGGGGAAAAAGAAAAATAATGCCAAACCAAATGGAAAGTTAAAAAAAAATCAAGACATCTCAGTTTTACATATGTAAAGCTGCCTTCTGTGGCTGCTTCTGACAAACCTCGGGAAACAATGTTGTCTCAGTAATTGGGGACTGACTGAGAGTTGGAAAAATCACTGGCTTCCACGTTCCTCTTTCCTAACTGAATGTCTATGAGAAGAGGTAACCTGTAATGCCTATTGAGTAAACACTACCAAAAGGCTCCAACAAAATTTCATCATCTTCCTGGAAAAATGAAACACTTCTTCCTGCTCAACTTAACAATGGAGATACCAACCCAAACGATGTCAAAAGATGCCGTGATCCCCAGCAGGATGTAAGGTCCTAGAAGGCAAAGACTTTTTTTTTTTCCTTTGGATTCTTAGTGCCTAGCACAGTGCCATCCACATAATCCCGGGTGAATTAAATCGAATATATACTTGCTTTAACCTTAGGTTTTAGGTTTACTAGACTGGCTTTATATAATTCAATGGTTTTCTCCTTTCACTACTAGTCTTGTAGTTCAGGTAGCTGTTTCCTGAACTCTGATGAACTGAGATCTGGTTGCATAAGTCAAATATCTAAAGTTTTCCTCCACTGTGGATAGCTGAGAAAGAATAGGAAGAAAGCAAAAGCCTATTTAAAATAGAACTAAAAATATCTGCGAAAGAATTACTAAACTTTGCCTCCCTCTCCCCAGTCCAATTTAAGTCCACAACATAGAGATAATCCTATCAAAGTCCTACTCAGATGCCTATTTGTAACCTGGAGGTGTCCCCAGATTCCTGAACACTGGTAGAAGCCCTTATCCCATCTTGATGAGCCTGAAGAGCTTTGGGTGTGGGCCAGGAGAAAGACTGTGTGTCTATTTTCAGAGATCAAGCCTGGCTAAGTTTGAAGAAGCTCATTACCACTTTGGTCCTACAGTTACGAATTTTTCAATCACAGCAATGCTTGAAGACTATTCCTTAAGGGAGCCATAAGCTGCCTTAGCAGAGGAAGAATCCCCTGCTAACTAAATCACAACTCTTTGAAGTACTGAAGTACAATATTTCATATAGAAGTGTAACAGAGAGAAAGATTTAAAGAAATTCAAACATCTACTAAACGTCTTCTAAACTTCCCCTATTTTCTATTACTCCTCAACTCTGGTTTTCCGTACTTTTCTTTAAAAAAGGGTTAGGGCAATTGGACTCATTCTGGTGATAAAAATAACAATGTATCTATATATTACTAACAAAGCCCAGCAGCAAGAGATAGAAAGAGAAATTCTATTTAAAGTCACTGTAGCCATTATAAAATATTTGGGAGTCTACCTGCCAAAACAAACCCAGGAACTATATGAACACAATTACAAAACACTTTTCACACGAATAAAGTCAGATCTAAATAACTGGAAAAACATCAGTTGCTCAAGGATAGGCTGAGCTAATATAATAAAATGACAATTCTACCTAAATTAATTTATGTATTCATTGAAATACCAATCAAGCTACCAAAATTATTATACAGAACTAGAAGAAATAATGTCAAAATTCATCTAAAAGAACAAAAGGTCCAAAATATCAAAGGAATTAATGGAATGAAATGCCAGTGAAGGTGGCCTAGACATACCAGATCTTATATTGTATTATAAAGCAGCAATCATCAAAACTATTTGGTACTGGCTAAGAAATAGAGGGGTAGATCAGTGGAACAGGGTTAGGTACACAAGACACAATAGTCAATGATTATAGCAATATACTCTTTGATAAACCCAAAGACCCCAGCTTCTGAAATAAGAGATCACTATTTGGCAAAAACTTCTGGGAAAACTAGAAAATAGTAGGGCAAAAACTAGGTATAGTCTAATATCTGACACCATATACCAAAGTAAAGTCCAAATGGGTACACAATTTAGATATACAGGCTGATACTATAAACAAATTAGGGAAGCAAGGAATAGTTTATCTGTCAGATTTATGAAGAATGGAGGAATTTATGACCAAATGAGGTAGAGAACATTATGAAATGCAAAATGGATAATTTTGAATACATTAAATTGAAAAGTTTTTGCACAAACAAAGCCAATGCAACCAAGATTAGCAGGGAAGCAGAAAACTGGGAAAGAATTTTTACAACTATTGTCTCTGATAAAGGCCTCATTTCCAAAATATATAGAGAACTAAGTAAAGTTTATAAGAATACAAGTCATTCCCCAATTGATAAATGGTCAAAGGATATGAACAGGCAGTTTTTAGAAGAAGAAATTAAAGCTATCTATAGTCATATAAAAATGTTCTAAATCACTATTGATTAGAAAGATGCAAATCAAAAGAATTCTGAGGTACTTCATCACACCTATCAGATTGACTAACATAGACAAAACAGGAAAGTGATAAATTTTGGAGAAGATGTGGGAAAGTTGGAAAGCTAATTCATTGTTGATGGAGTTGTGAGCTGATACAACCATTCTGGAGAGCAATTTGGAACTATACCTAAAGGGCTGCAAAAATATGCATACTCTTTGATCCAGCAATAGCACTTCTAGGGCTGTATCCCAAAGAGATCATAAAAATGAGAAAAGGAACCACATGTATAAAAACATTTATAGCAGCTCTTTTTGTGGTGGTCAAAAACTGGAAACTGAGGGGATGTCCATCAGTTAGGGAATGGCTGAACAAGTTGTGATATATGAATGTAATGGAACGTTATTGTGCTATAAGAAATGATAAAGAGGCTGACTTCAGAAAAACCTAGAAAGACTTATATGAACTGATGCTGAGCAAAGTGAGCAGAACGAGGAGAACACAGTACACTGTAACAGCCACAGTGTGCAATGACTGACTTTGATAGACTTAGCCCTTCTCAGCAATGCAAGGACCTAAGACAATTCCAAAGGACACATGATTGGAAAATGCCATCCACACACCCAGAGAATTCTGAATGCAGAATGAAACAGACTGTTTTCTCTTTTTTTGTTTTGTTTTGTTTTCTCTCTCATGGTTCCTCCCATCTGTTCTAATTCTTCTATACAACATGACTAATGTGAAAATATATTTAATATGAATGTATAGGTAGAGCCTATATCAGACTGCATGCCATCTTGAGGAAGGGGGAGGGGAAGGAACATTTAAAACTTATGGAAGTGAATGTTGAAAACTAAAAATAAATAAATTTAAATAAATAAATAAATAACAATGCAGCATTTATATAGAGTTTCTTATGTCCTGAGCACTTTTCAATTATTATCTCATTTGATCTTCACAACAACCTTAGGAAATAGGTGCTATTTATTATTACCAACATTTTACAGATGGGGAAACTGAGGCAGAGGTGAAGTGACTTGCCCAGGGCCTCACAGCTAGTAAGTGTCTGAAGCTGGATTATAAACTCAGACCTTGGGGTGGGTAGGTGGTGCAGTGTGTAGAGTGCCAGACCCAGAGTCAGGAGGACCTGAGTTCGGATCTGGCCTCAGACACTTAACACACACACACACACACACACACACACACACACACACACACACACACAAAACCTAGCCGTGTGACCTTGGGCAAGTTACTTAACCCCAATTGCCCTCCAAAAAGCAAAAAATAAAAATAAAATAAACTCAGGCCTTCCTGACTCAAAGCCCAGATCTCTATCCATTGCACCACATTGCTTTAGAGCTCCGGGTAGCTTGGCCTGGCCACAAAGCTTCTTGCTTCAGCCTTCAGAAGGCTTTAAATACCAGTTTACCCTCATTACAAGTGTTGTTTTCTATTGATCTTAGAAATCTAAAGCCCCTAGAGTATTCTTGCCAGGAGAAAACTGGCCCCTTCTGTCTAATAGCCTCTGCTCCAAGCCCCTCCATATTCTCTCTTTCTCCTCCTTCCTTCCCCATGACAGTTTTATGCTAAGTTGCTTCCTTGAGGACTTGCAACTTCTGAAACGTTTTAAAATTGTCTTATTGCCAGGGATTTCTTAAAGAGACCAACGTTTTTCTTTTGCCTTTCTGAATACTTAAAAAACACAGCTGGACAAAACAAACATTTTTGGGACAAAGTTTACACAATGGCTTCCTCAAAATGTCCATTTAGGGAATAATTCTTCTTCTGGGCTTGAGCACCTTAGGAGTTCCATGGAGATTTTGCTGATATTGTGTGGTGACAACTTCCATTTGTATGGATTGCAACCCATCTACATCTTCTTTGAGTCTTGTCTATGCCTTTCCATAAATCCTCCATAAAGCCTACCTCCTCATAGCCTTCCTCTTGGATTTGCACATTCCATGGAAGGAAGAGAAGATGCATTTATTATGCTTGTGCCAGGCACTGTGCTCAGCACTTTACAAGTCTTATCTCATTTAATCTCACAACAACCCTAGAAGGTAGGTGCTATTATCATCCCCATTTTATAGATGAGGAAAATGAGGCAGACAAAGGGTGGTTGACTTGTCCAGAAACACACAGCTGATAAATGGCAGCATTTGAACTCGTAACTTCCTTACTTTAGGCCCAACACACTTCGCAAATCAGCTGCCTAGGTGCCATGTGTACCAATGCAGCATTTGGGCTGCCCCTCTGTTATCTCCCCACTCTTGCTATATGACCCGTCCATCTTTTCCAATCATACATTTGCAGGAAGCTAAGTGGCCCAGTGGGTAGAATGCTGGGGCCAGGGTCAAGAAGATCTAAGTTTAAATTCAGCTCCAGACACTAGCTGTGTGACCCGGGGGAAGTCACATAACCCTGTTTGCCTGTTTGCCTCAATTTCCTCATCTATAAAGTGGGCTGGAGAAGGAAATGGCAAACCGCTCCAATATTTCTGCCAAGAAAACCCCAAATGGGGACATGAAGAGTCAGATACAACTGGAAATGAATGAACAACACAACACTTTTTTCTTTTTTTTCAGTTTGAAAGTTCTGTCATAAAGGATGGACTCTCTGGACAGGTAGGGACAGAGATAAAAGAGGAAATCTAAGTTTCTTAAAAACAAAAGGTTTTTATCCCTCTTTTTGCAGATGAGGAAACTAAGGCAGTTAGGTGGTATAATAGATAGAGTATTGGGTCTGAAGTCAGGAAGACCTGAGTTCAAATTAGCCTCAGATACCAACTAACTGTGTGATCCTGAGCAAGTCACTTTACCTGTTTCCTCATCTGCAAAATGAGCTGGAGAGGGAAATGGAAAACCACTCCAGTATCTCTGCCAGGGTCACAAAGAGTCCAACACAGCTAAAACAACAACAATGCCAAACAGTACAGTGGAACGTGTGCTGGGATTTGGAGTCGAGAGTACCTGAGTCCAAATTCCAGCTCTTCTACTTACTACTCGTGTGATATGGGACAGGTTACTTAGTCTCTCTAGGCTAATACATTTGCTAATCAGTAAAGTAAGGGACTAGGGCTAAATGATCTCTAGGGTCCTTTTCATGGCTTTCTTTAAGTCTCAGTTAAAGTCCCACCTTCTACAGAAAACCTCCCCGACCCTTCTCAATCCCAGGGCTTTTTCTCTTTTAATTATTTACTATTTATCCTGTATATAGTTTCATATATATATATATAAATTTACATATTGTCTCCTCTATTAGATTGCAAGCTCCTTGAGGGGAGGGAATGTCTTTTGACCCCCCTTTTTTTTGTATCCCCAGGGCTTAGCACTGCTACTGGCACACAGTGGGCGATTAATGAATGTTTATTGATTGATTCCAGCCAGGGGTATACTGGTAAATATTTCACAATTGGCTCACCGGGGGGGGGGGGGGAAATGCATGCAGGACACACTTTTAAGTTTAATCTGCATTATCAATATTTTCTCCATCACTTTCCAAAATCTAGGTAATCCAAAACCCCCAATTTTTTAGTGTTTGCAGACTTCTGAGATTTAAACATTGACCCTGAAAATTTAACAATTAGCTCTCCTGAGCCTATTAGAACTGGCTTCATGACACCTCTGCTTCTAGCCAGCTCTCCATCTATGATAGAGATGATCTCATCTGAATTAGTAGAGGGATTTTTGCATTTGGGAAGTTGAATACTGATGAAAACCATAGGTTTTGACCTCTTTCCCCCAAAAGAAAGAACCAGAGATAACCCATAAGTGATGGTTCTTTACTGAGCAGGTGTTCCTAGCCTAGAGAGTCATTTGTGAAAAACAGAATGAGCAAGGCAATTTGGGGGTCTCACTCATTTATAGAGAATAAAGACACATGTTTCTAGATAAAACAGCCCATTATTTATGGCACTGGGATCCCACACACTTAGAGGGGGAGCCTTCACTGGATGTGAGCAGACCACAGAATATTACCAATGTTGTATAAAAGGTATACACAAGAGATGCCATAGGTGTGGTTTAGAAAAACAAGCACAGGATATAAAATCAGAGACTCTGGGTTCAAGTCCTAGCGATGCCACTCACTACATACGTGACCTTGGGCAAGACCTTTCACTTTTCTGAACTTCAAGTTCTTTATTTGTGAAATGAGTGAACTGGATAACTAGGTAACCACTAAGGTCCCTTCCAGATCTAAACCTCTGATCTTATATTTAGCAATTTTTTTTGTTTGTTGTTCAGTCATTTCAATCGTGTCTGACTCTTTGTGACCCCCACTTTGGGGTTTTCTTGGCAAAGATACTGGAGTGGTTTGTCATTTCCTTTTCCAGCTCATTTTACAGATGAGGAGACTGAGGCAAACAGGGTTAAGTGACTTGCCCAGGGTCCCACAGCTAGTAAGTGTCTGAGGCCAGATTTTAACTCTGGAAGATGAGTCATGCTGACTTCTGGTCCTGCACTCTGCACACTATGGAGCCACCTAGCCATCCCACTGTACTATGCTACCTCCTAACAGTGGTAACTTAGAGTTTTCAAGCACTGAGGTGTTAAATGACCTGTCCAAGGTAACACAGCCAATATGTGTTAGGAGCAGGATTTGAACCCATCTTATCTAGACTCCAAGTTCATTACTTGTATTTCTAAATCCTGGACTTAGCACAGTGTCTGGTAAATGGTAGATGTTTAATAAATGTTTGTTGAATAATATTTCTCATTACTTTATTTCATCTAGTATGATAAATGTATTTAATCTTCCATTACCAATAGAGCAAAAAGCAGGTGAGGGTATTCATTTTGCAGACAGAGAAAATAAGCTTGTCACTTGCCTAGAGTTACTTTGAAGTTACTAGAGAATTGAGAGCAGAACACTAAATTCACCATTCCTTGTCACAGGCTGTGAGTACCAATCCATATTTTTTTTCCTAAAAGGATTATTTTTTAAAAATAGATTCTTTGCAAGTAAAATTCTTAGTCATGTCCCATCTTGATGGTGGCCTAAAAATGGGGTTAACCAGAAGTTTATTATTCAAACTTCAGGATTATTGGTATATGCAAACTACCACAAAGAACAAAGCTAAACATAATGTAGGCTCTCACGTGCCTGTAGGTTTGCCTTCATTCCCCTGACATAGCTCAGAAAGTGCAGACTGTTGGCTCTTGCTGACATTTCTAGCTGCCATAGACTTCAGTGATGAAGTCACGTTATCTTGGAATTTTGCTGAAGTGGGACCGCCATCAAAGTGCATGAGTCAGTCTTCTCCTCTGGTCTCTAAAGGACATTATGTTCTTTGGTTAGGCAATGCATTGTTTTTCAATCCTGCAGACTTTTACACCTTTATGTTCAAACTGGGCTATATGGTTTATACAATTGTCCAGGGCAGACAGCAGGGTAGCGAAAGAAAACTCTTTCACAAAGGGAAATAATATGGTCTGATATAGCAATTTGGGTTTTGAGGGTTGGTTTGTTATTTTTTAGAGGTAAACCACAAGATTTTCCAAGAATGTCATAGAACCAATCAAATTATAACCATACAAATTATAGCTACAGCTTCTCCGTAGAGATGGCAAATCACTGCATGGTAGGGGGCTAAAGAACCTCTTTCCTATCTCAGATAGCTGACCCACACAGGGCCACAGAGTAAAATATTTTTATCAGCTGGGGAGCTCATACAAGTAAAAAGTATCAATGTATCTTGAAAGAAAAATATAAAATAAACCACTTTAAAAATTAAAAATTTTTTTTTAAAGTATGATGATTAATAGGAGCAGCTAAGTGGTGCAATGGATAAAGCACCAGGCTTGGAGTTAGGAAAACCTGAGTTCCTGGCCTAAGACAGACAGTCTGCCAAAAACTAGATATAGACCAGTATCTCACACTGCATATAAAGAAAAACTGAGAATAGGAACATGGTTTAGTAATAAAAGGTGATATCACAAACAAATTATAGAAACAAAGAAGATATTAGTTGTCATATGTATGGCTAGGAGAAAAGTTCTGAACAAGAGATAGAGAGGTTCATAAAGTAAAAAGGACAGTTTTGATTACATGCAAATAGAAAGGTTTTGCAGACACACAAACAATGCAGCTAAAATGAGAAAAGAAGCAAGTAAATGGACAAAAATATTTGCAGCAAGTTTGTCTGATAAAAAGTCCCATTTCTAAGCTATACATGGAACTGATTCAAATTTATAGAGTTACTCCACAAGTGATAAATGGCTAAAGATATGTATAGGCAGCTTTCAGAAAAAGAAATTCAAGCTATCAATAGCCTTATAAAAACTATGATAAATTATTAATAATTAGAGAAATGCAAATTAAAACTACTCTGTGGTTTTACATCATACCCTTAAGATTAGCTAAAATGACAAAAAAGGAAAATGACAAATGCTAGAGTTGGCTATAGAAAAACAGATATATTGATGCACTGTTGGTAGAGCTGTGAGCCATTCTGGGAAACAATTTGGAAGTATGCCCTAAAGCTTATAAATAACACATATCTTTGACCCTTTTATACCACTACTAGCTCTATAACCACAAAGATAGAATTTTTTTTCATATAGCTATATACACAAAAATGTTTAATAATAGCTCTTTTTATGAATGGCAGATGGAGAGGTTGACTATCAATTGGGAAATGATTAAACATGTTAGGGCATATGAATGTAATGCAATAGAGCTATACTGTAAGAAATTATGAAAGGGATAGTTTCAGAGAAACCAGGGAAGATTTCTACGAGCTGATGCAAAGTGATGTGAGCAGAACCAGAAGAATAATTTATACAATAAGAAACACACACACATATCTATATCTATATACACACACACACATATATATCTATATCTTTATATACACACATGAATGTAACCAGTGTAGGAATCTGTTTCGCTTGACTACACATGTTTATAATGGGGACCTTATTTCTCTTATTTTCTCAGTGGTCGTAGGAAGGTAATAGAAGGAAAAGAATGTAGAATAGAAAATAAAATAAAACTGAATTTTGAAAGGGGAAAATAAAAGAGCCAACCCCTGATCAATTCCTTTTTTAGACATGACAGTCCTACATATACTTGGAGATAGAAGACATGGTCTCCTTTATCTTCTATAGACAAAACTTAGGATCATTGACTTTAAAGGTGAAAGCGACTTAAGATATCTAGTTCAAACTCCCTCATTTTACAAATGAGGAAACTTGAGGCAATTCAGTGATTTGCTCAAACTCACACATCTAGCAAACAGCAGAGATAGGATTCAAACCTAAAGCTTGTGTTGAGAAGGTAGGGCAATTGAGGTTAAGTGACTTGCCCAAGGTCACATTTCATAATATCTCTACTTCCTTCAACTAATCTTCCTACAGCATTATTCCATGGCCCTTCATGATACTGGTCACTCTCCTCCAGATGTACCACCACCTAAAATGTGGTAACCAGAACAGAATACAATATGCTAGATGTGAGTTGACCAGAAGAAAGCAGAGTTGACCATTGCTTCATTCGCAGTAGACACTACTAATGTAGCCTAAGATTTTTTTGCTTGATAGATTGAACTGCTGACTCATAATGCACATGTTGTCCACTAAAATACTCAAATTCTTTTTTGTATGAACTACCTAATCATATTTCCTCCATCATGTACTTGTGGTTTATTTCCTTTAATCTAAGTATTAAAATGTATATTTATTCCTACTGAAATCCATCTTATTTTATTTAGTTCATATTCTTGTTGAAATCTTTGTGGGCCTTAAATTTGTCAATCAACATTGTTCCAGACTGATTTCACCTACAATTATGGTGAGAATTCCACCTACGTGTTCATTCACATCAGTAGAATAGAAGCAAGGACAGAATTATATGGTGTGCCACTGGAAACTTCCCTCTAGATTGATAAGGACCCAATAGCCACAATCCCTTGAGTTCAACAAACTCCAAATACACTTTATTGTCTTCTAGCCTACTTTTCTTCATCTGGTCCATTTGATCTGGCAAGACACTCAAATGACTTGCAAAATCCAGATATGTCTATAGAATTCCCTTTGCCTACCAGCATTCTGTCCAAAAATGAACGGGGGCAAGTCTAGCAAGAGTTCTTAAAGAAACTTGTTGGTTCATAGTGATCACCCACTTCTTTTCTAAATTATTAAAAATTTTCTTCCTTGAAAATCTCTATCTTATCTCTCATAGGTCCCCCCCTCCCCTCCACTAACCTCTGCAATTGCCAAAAATAATTCTATTTTAGAGGCAATAAAAGACTTATGAGGTAAGGATTTTTAAATTGTATTTAACTTGGCAAATAAAAGACATTTCTAATTTTTGTTTAAAAAGTTATTTATTGCCTTCCAATAAGTGAAGTATTATTTTTCAGAGGGTGGTGACCAGCAGTTTACTATATATGTTGAAAAAATTGAAGGCAATCATACAGAAGGTTGATTAAATCCAAGAAAGCAGAGGTCAGTAAACGTTGGAGTTAGTTATTATGTAATGTTGTGGACTCTCCTTTCTTGAAGCTTTTTAAAAGAGGAAGTAAGTACCTGATGGGAATAGCCGCTAGCAAAATAAAGCAGGGTTGGGGCGCTGGGGGAGGGGGAGCCGGGGGTGTGGGAAGTCTGGAAGGTAAAGGGGAGAAAAATAAGTAGAATCTAAGGGAGGACTTTTTTATCTCTTAGAAATTGGGGAATGGTTAAAGTGTAGCATATGAAAGTAATAGAATATTATTGCACTATAAGAAAGTACAAGGAGATGATACCAACTAACTCAGAGTGCAGTGAACAGAACCAAGAAAACAATTTATAAAAGGACAGCAACACTGTAAAACAAATCTTAAAAGACTTAGCTTTGATCGACCTTGTTTCCAGAGGAACAATATTAGTAGCCTCCTGACAGATGATGGATGCAAGGTGCAGAAAGGGACAAACATGTTTGGACATGAATGCTAAATGGATTCCTTTTGCTTCATTATTTTTGCTTGTTAGATGGAGTTTGTCTCTCTTCCTTCCCTCCCTCCCTCTTTCCTTTTCCTCCTTTTTTTCTTCCTTCCTTCCTTCCTCTTTATTTTTCTTTTTCTTTCTCTCTCTCTTCCTCTCTCTCTTTCTTCCTTTCTCTCTCTATTTCTCTCTTCCTTTCTCTCTTCCTCTCTCTCTCTCTCTTCCTTTCTCTCTTCCTCTCTCTCTCTCTCTCTCTCTCTCTCTCTCTCTCTCTTTCTCTCTCTCTCTCTCTCTCTCTCTCTCTCCCCCCTCCCTCTTCCCTCCCCCCCTCCCCCCCCATGGCCCTCATTTTTGGGTGTTGCTTTTGGTATTTGGTAATTGATAGTATTGCTAATATTCCTGCTTCTTCCTTCTCATGGTTTTTAAGATGAGGAGAGTCAGGAAGAAGCAGGAATATTAGCAATACTATCAATTACCAAATACCAAAAGCAACACCCAAAAATGAGGGCCATTGAAACTTTTTTTTGATGCACAGAAGAGAAAAATTCAGAAGGAAGAACAATGGAGAAAAATGTGTAAGTAATATGTAGAATTTAGCTAGGTGTTACAGTAGATAAAGTGTCGAATCTGGAATCAGAAAATCTTAAGTTAAAATCTAGCATCATGTACTAGCTGTATGACTTTGGGCAAGTCACTTAACTCCTGCTTTTTTTTCAGTTTCTTTAACAATAAAATGGGGACAATAATAGCACCTACTTCCTAGGGATGTTATGAGGATAAAATTAGATAATATCTGCAAAGCACTTTATGAACCTCAAAATGCCAAATAAATGCTACCTATTAATATTATTAAATTTTTTTTAGTAAAACAAGTGGCATGAAATGGAAATTCACAGTGTCATGGAGAATTCTCTTTTTTGTCTTCTGTGTGTATATGGAAACGTTCTTTTTGTGGTATTTAAGTTCGGAATTTTAAAAAAGAAAAGCTACTTATTTTTCAGGGCTTAGATGATATTATTCAAAGCAGCCAGGAGATGGATTATAAAGTATTTGAATGAGCTTTCTAATCCTTTCATCCTTAATCAAGACAGAAAGGTCCCAAAACAAAACAAAACACTTTGTTTTTGAAGGAAATAATAATTTCAGCTATCATACCATATAGTTTTGGAGATAGTACAGGTGCCTAATTAATGATTTCTCAAACTCCAGTGGTTCCCTATTACCTTATGATCAAGAGAAACTTCTCTGTTTGGCTTTTTATAAATTGTAAAAACTGGACCCTTCCTACCTTTCCAGTCTTCTTATGTTTTATTACACTGTACTCTACACATGCTACATACAACTGCACTGACTGTCCTCCTGTGCCTAACATGATGTCCTTCCTCACTTCCCTTAATTTCCCTGTCTTCCTTCAAGTCTCCTCTGAAATTCCACCTTCTCCAGGAGGCCCTTCCTAGTCCATCCAGCTGCTAATGCCTTCCCCTCTAAGATTATCTCCCATCTACTCTGTATGTATCTTTTTAAAAGTAATATTTTTTTTTGCTTTTTTTTTGGAGGGGAGAAGGTAAGGCAATTGAGGTTAAGTGACTTGCCCAAGATCACATGGCTAGTTTTTGTGTTAAGTGTCTGAGGCTGCATTTGAATTCAAATCCTCCTGACTCCAGGGCTGGTGCTCTTTTCACTGCACCACCTAAGCACCCCAAAAAGTAATATTTTTAACATTTTTAAGGTTTTGAGTTCAAGAAAGAAAGGAAGGAAGAAAGAACAGAAAGGGAAAAAGGAAGGAAAGAAAGAAAGAAGGAAGGAAAGAAAAATAGTATGTTTCAGTCTGTATTCAGACAACATCAGATCTTTCTCTGGAGGCAGATAGCATTTTTCATCATGAGTCCTTTGGGACTGCCTTGGGTTGTTGTATTGCTGAGAAAAGCTAAATAATTCACAGTTCTTCATAATACAATATTGCTGTTATTATGTACGATGTTCTCCTGGTTCTGTTCACTTCACTATGCATTAGTTCATGTAAGTCCTTCTAGGTTTTTCTGAAATCATCCTGCTTGTTATTTCTTATAGCACAATAATATCCCATTTCTGTATGTATTTTATATGTTCCTAGTTCTGACACGTTTCCCCCATTGGAATGTGAGCTCCTTGAGGGCAGAGAGACTGTTTTTAACCTTTATTTGTACTGCAGCACTTAGTACAGGGCCAGCAGAGAATAAACATTTAATAAATGACTTTTAATTGATTGATTCATGCCTACCAAGTTGATAAACTGAGACCTATATGACCCAATATTTCAAAGGTTATTAATTTTTTTCTTGGAGGCAAAGAATAATGTCCCCTGCTATATCTGATAAGAACACTGGTCTTAGAGTCCAAACACCTGGGTTCAAGTGCTGACCACAACATTTAGTAGTAGTCAGTCTGCTGACAGACAGGTCATTTAACCTCTGTGATACTCATTTTCTTCATCAGTAAAATGGGGCTAAAAATAATTATGCTACCTAATTCACAAGGCAATTAATTGTAGTGAAAGTGCTTTATAAATCTAAAATAATGTAGGCACTGAAAATACTAGGGAAAGTGCAATGACATGATGGATATAGAAAAAAAAATTAAATATGGCTCAGTCACAATTAGAACCACACAAGACCTAGCAGTGGCTACATAAAAGACTGTAGGTCTTGGAACACCATATATAGAAGAGCAAAAGAACTGAGGTTGCGGCCAAAAATATCATGCCCAGCAAAATCAAGCATAATCACGAACCAAAACAAAAAGATATTCAATGAATTGTCAGACTTTCAGGAATTTATTGCAAGAAGACCTGAACTTAATAGAAAATTTGATATATAAGACCCAAGAGAAATATAAGGTAAACCTCAAAGATGAAATATAGGACAGACTACTTTTTATAAGAGGAAATGTAAACTGTATGTCTAAGGTTGTAATTAGTGATTGGGTAGTTTGAAAGAAAGATTGGAATAGAGCTGAGTATGATGTGATTCTACAAATTAATACTGTCCAGGTGGCTAGATGGTGCAGTGAATAGAGCACTGGCCCTGGACTCAGGAGGACCTGAGTTCAAATTCAGCCTCAGACATTTAACACTTACTACCCGTGTGACCTTGGGCAAGTCACTTAAGCCCAATTGCCCTGCCTTTCCCCCTCAGAAAAAAAAAAACCCACAACCCAAAAACAACAAAAAAGGAATACTGCCTAGGAAAATGCAAAAAGAGTAAATATCTTTTACAAATGAGGTGTGAAAGGAAAGGTTGATACAGAGAAATTAGACAGGAGAGGACAGCTGGCAATTCTACTTTCAGGAATGGGTTAAAGAGGGAACAATACATATAAAATTTAGAAAGAAAGAAGACAAAGGGGATAGGGAGGGGAGAAAGGATAAGGGAGGGATTTTTAGAGGGAACTCTTTTCATATCAGATTTGGGTTATAGAGAGAACAGCTTAGAAGGGAATAAAAGCCTTTTAAATTTATAAAGAAATAAGAGGGTAAAGGAATAGGATAAGGAGAGGTATAGAAGGTTGTCTAGATTAACAGGAATGGGATAAAGAGGGAATAACATATTTGGAAAGTTATAAAAGTCTTCTAAATACTGATAGAAACGAGGGTAAGGGGAAAGGGTGGGGGGAACATATAAGAGAGAGATCTTTGTGGGGAGGGGTCGGTTAAGTAATAGGAAGACAAGGTAGTGGTTAGAAGTAAAGTAGGGGAAGGGGTGGATAGGTGGCACAGTGAATAGAGCGCTGGCCCTGGAGTTAGGAGGACCTGAGTTCACATCCAGCCTCAGACACTTAACACAAAACTAGCTGTGTGACCTTGGACAAGTCATTTAACCCCAATTGCCTACCTTCACCCTCCAAAAAGCAAAAAAAGAGAAAAGAAAAGAAGTAAAGTAGGGAAGTCAGGAGGGATAGGAAATTGATAAATACAAACATAAAATGAAGATCAGGACTAGAATTTATTAGGAAAAAAGCAAGGATAGTAATTATGATCTCAGGAAAAGTTAAAGCTAAAATAGATTTAGTCAAAAGAGAAGAACAGGAATATGTTCTTCTATATAGTCAGTCTTATATATGTCAGTCACATAAATCAGTATTGTTTTAGACTATTTAAAATAACTAGACAGTATAAGGTTGGAATATTGCTGTGGTGTAGGAAATAATGATTTGGTAGATTAAAGAAAATGTGGAAAAACTTGGACATATCAAGGAAAATGTTATACACCCTCAGAGAAACAGAGGACAGATAAACATAGTATGGTCCTACATAGATGTATATGAATGTATATGTTTATATATGAGTGTGATTATAGATATCTAAGTTTAAGTATATGTATGTGTGTATTTGTATATGTATCTATACATTTGTGTGTATAGGTCTATATATGTAGGTGTGTGCATATATATACACACATGTGTGTATGTGTATAATATATGTATATATAGCCACACTTAATTGTAGCCCTCTTTGGGGCAGGGGGAACAAGAGGGGAAAAGTAACAAAGTCAAAAATGAACAACAGAATACAAAAGAAAATTTACAATGAAGCAAAGAAAAGATGGATAGCTCTGAACACAAGGTGTAGTATTTATTACAGCATACGTTTTCTTGAAATGGAAGTTTATTGCTGTATATTTTGAATCCTCTCTTATGTTTTGCTGTGCACATGGCAACGTTTTCTTTCTTTTCTTATTTTGCATTTAAGTTTATAATGTTTCTTTTTCTTTTCGAATTGTATATTTAAGTTTAAAATAAATAAATTATTTTAAAAAAAAACCCTATTAGAAGTGTCCAAAAATGTGATAGGCTTCCCTGGTAAGCAGTGAGTTCCTCCCTCACTGGAGGTATTCAAGTGAAGATTGGTTTATTACATGTTACAGATACCAGAGATTTATGTACAGGGTAGGGAGCTGATGACAACTGAGGTCCCTTCCAACTCTAAGATTCTGGGATTCTATTACATTTAGTAAATTGGCATGTGAAATCTATATTTAACTGCAGGCAATATGCAAATTGCAAGCGTAAATAGAAGTACAAAAGGTCAGATGTTCATACATTCAATTATAAAACTGAGAAGTAAATAAGAATCTGCTAACAGTTTTCAGACTGTGAAGAACTGGAAGAGAGCTCTGAGGCCATCTATGAAAACTCTGTACCTAATGCATGAATCCACTCTATAGCCAGCTTTTGGTTAGACACAGTATAATAGAAAAAGTGTTGCACTTGGTATTAGAAAATCTGGATGTGAACCCCGGTCCTGTCACTCATTACTTGTATAATCCTGAATAAGTCACTTCAACTCTATGGACCTCGGTAAAGTGGGAGACTTGGCCCTAAATCTTTTAAGTTTTTCCTAGCTATAAATCCCATGACCTGAAATCTTTTCTTCTCTAGACTAAGCATCATCATTTCCTGCAATTCACACTCCTAAGACAAGGCTTCAAGTATTCTCATCATCCTTCTCACCCTTCTTAGTTCATGCTCCAGTTTATCAGTGTCCCCCCTAAAATGTCAGTCCCACAGCTGAATACCATGTGGACTCCCACAGGAACGTGCCTCCCTTCTTCCGGACATTATGTCCTTGTTAGTTCAACCCAAGACTTCATTAGCTCCTTCAATACCACATCCCACTGCTGACTTCTATTCTGCTTGCATTTTACTTTGGTCTCCTCTTAATCAACTCCTTGGCGCTCAGTTGGAACTCTTATATTCTAGTTGTTTGAGTCTGAAAGCCAAATCTCTGACAAATAATCCAATTACTGGAGTCCTGAACAGGTCTCCTATTTTATAGATGACCCCCAGGGCATCACTAAATTTCCTCATCCATTCCAAACACTCTTCCTATCCTCCATGCTTTCTATTCTTTGACATAAGCAGAACATTCATATTCTGCCTATTTGTCTGATTTAGATTATAGAATCACAGAGCTCAAGGGTTATACATTATTCTGTATTTCATATATGCCCTATACTTCTTGGCACACAAGTACTTTTGATAACAGCAATAGGAAAGATAGTGCATAGAACATTAGATTTCAGGTTCAAAGATGTGGTTCCAGATCCCATCTCAAAATACTTACTAGTTGTGTGATTATGGGACCAATCATTTAAACTCTCAGAGTCTTGATTTTCTTAGCTTTAAAATAATAGCTAGCATTATATAGCACTTTTAAGGTTTCAAAGCACTGTACAAATTTTACCACGTTATCCTCACAGCAACACTGGAAGGTAGTGCTATAATTATTCTCAATTTATGGATGGGGAAACTGAGGCAAACTGAGGCTAAGTGATTTGCCCAGGGTCACACAGCTAAGTGCCCAAGGTCACATTTGAATTCAGGCCTTCCTGACTCAGGTCCAGCTCTCTATCCAAAACACAGCTTAATTTAATGAAGAAAACAAAATTTGGACTCAATTTGTAAACAATGTTTACCTCACAAGAATAATGTGAGAAAGGTATTTTGTGAACCTTAAAGTACTATCTATCTACCTATCTATATATGTGAACTTTTTTCTCAATACAGACATGTATCTTTGTGATTGTACATAATTTCTAGTTCCTCTTTCCAATTATTTTATAACAATGTTCTCTAATAAAAAGTTGATAGTTTCTCATTAACATCAACTGCTGTACAAATCCATCAATTATCTGTTTTTTAATATTTTCATATTTTCAAGAAATCTATTCAAACACTGCTGTGGTTTAATATTCAAAAAATGAACCTCCATTTGACCTTACATATTTTAATGTAATCTGGTTACCAAGTTATATGTTATTAACAAGCAGCAATTTTACATTATCGAACCAACAGGTTTCTTCCAGATTAGATGAGATAAAAACAAGAAAAATAATTTATATTAGATAACAAAAATAAAAACCCATTCATAGAACATCTCAGATCATCACAACCCAACCGTTTCATTTTGTACTTGAAGACCATGAGGCAAGGAGAGGCTAAGATTAAAGAGCCAGTTCAATCTCATACAGCTACAAACTAGTAGCTAAATGTAGGTCTGACTGTTGCCCATTTGAACACTCTTTCTACCATAGCAACCCCAAATTATCTTTTCGTGTGGGACCAAGAGGAAAGAATATTGGATTAGAAGACTTGCTTTGATCTCCCTATCTGCCACTTGCTACTTGTGTGACCTTGAGTAAAAATCAATTTATCTCTTAGAACTTCAGTCTCCCCACACATAAAATAGAAGGGGGGGGGGGTCAGTCAGATCCAACTTTAAAATACTAGGATCCGTGAGTAAGCAGTACCGAGGCACAAGATGTTTTCTACTTCCATATTTTGGGAAATTCATCTATTATTTTTTTTAAATATGATTTTTCCACATAACCTGTAGATTATTCTACACAGGTGATTTGCCAGCAAATCAATATTCTCATTATGTTTTCATCTCCTTTCCACCCCCTATGCCTTGGACTTTCTACTTTCCTAATGACCAATCTTTATTCAAGAGATGTACACTAAAAACCTATGCAACCAAAGAGACATATTTCCAAGAAATCTATTCAAACTCTGCTATGGCTTAATATTCAAAAAATGAACCTCCATGTGACCTTACATATTTTAAAAGAAAACACTTAATCACTTGAAATTTGATTTTATGCAAAGGCAGCTTTCTAATTATTGGCATTTTTCTGCCTTGCCAGCCCTCTCTCTGAATAAAATTCTCCAAATCAGACTCCCAACTGTTGAGATGATTCCTTATCCTTTCATGATTTTTTTTTAAATTATAGAAAGTCATATTTTTAAAGACTTACTGATATACTGCCCTCAAAGTCATCATTGCTAACATTTTGCTACAGAAAAAAGAAAAGTCCTAAGCAGTGACTTACCACGATTGTCAGCTTCCTGCAGCCTTGGAAAAGTATCTTTTTAGTTTGCTGTGCTGTCAGAAACTTCCAGTATGAAACGCATCCCCCTAAAGCTGCCTGGTGTCAGTGATTTTGTTTATTCCAGTGGATTTCACCAACAGAGCAAAAACTCAGTGAGAGGCATCTCTTCTTTTGGTAGATCTTTTCTCTCACCCCTCTTCATTTGTCTCCACTTAAAAGCCATGGAGAAGAAAATGAAAACAAAAACTTGGCTCCCTTGTCAGAAGGGGGAAAAAAGGTGTAGAGTGTACATGCCACTAAGCCAGTTAGAAATCTGTCATCTGCAGGATTTTCATGGAGGGTTCCAGGAAAGACGAATGGTTAGCCCCCTCAACTGCTTGTAAACACTTGGGAAGAGAGTAAGTTTCACAATTGCCAGGGTGAAGTAAATGCAGCAAGGGACGCTTCTGGTAGCTGGGAGATGGGGGTGGGGGCTGGGGGAAAGGATAGAGTAATAGGACCCTTCCTTCAGACAACTAATCCAAACCACATTCCAGGAAGTGCACTGGTTGGCTGAAGTTAGAGAAACAGTGGCCCCTTATGGAGTGCTGATCATATACGGTGTGGTGATCTGTTGTGCTTTGCTTTGATAGTAACATGAGTTGAAAACAAGGGATAAGGTGGGGCCCCAAGGAAAGTCATCCTGTATACATTTCTTACTCTGATTATAAAAAGGTCAAAATGTTTTACTCTGTAACCATCCTAAACCTCCCTCCTTTGCAATGTTTATCTTCCTTCTTTTCTAGGCATTTTAAGTACATAAGCCTACTCTGCTAGGAGACAGGGTTACTTTGGAAAGGGGAACTCTGGACAATTATACAAGTTCACTCTAGTTTTCCACGTGTTGCTGATTTCCTTTGGGTTCTTAGAGTGTTTACAATGCCAACTAAATGTTAAAGAATGACTAAAAGGTGAGTTTTTACAAAATGATAATTTTGTAATGAGTGTTGTCACTTTGCTTAAGAAAAAAAATAGATTGGAGTTCAGTATTGATTCAGGATGAGTATTCAGGCACTTCTATTAATCTAACTGCTCATTGATCTTTTTCTGTACTTTGATGATTCTGGTTTGGACTGTTTTTATGTCTTAGAGCTTTGTTAGGGGAGGTAAACTCCTCGAAGTCAGCAGAGACTTACGTATTTCTTGGAATTGCTTGGACTGGTGACATAACCAAGACTCATCCTAGAAGAAATCATTGTAATTAAACAATAACTAATATGCTTTATCTTTTCTTGCTATGATGATGATGATTTGTTTTTCATTTAGGGGCTCATAGAACTTTGTGCTTGCAGAAGAATTCTGTATGGCTTATAGTAAAACATGTAAGGCATCAAAGATGTAGTAATGTAGAAAGAGCTGATCTAGGAGTCAGGAAGATCTGATTTTAAGTCACCCTGGTTGACCAGGGAAAGTCACTTAATCTCTTAGTGAACCTGGGCAATTCTCAAGGATTATAAATTGCCTGAAAGTTGCTGATTTACCTCAGTAGAAAGCATCCCTTTTTCAGGGAAATCACAGGTTCAGAAAGGAAAAATGACAAAAATGAGACTGAGGGGCTATAGGGTCACTGATGATTACAGGCATGTGATGTGTATTGGAAGTGATAGGAAAAATTGTTTAAAGATGATTTGTGAGCTTTGTCTACATACTGTATTTGGTAGACACAACTAAAGGGAAGGAACCCTATTTGTAAATCACCTTTAACAGATGACTAATTTAGGTTTTACTTTGGACAATGACAGTCGAACAATTCTTATTAAGATATATGGGACATAAGAACAACTGTTATGTAAAACATGTGGCAATAAGTAAGAATAAAAAATTGTTTTACAATATCAAGGCTCCTAATAATGAAAGGTGGAACTATCCAAATGTGCAATTTTTATGAATAAGTACAGTGTACTATAACGCACCGATAGTCTTACCCAATGATGATTATTAGAGATTTAAATCAGGTACCTCCGTAAGCAAATAATAGCATTGAATCCCTAAACATGTTATGCCATTCATAAATAATTTTTTAAAACTATGAATGATTTACAATGCATGGCACCAATAATACTCAAATTGATGAAGTAAATGATAAGGATTATTATCTATGAGGCTTATAGACAATAATGAAGATTATACTAAAATTTGCCTTCTACAAAAATACTTTCCAGTTTCAGGGGACGCCAATAGGATGTCTGCAAAGATCTCCTTCCCATTATTGAACCAGCACCTTCTGAAATATCTCATAGCAAGCATCGTTTAGAGCTGTGGTAAAACCCTACTCTTATCTTCCAGAGCTCTTTTCATGGTTATCTGAACCCTAATCAGCTCCCATAGACCGGACCCCTACTGTTGGGGGTAGGGGGAAAAAGGGAAACAGTCTGTCTTCCTCTCGGCTTATGACACTTCTCTGCAATCTACTGTCACGAAGCCTTATCTTCTCTCATTCTCTCTCTGTTCCTCTGAAGGTTATCCCTCCCTTTCTAACACATCTCACTGTCCCTTATTTCAATGATCTGTTCTAAGCTAGAGAGAAATGCTGATTAGTCATTACCTATTATTAGTTATCTTTCTTTTAATTTGAACTTCTTGTAAGAATGGAATTAATGTCTCTAAAGATTTTATACAATAATAATAATATCATTTCCTTTCTGTTTTCCCACTAAATTTCCTTAAAGGTTGAAAGCAATGGTTACAGCCAGTGCAACAGGCAGCTGTGTTGGTCAGTTCCCTAAAACTTCAACACACCATGCACTCCCTGGCCACTTCTGCTACAGGTGTTGCCTTCCTATATTAGAACGAAAGCTCCTTGAGGTCAAGGACTGTCTTGATTTTTGTATTTTTATCACCCATACCTTATTGACAGTAAGGCACAT
This sequence comes from Petaurus breviceps papuanus, assembly GCF_028583685.1. Classification (NCBI taxonomy): domain Eukaryota; kingdom Metazoa; phylum Chordata; class Mammalia; order Diprotodontia; family Petauridae; genus Petaurus; species Petaurus breviceps. The sequence goes on from NW_027187378.1 coordinate 34,700,673, forward strand.
AGTAAGTGCCTAACAAATGCTTTTTCCTTCCTCCTTCCCTCCCTTCCTCTCTCCCTTTTTTCCTTTCTTCATGGCTTAGGAGTTCCAGGAATACCAGGGTGAGTTGCCATGCCAGATTTGGAGACTCCACATAAAGGTTCAATTCAATTCAATAAATATGCATTGTATCCATCCTATGTGAAAATAATGGTGTTAGATATTAGAGGAGATAGAGAAAGAAGACATGGCCTCTATATTCTAGGGGATTGCAGTCTAATAAAAAGATAAATGAATTAATCAACAAGCATTTCTTAAGTTTCTGTGTGTTAGGGACTATGCTAAGTGCTGGGAGTATAAATACAAAAATAAGATGGTCCTTGTGCTCAAGGAGTTTGCACTGTTCTGAGATGGTACCTGTTCACAGATAAATAAATGTAGGCTAGGAAAATATCATACAGAGTGATTAAGAATAGGAATCTGGAAAGGCATCTTGATGTCAGTGGCATTTGGTCTGAGCCTTGAAGGGCATCATCATGGAGGACAGATAACTTGTGCAAAGATACAGATGGAAGACACGTATACAAAATAAAATATTGTAAATGCTTGAATGATATGAAACTCCTTGAGAATTCAAGGGAAGCAACAATCATGTCAAACTGATATTTATTCTGGAAAATAATTAGGTCCCCAATTGATAAATGGTCAAGGGATTTGAACAGGAAGTTTTCAGAAGAAGAAATAAAAGTTATCAATTGTCTTATGAAAAAATGCTCCAAGGGGCGGCCAGGTGGCTCAGCGAGTAAGAGTACCGGCTCCAGTGTTGGGACAACCTGGAGATCGAATCCCGGGCTCAGACACTCAGCACCACACCCAGAAATGACTGGCCGTGTAACCTTGAGCAAGTTACTTAACCCCGATTGCTTAAAAATAAAATAAAGAAAGAAAGAAAGAAAAAAAGAAAAAATGCTCCAAATGACTAATAAATTAGAGAAATGCAAATTAAAACAATTCTGAGGCACCACCACACACTCATCAGATTGGCTAAAATGACAGAAAAGAAAAATGATAAATGCTGGGGGTGGGGGGATATGAAAAAAAATGGGTATAGTAATACACTGTTGGTGGAACTTAGCCAGTCCAACTATTCTGTAGAGCAATTTGTAATTATGCCCCCAAAGCTATAAAACTGTACATACTCTTTGACTCAGAAGTGCCGCTACTAGGTCTATACCCCCAAAAAGGAACCATATATACAAAAATATTTATAACAGCTCCATATTGTGGTGGCAAAGAATTGGAAACTGAGAGGATGTCCATCAGTTGAGGAATGACTAAACAAGTTATGGTATATGACTATGATGGGATACTACTGAGCTGTAAGAAGTAATGAAGGGGATGGCTTTAGAAAAATCCAGGAAGACTTATATGAACTGATGCAAAGTGGTGTGAACAGATCCAGAAGAACAATTTACACAGTAACAGCAATATTATATGGATATTCAGCTGTGAAAGACTTAGCTACTATGATCAATACAATGATCCAAGACAATTCCAAAGCAGTCATGAAGAAAAATGCTATATACCTCCAGATAGAAAACTGAAAGGCTCAGAATGTAAACTGAAGCATATTTTTTCATCTTTCTTTTCTTTCCTTTTCCCCTTCTTTTCTTTTCTTTCTTTTTTGGAACATGGCTAATACAGAAGTATATTTTGTGTGACTCCATATGTGTATTGTGTGTTGTGTTTCTTGCCTTCTCAATGGGACGGGAAGGGGGCGGTCAAGGTAGGGAGGGAATTTGGAACTAAAAATAAATTTAAAAAACAAAATAATTAGGAATTATGCTAGAAATGTGATTTAATTATTTAATCCCTTTGAATTAGTTACACTAGGAAAAAAGTTAAATTGGTCAAAGACACAGACATATACCACCCTTTCACATTCACTCTCGGTGTCCAAGAGTAACTCCAATGTGTACAAAATCTATCTCTAGACTTGTGACTTTCTTTAAGTATTGGGCTTCCACCAGGCATAATTTAAAAATTCATTTTCATTTAACAATAATTTATTTTCTCTTCTTCCCACCTCTCCCTCATTGTGGGGGAAAAAAGAAAAGAAAAACAAAATCCTTATAAACAAAACACATAATCAGGCAAAACAAATCCCTGCATTTAGTGTGTCCAAAAATGTATGTCTCATTTTGCATCTTGAGTCTATCACCTCTCTGTTAAGAAGGTTATAATGTGTTCCACCATCATTAATTCTTAAATACAAAATATTTACTAAAGAAGAAGGAAAAAGCAGAAATAATCAAAACACAACCACTCACTCATAGACCTAGATCACACTCTCCCACTAATACACATCATGTCTGGGGTGGAGGATGGAATGGGCTCAAAATTAAAGAAACCTGGCAGTGAGTTACATGAGTAGGAAAACTCATGAGTTTGGGACTCATATGTCTCATAAGTCATAGACTTATGACTCTAGACTGCAGTCCTGGATGCCTTTGGTCTCCACATGTCATCACTAGATGGGACCATTCCTCTTCTTACCCTCCTTGTTCTCTTACTGGACAAAGCCACTTCTTTCCAACTCCAAGGCCACTGAAACAGAAGGCAGCTTTTTTTTTAAGCAAATATCAGCCTTAAGCCTAGGATTTCCAGAGTTTCCCAGGTCTGTTCTCTTCCCTAGGCAGTGAAGCAATGTGATATTCATTCAATGAAAAAGCAATTCTCTTTAACCTTGAAATCTTCAATGCTATTCAGGTCCATTCTCTATATCAAAGGTTCCCAAACTTATTTGGCCTACCACCCCCTTTAAAAAAAATTACTCAGTGTCCCCCAGAAATCTACTTTCTTTAACCCTTTAAAGGTTTTTTTTTAATTTGCATCATTCCATAAAACATAAATTTTAAAATTTAATTTAATTAAATTTTAAATTTAATAATTTAAAATTTTTAAATTTAATTTTAAATTAATTTTTTAATTTAATTTTTATTTTAAATTTAATTTTTTGACTTAATAATTTATTGTAAATTTGTGGGTTTTTCCTGTACTGAAATTTTGGTGACACAATATTGCATCATGTAACCATATAGTATCATATTGTAAACACACACATATTCCTGCCAATTCATGCTAGGCTTCCTGACAATGTGCAACAGGTTCACCTGCCAACACTTGCTTGTTAAGACTTGTGGGCAGACTTGACTACCTATTGGTTATAACTTGTATTTTGTGTGTTTATTTGGAAAATAATGTAATCACTACGACTTTAAATCTGTTACACAACAGATGAAACATATCCTCTTTGACTATTGTGTCTATACTGGGTTTTTCAAATTTTTCTTCTCTTTTTCCTTATGCTTCCACTGCCCCCTTATTTTTGTTCAACACCCCCCAATTGCATCCAAGGCTACTATACCCCCCATCTTTCCAGGGTTCTCAGGGGGTGGTATCACCCACTTTGGGAACCTGTGCATAGGCTTTAGAGAGCTAGAGAGAGAGATAGGCAAGCTTCTGAGTAGTTTCCACACCGTCAAGCTGCAGATAGCACTACAGACTAATATAGCTTTCCCTAAACAGTTCTTCAAACAGTATAGCATTCTGTTTTATCCAATCAGCTCTCAGCAATCCAATAAGATCAACTCCCTAAATCAACTACATAATCTGTCTGACTCTCAATCAGGTGGTCTCAGATTCTATCAGTTTTTTCCCCTTTAATGACTTCTGGGTTCTGGCTTCTGACTTATGATATATTAGCATCTTTAAACATTTTGTCTTGTACGTCCTCAAGCTGACTTCTTATACATCTTCTCAACCACAAATGAGGTGTAATAACCTCATGTGTAGTGACTGTCTTGGAATTGGATTGAACAAACCGATCCCTATTTCTCTCATATATAAAACAAAATAGTCAATATAAAATAGTCCCATGGTCCCAAAATAGTTCCTTGATTTGAAATTTCCCAGCAATAAACTTCTAGTCCCTAAAAGCAGTCCTGTGTAATGAGGTTACTGGGAAACAATGCACTAAATTATCTTTACAATCAATCAGGACTCTGAGGGGCATGATTTCACTCCAGGCTTATCAGAATTTTATTTCTTTCCTCAAGCACTTTTATCTGAGTGACTTTTTCTCTCAGATTCTTTCAGAATTATGTTTCTTCTCAGCTACTTCTCTCTGGGTTTTCCATGAAATATTCTTTCCCAACTTTCTCAGTAAATGTTTACATCAGAAAGGATCAGACACTTACATCTTTATCCCAGTGAACATTTGAAGTCCCTTATGCTATGAAATGGTTTGTGGAACAGTTAGTTATCCTAGGATATACTGAGGGAAGTAGCATGAGATAAAGCTAGAAAGGTAATAGTATATTGGGGGGGGGATGCTGAATTAAGGCGTTGGATTTTATTCAGTAGGTCAGTGGTCTCCAAAGTGGGTGCTGGTGTCAGCTGGGGGACTGTTGTGTCAACCCAGGGGAGCTGGAGCCTGACCTCAATGTGTATGTGATCAACCATTAGGAAGGTGGGAAGACAGGTTGAAGCCCACCCTTTTGGTGACTAGTAATCCATAGCCAGTTGGGGAATTTGCCTCCAACACAACTACACCTACCTTTATTTCCTAACACTTTGACCTTTCTTCCTTATTTATATACAGGCTTCAAACTCATCCCTTCTGAGTCAGGCATTGACTCTTTAGGGGTAATTAAAACCGAAACTAACCTTTCTACTCAGCAGGTGCCATTAAGAAAACTCTATCCTCACCTCTTGACCCCTAGATAATTTCATCACTATGGCAGATGCCCTTTGGAGGGTACTTCAAGGTCCATGACTAGTAAGTTAAATCCTCACCTCCCCTTAACACCTTTTCATTTCAATGAGTCCTACAGGATACACAAGTATATATAGTTTATGATCTGGATAGAAGATATTACATTATCTTTCTCCTAAAATCCATCTGTCTTCTCAACTTCCTTATTACTGTGAAGGACACATCCATTCTTCCAATACCAAGGTTTTTACAACTCTGATGTCATCTTCAACTTCTCATTTTTCTTTACCCTGTATACACATATGCGCAGCTAGGTGGCACAGTGAATAGAGTGCTGGGCCTGGAGTTAGGAAGACTCATCTTTGTGAGTTCAAATCCAGCCCCAGACACTTAGTAGCTCTGTGACCCTGGGCAAGGCAGTTAACCCAGTTTGCCTCAGTTTTTCATTTGTAAAATGATCTGGAGAAGGAGATGAAGAACCACTTTAGTATCTTTGCCAAGAAACCCCCAAAAGGGGTCACAAAGAGTGGGACATTACTGAAATGATTGAACAATGGCATATTCACATATCCAATCAGTGGTCAAATCCTATCACTCCTACCCTCACATTTCTCACATATGTCCCCTTCTTTCTACTCATGTAGCCACCACCCTAGTTGAATGAATGAATGATGCTTTTATCAAGTCCTTACTATATGCAAAGCACTGTGGTAAGCAAGGGAAATACAAATAGAAAAGATAGTCACTGCTCTCAAGGAACAATATATATGGGGAGACAACATGCATGAAAGGTTTCAGCTGTAAGTCAGATGGAAAGGTCCTGTGATCCTTGGGGTGAAGTGGAAAAACCAATGATAATGGCTATTCTTGAATATCCTTTTCACTAATCATGTGACATCAGTTTCTAACATGAGCACTTTGATGGGAATAACTTTTCCTAGGTCTTCAGTAACTCTGTAGGAGAAATTACCAGGCTGCATCCACATAGGTTGCTTCCTAGGATGATGGTTGAGAGCAATGGTCTGGAACCATTACTGTTTCTAAGGCTCTTGGTTTCAGTGTCCTGGGCTATTTCCATCAGCATCTGAGGAAAGATTGTGATCAAGGAGGTGGTGGTTTGACTTACCTGGCACATACTGCCTCCCATCTTTCCTCCTCCACCACCACCATCCCCACCCCAGGCTCTTTGGAGTGCCTTGTTGCTTCATCTGGGCTGGCTTCACTGTCTTATGTGAGGGGCTGGTCAGCAGTTAGTGGGGATGGGCGACCCTTTCTCCACAAGACTAACTTCCCTGAATGATGGCTCTAAGGACTGTGCAGGATTGAAGGTTTGAGGGGTGCTGTTAAAAGGTTCCTGTGCCCCAGGTGCTGGTTGGTGGCAATTGGTCAGTGGTTATTATTGTTGGTGATAATGAGGAGGGTAGGTTCCCACTCCACAGAGATTTCGCCCCTCAGTAATGGCTGTGAAGGCTGGGTTGGAAGCAAGTCTTTTGGAAGCTGTGAGGCCTTCATTCACCTTTTGCCTGGGCAATTGCCTTTTAATGGGTCTGCTTGACTCAAGTCTCCCTCCCACTCCAATCTATCCTCAACAGCTCACCAGCATGATTTTCCTAAAGCATCATTCTGACCTATGTTACTCCACTATTAATTAATCTTCATTGGAGAGGGAGAAACAGGTTCTCTGAGAGAGAAAGGATGATTGATAGAGCAAGGTCCTAGAGAAACACAGCATTAAGGAGGCAGCAAGTTGCCTTAGAAAGAATACTATACTAACATCAGAAGACTTTCAGTTCTAGTCCTGCCTTTATCATTAATTTGCCAGCCAACCTTGGGCAAATCTTTAAGTCACTCTGGACCTCAATTTCCTCATATTATTGCCCACTGTGGTGGTCTTCAAAATTTTTATATGTACCTTATTTGTAAATTTTTTTTGATCATGTACCCCCAATATTTGCATTTTAATTATTTATAAATTATTTACATGCATTGCTATACTAACAGTACTGTCATTGCATTTTCAAATATATACAAAATTAGAATTTCAGAAGGGTAAGATAAAGATGAAACATATTAGATCCTAATATCAATAGAGACCACTGCAGGTCAGACGTGTGCTTTAGGAAAATATATTACTTTTTGTTGGTAGAGGGAGGGTTGAGGAGGAGGTGTTAGGGGCTTTTGTTTTGTTGCACTAGGAAAGGACTCTCCCCACTTAAAAAACTCTAGAGTAAGGAGTAGATAAGCCTGGGTGTCACTATTGGCTGGAGATCTTCAAGGTTGGGAGCAGAAGAGGAGCTTACATGGTGAAGCAGAAGGCCCTGGGTATGATCTGGAAGGTGGGAGTAACCTGGTAAAGGGGCCTGTTGGATGGTGAGCACTTTAGGTGTGGAGAGAGGGGGAGGAAGAGGAGCAGTAGGTTCCAGTGAGGGAGCAGCTGCATACCTGGGGGACTATGCTCTTGCTGGTGACATAATAATGCAACAAATTATAAGGAAAATTGCCCTGAAGCTTTAGAATACAAAGGCAAAGCAGAAATAGAAAAAAAATCTACCAATCACCACCTGAAAGAGATCCCAGGAGGAAAACTTAGAGGAATATCATAGCCAAGTTTCAAAGCTCCCAGGTTAAGGAGAAAACAATGAAAGTAACAAAAAAAAAATGTAAATATCATGGAGCTACAATAAGGATTACACAAGACCTAGCAGCTACTACATTTTGAAGGATTGTAGGTCTTGGAGTACTATATTTTGTAAAGCAAAAGAGCCCAAGTTACAACCAAGGGTAACTTATCCGGCAAAGTTCAGTATAATTCTGAAGGAAAAATAAGTGGACATTTAAAGAGCTGAAAGACTTTTAGTTATTTGAGACAGAAATAGCAGAATTTCAGGAAAATTAGACATATAACAACCAGGAGAAATATAAGGTAAACATTAAAGACCAACTATAAGGGACTCAATAAGGTCAAATTGTTTAATTTGGGTAGGTTAAAGAATAAGAGGATAAGGTAGCAGGTAGAAGTAAAGCAGAGGAGTGAGGAAACTTAGGAATAGAATGAAAAGGTTAGTGAAGAAAAATAGGAAGGGGGGAAATATGCAAGTAATTATAGCCTAGAATGTGAATGGGATAAATTTACTCATAAAATGGGGATTGATAGCAGATTAAAAGTTTGAATTTAACAATATGTTGCTTTCAAGAAATGCTATAAAAATGACAGATACATATAATGATAAAAACAAAGGGCTAGAGTAGAATTTATTATGTAAAAAAAACAGGGGTAGCAATCATGATCTCAGATAAAGTTAAAGCTAAAATAGATTTTATCAAAAGAGAAAAATAGGGAAACTATACTATGTGTCAGCAATATTATTCAGTATTGTTTTTTAGACCATTTAAAATGACTAGCCAGCTATAAAATACCTGAGAGTATACCTGCAAAAAGAGAGAGGAACAATATGAACATAAACATAAAAAACATTTTGTACAAATAAAATCATATCTAAATCATTGAAGTAATATTTATCATTCATGGGTAGGTAATGCCAATATAATTTTAATGACAATTTTACCTAATCTATATCAATGCTATCCAAATAAAATTACTAAAAAATTCATCTTACTGAATTAGAAAAAATAACAACAAAATTCATTTGGAAGAACAAAGGTCAGGAACTTCAAAGAAACCAGGGGAGAAAGATGTAAAGGAAACAGATTCAGCAGTATCAGACCTTAAACTATGAGAACATTGTTGAAGTGTAAAATGGGCAATTTCTATTATTTCAAATTTAAAATTTCTTGTATAAATAAAACCTGTACAGCCCAAAATAGAAGGAATGCAGAAAATTGGGGAGAAAAATTTTCATAGACAATTTTTCAGACAGGATATGATTGGGTGGGAATATTGCTGTGGTATAGGAAATGATGAGCTGGTTGATTTAGAAAAACATGGAAAGACTTGGACTTATGAAGGAAGATACTATCTACCTCCAGAGAAACAGATGACAAGTGGAAAAAAGTATAGCATAGTCTTACATATATATGTATGAGTGTGTGTGTGGGTGTGTATACACACACCCACACATACACACATATATACATATCTGCATATATAAAGTGTATATATGTGTGTGTGTGTGTGTGTGTGTGTGTATTTGTAGCCTTCTTTAGGTGTGGAGGGGAAGGGGAAGGAGGGGAAAAAATAAAATAAAAAGCACCTAGCAGAGAACAAAAGAAAACCTACAAGGAAGCAAAGTTGGGCAGCTTTGAAAATAATGTGTAGTATTTATTTTATAGATTTTCTTGAAATGGAGATTTATTGTTTTATATAGAGTCCTCTCATGTTCTGCTATATATATGGCAATGCTTTTTTTTCTTTCTCTTTGTGTATTTAAGTTTAAAAAGAAGAAGAAGAAGAAGCTCGAGCTGGGAGCCTCGAGGCTGGGTAGGACTGGGAAGGGTTCAGAGGCTGAGGTTGGCGGTTGCGCCTGGAGTTCTAGATGTCTGCCCCCTTAGCGAAAGGCGAGGGAGAGAGGCTGGAGTTTACACAAGGGCAAGCATCCAAGCAAAGCGGGAGGGAAAGGACTTAACAAAGCCCAGGGTGGTCAATGAGGCCCCTCTCACGTCAATTGCGGGACCCGGACTCTCCCTTAAGGTTCTCCCATATTGGAGAGCCGCTGCTGCAGGAGACCTTAAAGGACCTGGAACAGTTGATGAAACTACGGGGCCTAGAAGCGTTGGAGTGTCTGGAGCGGCACTTCGGAGGTATTTTGGGGCTGTGCCAGTTGCTCGAGACGGACCCCGAGTTCGGGCTCCCCTTGAACCCCGGGGAGCTGAGGCGCAGGAGGGAGCAGTTTGGCTGCAATGAGGTACCAAAGTCCCGGAGCAGATATTTCTTGGAGCTGGTGTGGGACGCCCTGCAGGACACTACGCTCATCTTCCTGGAGTTGGCGGCTGTTGCGTCGCTGGCCCTGGCCTTCTATGAGCCCAAGGTCAGCGAAGACATCAAACACTGCTACGTCAGCAGGGGCCTTGACAAGGAGGAGGAAGATAAAACGGTGCACTGGCTGGAGGGAGCTGTCCTACTGATGACAGTGGCTTTGGTGGTGCTGACCACAGCGTTAAACGACTGGAACAAGGAGAAGCAGTTCAGGAATCTGGAAGACCAAGTGGTCCTAAGTCAGAAAGGAAAGGTAATGAGGAATGGCCAGATCCTGGAGGTACCTGTCAAGGACATCGTGGTGGGTGATGTAGTCCCGGTGACCTATGGGGACATGCTGCCGGCAGACGGTGTACTACTCCAGGCGCAGAACTTAAAAATGAATGAGAGCTCCTTTACTGGAGAGTTGAGCGTGGTGAAAAAGTCCCTGGACCATGACCCAATTCTTCTGTCTGGGACTTATGTGATGGAGGGCTGGGGCAAAATCCTCGTGACTGCTGTGGGGCCCAACTCACAAACTGGGATCATGCTAACTTTTCTTGCTGCCAGTGCCCAGCAAGGAACGCTGGAGGAGCAGAGAAAGATATCAGAGTGGGCAAGTCAAGGCAAGAGTATCATAAAACCAAAACATTCCTACTCCAAAGAAAAGCCAGTACTACAAAAGAAACTGACAAAACTAGCAATCCTGATTGGGAAGTGTGGTATGCTCATGGCCACCATCACAGTAGCTATTCTTGTGACCTACTTTGTAATTAATACTTTTGTGATTGAGGGGCAAAAATGGACTTATGGTTGTACTCTGGTTTATACCAAATACTTTATTAAATTTTTCATTATCGGAATAACAATCTTGGTGGTGACTGTACCTGAAGGTCTTCCGCTTGTACTTACACTGTCTTTGGCTTACTCAGTAAAGAAAATGATGAAAGACAAAAACCTAGTAAGGCATTTGGATGCTTGTGAGACAATCGCAAATACAACAGCGATTTGCTTAGACAAAACTGGAACACTGACCATGAACAGAATGACTGTAGTCCAGGCTTATATTGGAGAGACTCATTACCAAAAACTCCCTAAAACTAATTCTATTCCAGGTGCTATCCTGGAGTACCTTTTAAAAGGTATCGCTGTTAATTGTTCTTATACTTCCAATGTCATTCTTCCCAAGGATGGTAAGAAGTTAGTACAACAAATTGGCAATAAGACCGAATGTGCCTTATTGGGATTTCTCCTGCATTTGGAATTGGATTATGAAACAGAAAGAAACAAAATACCACAGCAGAGTTTGTATAAAGTGTATACCTTCAATTCAGATAGAAAATCCATGAGTACTGTATTAAAATTGTCCAGCGGGGGTTTCCTGATGTTCACTAAAGGTCCTTCTGAAATAGTCTTGACCAAGTGTTGTAAAATCCTGAACAAAATGGGAGAGCCTGTGGAATTGACAAATACCAAAAAAAGAGAAATTGTTCAAAATGTCATTGAGCCAATGACATCTGAAGGACTTCAAACCATCTGTCTGGCAGTCAGAGAGTTCTCAGATCTGGAAAAAGAACCAGACTGGGACAAAGAAGAGGATATTGTTACAAAACTTACTTGCATTGCTCTTGTAGGCATTGAAGATCCTATTAGACCTGAGATTCCAAGTGCCATTAGGAAATGCCAACAAGCTGGAATAACTATCAGGATGGTCACTGGGGATAATCTCAAAACTGCACAGGTTGTAGCATTCAGATGTGGCATTTTGAACCCCCATAACAATTACATCTGTCTGGAAGGTAAAGAGTTCAACAGGCTAATATGTGACAAACATGGGAAGGTGGAACAGAAGCTTTTAGACAGGATTTTGCCCAGACTTCGTGTGCTTGCAAGGTCTTCCCCCACTGACAAATACACACTTATAAAAGGTATAATTGACAGTGATACTTTGGGAGGGAGGCAAATTGTAGCCGTAACAGGTGATGGTACATATGATGGCCCAGCATTAAAAGTAGCAGATGTTGGGTTTGCCCTGGGCATCACTGGAACGGATATCGCTAGAGAAGCTTCAGACATCATTCTAATGGATGAAAACTTCACAAGCATTATGAAAGCAATTATGTGGGGGAGGAACACTTACGACAACATCTCCAAGTTCCTCCAGTTTCATTTGACTGTCAGTGTAGTGGCAACAGTGGTGACTTTTATAGGGGCATGTGTGATGCAGGATTCACCACTCAAAGCAGTACAGATATTATGGATTAATCTCATAATGGATGCATTTGCTTCCCTCGCCTTAGCTACTGAAAAGCCAACTCAGGGACTTCTGTTGAGAAAACCTGATGGAAGGAAACAGCATCTCTTGTCCAGTTCCATGGTAAAGTATATTTTGGGCCATGCAGCATACCAGCTTACAGTCACTTTTGTTCTCATGTTTGTTGGTGAAGAGCTGTTTGATTTTGAGAGTGGAAGAAAAGCTCTTCTCCATGCTCCTCCTTCCACCCACTATACAATGGTATTCAACACTTTTGTTATGATGCAGCTTTTCAATGAAATTAACGCTCGAAAGATTCATGGTGAGAGAAATGTCTTTGAAGGTATCCTCAGCAATAATATCTTCTGCATCATTGTGGGGGGAACATTTGCCTTGCAGTTCCTCATTGTACAGTTTGGTGGAAATGTTTTCAACTGTACCAATCTTAGTCCAGACTTGTGGCTGTGGTGCATTTTCCTAGGAGTAGGGGTATTAGTTTGGGGTCAGTTTATAACTACAATTCCCAGCAAGTATGTGGAACCCCTTATAAGGCTGATGGGTGGGAGAGTAGTAGAAAAGGTTGATACTGTCTGCCCTACAGCATCAATAACTGAGGACTTACTGTGGATTCAGAACCCAAACAGAATCCAGAATCAGAAAAGACTAATAAAATCATATCATTCTTACTTTCACAGGAGCATGTCCCAAATTACCCAGTGACTATGAGAGCCAATGGAATGACAGGGATTCTTTTTTCCAGATATTGTTATTTATTTTCAATAGCCTTCTTCTCTAAGCAAAACTGCAAAATCACTCCTTCATCCTTTCCCAGATATAAAGTTTTGTAGTGAATTGAAGCCCAAATTATCTGCATTGGCAGAACCAAGCAAACAAAACATCTTAAGGGATGTTCTCTGGGAATAGATAATGTGAACACAATCAGAAACGTAAATTGAATGGAGAGGTAATATAAGAAATATCTAATGGAACAAGTGAGAGGCATTATTTATAACACTTTTAATTTTATGCATTTTCCCTTTTTTAAAACAGTCTCCTAGGCAAAGAATAAATGTATGCATTAATATTTGCTGTTAATCACAAGATTGGGTTGCATGTGTTGTAAAAGATAAAAGCCTGTTGAGAAGGTCTGGATTCTAACTATCCCTGTTCTGCTGTAAATAACAAAAATTCAGTCAGCAAACCTCATCCTTTAAATATTGTTACATTCAGAGGAGTAGGAAGTTTCCCTGGAAACTATATTGACTTCTTTCTTGTTGTTGTATAAAAATAATAAATGCTACCACAAAAATGTAGACAACATGAGTGCTTTGTAAAAATACAAGCAGTTATGATCAAAAGTTACTGCCTTTTTCATTAATTTTTCACTAACTAACCCACTAGGTTATATTTGCTTCTTAAAGTCAACTCACAAAGATGATAATAATAACAACAGTAAATTCAAACAACCTTTGCAGTCTTTATGAAGTGGTCCAAATGACAAGTGGAGCTGAGGTATTGCAGTGTATCTGAAATATAATAAGGTCTCTGGCATCAAAAAGATTTGGAAAGTTAAAGGAAGGAGAAGGGAGAAAGGAATGAGCATTTATTTAATGCCTGTTATGTGCCAGACACTGTGCTAAGCACCCTGCAAATACCTCATCTGATCCTCTTGACAACTCCAGGAGGCAAGTACTATTATTATCCTCATTGTACAGATGGAGCAAACAGAGGTTAAGTGACCTTTTCAGGGTCACACAGCTAAGCTAGTAATTGTCTGAGGCTGGATTTTAACTCAGATCTTCCTGACTCCAGACTTTGCCTTTGCCTATGTGATACAAGAAAATGCATCAGCCTTCTGCTTTATTTTGGCTTTGGATCCTTTTATACAAATAAATGGAAGATATGTTAAAAATGTTATGTTCTTTTCCTTCTTGTATGTATCATTGATAGTCTATAGCATAGTCAAGGTACTTAGTTCCAGAAATTATGCTGAGTTCAGCACCTGTAAGTAGTTTGGGGTAATGGGTGGGTTGAGGGGGATGAAGTTTATATCCATCCGTTTCCACATTCCTGTGTATTGATTTTTTTTTTCTTAAAGAAGTTGAAAGTGGGGCGTCTAGGTGGCGCAGTGAATAGAGCACTGGCCCTGGAGTCAGGAGGATCTGAGTTAAAATCCAGCCTCAGACACTTAACACGAAACTGGCCTGTGACCTTCGGCAAGTCACTTAACCCCAATTGCCTTACCTTTCCCCCTCCAAAAAGCAAAAAAAAAATTATATATATGCATATATATATGTAGGAAGTTGAAAGTGGTGCTTAAAAGGTTCTACATTTAAAAAAATATATCTAAGATTTGTTGGAAAATTAAGAATTGGATCCAGACATTATTGTTTCTTCATCAAAGTGTAGTCACCTCCCGAACGCCCCTCTTCAATCAGTCAGTCAATCAATAAGCATCTTTTAGACACATTAGACTGTAAGCTCCTTGAGGGCAGGGACTGTCTTTTCCCTCTTTTTGTATCCCCAATGTCTAGTACAATGCTTGGCACATATTAGGTGCTTAATGTTTATTGAGTGGGGCAACTAGATGGCCCTGGAGTTCAGAGGACCTGAGTATAAACTGGCGTCAGATACTTACTAACTGTATGACCCTGGGAAAGTCACTTAACACCGACTGTTCTGGGAAAAAAATGTTTATTGACTGACTGACATCGGTGGTGTGCATAAGTACTAGGCTAAATGCCTTGGAGGGGTTAAGAGAAGACATGCCTTCTGTCCTCAATGGGCTTTGGTGAAAATTGAGTTAGCAGAACATTGATTAAAAAAATGTTTTAGATATTAAATTATGTTAATAATAAAAATGTATTTGGTTTGTGGTCTATAATAGTTCTAACCCATGTGAACTAGCAGGCCAACCATACTTATCCAGGAATTCCCAGTTCCCTTATCTTTGATAACATCATGTATTGCTGGAGAAAATACGGTTGGAAACTGAAGTCAAACTAAAGGGTTGTTGGGTGGGGGAGTTGCAGGGAGATTGGGGAAGATTTAGGGAAGATGTAAGAAAAAGCTTGGAATGCTATAAATGAGCTTTGAAATATCCTCAAAGGTATATTGTATCTCTCTCAGGAAGATGGCTATTTTCCCTATGTGAAATGTGACATGAGAGTGAGTCACTGGACAAGGGTAGAGATCTGATGATGTTTGATCTTATAAAAAACTTGGGTGACTCTGGGCAAGTCACTTAACCTCTTTTGGCCATATTTCTCTCATCTCTAAAATGAGAGAGTTTGCTGAGATAGCCTCCCACATCCTTTCTAGATCTAGATCTATGATCCTATTCAACTTAGGAGGGGAAGGTAATTTTATTCTTATGGGAAAATGAAAAGCATTTCTTTTGGGAATTATGTATTCTAAGAACATTTGAAAAGTATACAGCATTTCTATAACTTTATGTACATTTCTATAACTCTATGACTGGAGCACATTCCTAATTTCTAACCAGTATTGTACATCTTTTGAAAAATACAACGTTTTGTGAAACCAACACTCTACTAATTTGTATTATTAACAGTACTTTGGGAAAAAATAACACTTCCTCCCCCCTCCCCCAGTTAATGTATTTTTTTTCCCAATTGGATGTAAATATAGTTTTCAACTTTCACTTTTATAAGATTTCAAGTAACAGTTTTTTTCTCCCTCCCCTCTACCCTCCCCAAGATGGCAAGCAATCTGGTATAGTCTATACATGTACAATCATATTAAATATATTTTCACATTAATCATGTTATGAAAGAAGAATCAGAACAAAAGGAAAAACACAAGAAAAAAAAGAAAATAGTCTCCTTCAATCTGTATTCAGACTCCATAATTCTTTCTCTGGATTTGGATAGCATTTTCCATCATAAGTCTTTGGAACAGGCTTAGATCATTGTATTGCTGAGCAGAGATAAGTCTATCAAAGTTGATCATTGCACAATGTTGCTGTTATTGTATACAATGTTCTCCTGGTTCTGCTGACTTCACTCAGCATCAATTTAAGTTTTTTCCAGGTTTTTCTGAAATCCGTCTGCTCATCATTTCTTGTAGCACAATAAATAGTATCCTATTACATTCATATACCACAACTTGTTCAGCCATTCCCCAGTTGATGAGCATCCCCCCCCAAATTCCAGTTCTTTGCCTCTACACTAAGAGCTGCTATAAATATTTTTGTACATGTGGGTCCTTTTCCCTTGAAAAATAATATTTTTTTAGGGAAAATCAGGAAATGTCAAAATAGTCAACACTTTTGGAGAATTGTTAAATATCGATCAGGTTCACATGTGATGCAATATGCTTTTTTAAGTTAAATCAAAGAGCCATCATGAATTTGCTTTTAGTTTCTTTTTAACATGTTTACTACTCCTGTGAACTCTTCTTGTGAAGAGTAAGACTCAATGGACTTGACATGAACCAATTGACTTCCCTAATAAATTCTTAGAAGCCTTCATATGTCATCCGTGCTGGTCACATGGTGAAAAAGACATTAACAGTAACACAGTGTCTGATTTTCCTTTTTTGTCTCCAACACGTTGCTGACAATATTAACCTAAAATAAGGGAGAAGAAAGAACTAAGCTCTTCTCTTTCCCATCCTTTCCACCACTGTCATGAAATTTTCTTAGCCTTTGGACAAAAAGAATTACTCTCCAACTGCTAGCAGACTCAGTGGGCAAAGCAGGTCTTAGGGCACTGAGAACCAAGGTGATTGTCAGAGTTCCACTGCTTCGTACCTCACCCTGGCACCTCTGTGTGATATGGAGAAAATAGCATTCAGCTTGGAGTCAGAAAGTTCAATTTCCAACCCAGATATTTATAAGTTGTGTGTCTGTAAACAAGTCACTTTCCCTCTCTCAGACTCACTTCCCTCCCCTATAAAATGGAAATCCTAATACATCATCTGTCTCAGTTATGAGAAAAGTGCTTCATAAACCTCAAATCACTAGATAACTGTGAATTATTCAGCAGAAATCTGCCAACTGGTAGCTGGACATTGACTCAAGAAGTTGAATGGTAGAAGAGAAAGAAGTGATTCAGCTGATGTCAGTAGTAGTAGTAGTAGTAGTAGTAGTAGTAGTAGTAGTAGTAGTAGTAGTAATAACCAAAGAAGTTCACTGCAAATCAGTCAAAAATCACTCATTGTTATCAAGGCAAATTAGGTAGGACTGCCCCCTTCCCTCTTTAACAATGCCACCAGCACCATTTTGTAGGTTGTATCCCTTTCTGTCCTCCTTCATTGCTTTTTAAGATGTTTCTTTTAACCTAATTTCACCCGTATGGAAATTTCAGGAGCACAGTAGTGCCAGAAGACCCATAGAGAAAATTGTGTTGGTTGTTCCTACAAAGGAATTTAGCTCCCCTCCTACTTTGTAAAATCATTGTCTATCTGGGTAGAATAGCTTGAAGAATGAACTCCAGATGCCAGGCCATGTACCTGCTGTACCCCAACTCTGGCCTGTCTGGGGTCACTATGGCTACAGTTATATAGCATTATTGGTTGGCATACACCTCAGGTATGATAATCCATAAACTAACTAAGCTAATCACAAGTCTCTTCCTGGCACTAATCTGATCTGTTCCCTGATACCAGAGTAATCTTACTCAAACAAAGTTTTAATCTTCTTTTTCCCCTTCCCCCAAACTGTCAGCATCTCCATACCCCATACTCTGCTCTGTGAAGTTTAGATTCAGTCAAAGGGCTGCACTTGAGGACCTAGAGGGCCACATGTATCCTTGAGGCCACAGGTTCCCCATCCCTGATCTAGGTCTTAGGATCCCACAATTATTCTGATATCTGACTTGGTGGGATTTTCAGAATATGCCATCCTCTTATCTTGAGACTCCTGTCTTCTTCCCCAGGTTAGAATCATGTTCCGTGCCTTTCAGAAGCCCCTCTCAGGGACTTCTAATTGCTAGAACTACCTCTGCCTCAAGAAACAATTATTGTCCTGATAACATCTGGGCCTCCCAAATATTGGCCAACTTCTGGTAATTTCTGAGAAATAGTCATTTGACAAAATGTTCTTTCCAGAAAGTGTCACTGATATATCCAACCTCTCCCCAACTCCCAGTCCATGACCATAGAAATCCTCTCTGTCATGACTGTAGAAATCCTCTCAGCCAGTGTAATGTGTCCTGACTGGCAGCTACAGTCTTCACAGCTCCAGATCTTCAGTTGCCATGTCCTGGGGGCCTCCCCTGGCACCACATGAGAGCCACCCTCTTGGCTATTCCAAAGGCATATTTTTCATCTGGGTAAAATTTCAGGCAAAGTTTCAGTAGTTGTCTGCTCTCCTAGTTCACCTCCTCCCTGAGTGAAAGGAATCGCTGACTTTTACCTATTTTTTCTTCCCACTGTGAACAGATTAACAGATTTAAGTATCCCTTTGAGAAAAGCCTTTAAGACATGAGTCATTAAATAATTGAAGACCTGAATTAGAATAATTTTTAAATCATTTGATATTTTGGCACATAAAAAAGGCTCCGTTTTTAAGAACTGCTGGGAAAGGATCAAGGCAATTCCATTAAGGACAAATGAAGAGAGAGGAAGACTAGAGATCTCAGCAGGTACCTGGTTCACAACTTTACTTGAGCCTACCCAGTTTATCTTTTTCTGTGAGCAATCCAATTAGAAGCCTGAACAAGGGTAATTCACTCTACTCAAGGCTATACTTAGTAGCTTTAGGAACCAGGTTTGGAAATAAGATTCTTTAGCAACTCAGCCTCTGAATCTTGGAGAGGCATGGTCCTTAGAAGGCAGAGGGGAGATCATCAGCCCCTTTATATCATTCCTAATAGTAACTTTATGATAAATAATAGTGCTTGAATTTGTATATTACCTCCAATTGCAAATCACAGTTACATATATTATCTTACTCAGTCCTCAAAACAACCTGTGAAATAGGGGATTCAAGTATTATTTTTTTTGTTTTTTTACTTTCAAGTGTTATCTCAAACTTAACAATAGTCAAGAAACACAAACATTTCAAGATACAACAAACTGGGAAAAGGATTGTATAACAAACTATTAACTTGTATAATGTATAGTTTTATTTAAAGGAATAGATGACACATCCAGAAAAAGGACGATGGAGTCTGAATGCAGATCGAAGCATACTGTTTGCTTTCTTTTTTTGTTGTTCCTTCTTTCTCATGGTTTCTCCCATTGGTTCTTCTTTACAACATGACTAATGTGAAAATATGTTTAATATGAATTTATTTGTAGAGCCTATATCATATTGCATTCCATTTTGGGGAAGGGGAGAAAATTTAGAACTCAAAATCTTATGGAAGTGAATGTTGAAAAATAAAAATAAAAAAGAAATAGGAGAGAGAGAATTTGGTTTTTAAAAGCAGTAATTACATCATTGCTTTTTTGAGTTCACTCTTCTACATGTCTTTATTCCTTCCATTCATTTAAAAAAGTTATTACTCTTTTTTCAAGTCTATCACTATCGACCAATGTACCCACTTCACCCTAAGTTGAACACTCTCCTCCTATAACAATTACGTGTACTCAAACAAAAAAAAATCCACATAATTGGCCATCTGAGAATGCAGATATATATTAATTCTGTACTTCTAGTCCCTCACCTCTGCCACAAGGTTAGAGGTATATTTTTTCATCAGTGTTTTGAAGTTGCAATTGGACAGTGCTTTGGTCAGAGTTCTGAGGTCTTTAAATACTGTTTCCCTCACATTATTATTCTAGTCATCATATAAATTATTCTCCTACTTCTTATTTCATTCTACATCAAACCTATAGCATATCCAGTTTGAAATGTCCAGTAGGCAGTTGGTAGTGTGGATATGTAGCTTAGGAGAGAAGTTAGTTTTGGATATAGAGATCTGGGCATCATCTAGGTAGACTGGTAAGATAATCCATGAGACCTAATGAATTCATCATGTAATGGAGAATTAAGAGGACCCAGGAAAGAGTATCGGTGATAGGTGCATGACATTAATGATGATCCAGCAAAGGAGACTGAGAAGTTGTGGTCAGGTAAGAGGAGAAGAACAGAGAGAGAGAGAGAGACAGAGAGAGAGAGACAGAGAGAGAGAGAGAGAGAGAGAGAGAGAGAGAGAGAGAGAGAGAGAGAGAGAGAGAGAGAGAGAGAGAGAGAGAGAGAGAGGTATCCAAATATCCCAGATATCCCAGAGAGGAAAGAGAATCTGTGAAGACAAGAGTATACAAGAGGTCACCTATATTGAATGCAGTAGAAAAGAGAGTGGATTTAGTAGAGTCATGATATAGGAAAACACACAGCAAGGGGCTGAGAAGTGAGAGTGAAGAAAGTAGAGGCATTGACTATTGACAGCTTTTTGTAGAAGTTTCACTGAGAAAGGAAGGAGAGATATAAGATAATGAAAAGAAGAGACCATAGCATTGAGCGATATGTCTTTAAGGATAAAAGAACATGTTCATAGACAACAGGGATGGAACCAGTAGATAATAAACAATAAATGTTTGCTAGGTTTCATTGAACCTATTTTTTTTGACTCCAGACAGATTATGCTTTCAATACTTCAAAATTCTTTTTAATTTTAAACATTTCTATACAAAAGATCTCAACAGAGAAGACAGTAGCCCCGTCATTCAAGAGAGTAGCTAGTATTGTCCTATCATTGCGTGGTGTGCAGAGGTGATGTTATGTGTGGTACATAAGGGATAGGAAAGACTGCTAGTGAATAATTAGACCAGTCATAGCGGTGGTGTTTCCTGACTATTTGATTTGTTTACAAATATCTGTCGTATCCAGCTAGGTCTGTGGGACAATGCAAATGAGTGAATTGTCCCAAGGATCAGCCTGAAGGAGTATCCCTGGTATGGATGTATCTGTGTCTCTTCTGTGGTATGACTAGGACATAGGATGCTGGAAAACAGTGTGCTCACCTACCTGCACTTCCCCGCTCCCCCCACCCCCCTTTTCTCATGGTCTTGTAGTACTTTGTTCTCTTCCAGTGACAGGAGGCTTAGGACTAAGTGCATGGTGATAAAGCCATTATATAGTATAGAGTGCCTCTCTCATAGAATGCTTGTTACAGACCCTACCCCATCACCCTGGAGGCATATATATTATAAAATCATTAAGCTTCCTTGCTTTATTCAAGTAGATGATCACAGGCAACACAACAGAAGAGAACGTTAGCTGTCAAACAAAGGAGATGCAATGCAGTTTAGAACCCCTGTGGTATAGGGGATAGAGTACAAGACTTGACAGAAAGAGCTGAGTTCAAATCCAACCTTAGATACTTAGCTGTGCAACTTGGGCAAGGTCACTTAAATGTTCTGAGCCTCAGTTTCCTAATCCAACAGTGAACAGGTCATTCTATTTTGCTTTATCTTCATTTTTTCCTTTTAAAATAGAGTACTGTCATTTATTTCACAGAAATGAAATAAGAAAATGAATTGCCTCCCAAATGAATTGAATTTCTTGCGTGAATGAGCAATAAAGGAGTCAACATAAGAATCTGTCTATTGAAAAGAATATCACTTCTATATATGATCAAATGGAGAGAACTCAGAATTTGGGGTCCTAGGATCTGGGTTCAAATTCTGAATCTTCCACTTACTACCTATGTGTTCTTGGGGAAATCACTTAAACTCTCCATGCCACAGTTTCCTTATCTGTGAAATGAAGACTTGGGGCTTAATGATTTTATAAGGTCACTTCCAGCTCCAGATCTATGAACCTATAAAGCTCCTATGTAAAGAACCTAAAAAACCTATAAATAATGCTCTCATCGAGCATGGTGGTATGCAACAAATTACAATTAACTTCCACATGAAAATAATCTACTCATCCGTTTAATAAGTGTTTATTATTTATTGGCCTAATATTTATAAATCACATAGCTTGATTTAAAAGTATTATGCATGCTTCCCAAGATCGGGAATTCATAGGTTAATTGGGGAGATAAAACTGACACACATGAAACAAAAGCAAATAATATAAGACAATACAAAATTAAATGATAAGTTATGTGTTTAAATGATTATAAGATATAGGAATTTGGAGGAGACAACAAAGATGGCAGAAATGGTCAGGAAAGACCTATGGACAAAGGAGGAATTGAGCTGAACTTTAAAAGATGGGTTGAGGGGAATTTGGAGAGGGTTTCAATAGAACTGAGAAGATAGTGAGTACTTTCCAAATTAAGAATGAAGATGACATGCATGGGACATGACCATTCAAATAGAGTACAGGGTACATGTTGGGAAATTAGCTTGGCTAGGTTGGGTGGGGTGAGATCGTGACAGGTTTTGAAAACCAGCCTTTCCATAGTGTACAGAGCTGAAAGAAGTCAGGAAGGAATAAAAGTCTCAAAAACCAGTCAAAGGCTTTCCCAATGGAGCCAAAGGACACAAAGATCAAAAGGAGAGAGTCAATAAACATTTATAAAGTGACTGCTATGTGCCAGGCGTTGTGCTAAACTCTGGTGATACAAATATAAAAAAGGACAGTCCCTGCCCTCAAGGAGTTTACAATCTAATGGGGAAGGCAGCTCACAAAAGGAGGCTGAAAAGGAGATGGGGGAGAAAGGTAGCCAGCTTGGAGGCATAATGAAATCCAAAGGAGCACAGCTTGGGGGGAAATGAAGAGATGACTGTCGTGATGCCCTGCTTTTCAATCTTCCCTCTAATCAGAAAGGTCACAGGACAGAGGGTGGCGAGCCACACTGATGAGGCTTAAGAACCAAGGCTGATGCAGTCTCTCAGGATGCTAAGGTTCATGCTGATAAGGCTCTTGGGGGCATTGATGGAGAAGTACAAAGCAGTACGGCCAGGTGGGAAATGAAATAAAAGGATCCAGCAGATTCTTTTAGTCTTCACCCAGGGGCCTTGGGGGTATATTAAGAAAAACTGGTTTTCTGCCTTTCAGATTTAGTTCCCCATTTATCTTTCTGGCAACAATAATAGTATGTCATATTTATATAGTGTTTTATAGTTTATAAAGAGCTTCCTTACAGTAATTTCATTTAAGCCTTACCATAACTCTCATTGCATCATGCAGGCAATATTATACCCCTTTTACAGATGTGAAAACAAGTGAAGAGAGATGATCAGAGGCCTAATGCATGGGAACATTAGCATTTGAACCCAGCTCTCATGATCACATAATATTGGGATCATCAGTTAGGAACTGGAAGGTACCTGAGAGGTCATCCGGTCCAATTCCCTCATTTTACAGACAAGGAAGCTGAGGCCCAGGAAGGTCACACAGGTACTAAGTAGCAGAGCTGGAATTTGAACCCAAACTCTAATTCCTAGTCCAGGGTCTTGTCACCACATACAGGATGCTTCCAGTGATATGAGAGGGACACATGTAATAAGGGGTTGCTGAAGATCCAGACTCCTCGGAAGCCAAATGCATGCACCAGGGTAGGGGGACAGCGTTATCTCAGGGTTATCTTCCATGTGTCACTAGCACTGGGACAACAGCAACTCTGAGGCTGTCAACCAACCTTTTTCCTCAGAAAAGCACAACAATGTGCTTACCCTTACCTGGGACTCTAGGCCAGGAAATATTTTTGAAAGTAATTCTATGAAATACATTCATGCTCTTTCCTATAGACCTTCCTTCAAACTTTCACACTAAAATTAGCCCGAGTGTGTGAAAAGAGAGAGAATGATGTGAATGCCATTTAGACTATTAAGGTCACATTAGAACATCACATCTGCAGGCTCATTATTTTTACCCAGGAGACTGGTGTCTCTTGTCACAGACTGCCGGGAAACACGGAGCTACTCATTAGCATTAGTTTGTATCTATCGCTAAAGCCCTCCCCTGATGCCTCATCATTCCGAGGAGTTGAACCTGAGTCCTCACAAAATCACAGAATCTCCGAGGAGTCATCTCCTCCAACCCATCCTGCTGTGGTGGTCACCTCTACACCATCTCCAACAAGCACTAATCCAGTCACTTCCTGAAATCCTCAAGTTAGGGGGAATTCTATTGTTTCCCAAGGCATTTTGTTCCATTTTAGGATATCAGTAGTTGTCAGGTAATTAAGGGGAAATAAGGAAGGAAAAAAATCTTTGCAATTTCCACCCATGGCTTCTAGTTCTGCCTTCTGGAGTCAAGCAGAACAATTCTAGCCCCACCCACCCCCTTTTAAATTTAATTTATTTTGAGCTTAAGAAGTAAAACAAGAATTTCTATAACATAGTAGAATAGAAAAAATAGATGATTGTGCATGAAACTGCAAATCTATTATGTATAACATGCTATTCCTTTTAAACATATAATAAAGTTATTATGGAACTTTCTTTTTCTTCCCTTTTTTCCTTCCTCCTCACCCCCTTCTACACAATAGCCCTTTAGATACTTGGATACACCCATCATGTTCCCCCTAAAATTTTCCCTTCTCTAGGCTAAACAATTCCTGGATATTCAGATGATCCTTACAAGGCATAGCCTCTAGGCCCATGTCTATCCTCAGAAATGGAAGGGTTATCACTGTAGAAAAGATGCTAGGTTTACTCTGCTTTGCCCCAGAAGGCAGAATTCTGAGGAACAGGTGGGATTTTCAGAGAGGAAGTTAGAGCACTGGACTTGGTTCAAATCCTGCCTCAGACACTTAGTAGCTATGTCACCCTGGGTAAGTAGCTTAACCTCCAAGAACCTTGATTTCCTCATCTGTAAAATGGGGATAATAATAGCACCTACCTTCCAGGGTTGCTATAAGGATCAATAAAATAATATTTGTAAAACAGTTTGAGGTGCTTTACTTATTTGTATCACTGGTATTTATGTAGCACTTAAGAGTGCTATATAACATTATTATGTTATCATCACAAATATTTAAATTTAGTATAATTTAAATATTGTAATTTTATGTTAAATTTTTCTAAATAATATTGTTATTATTATCATAATAATTATTATTCTAATTGCCCTCCTCTGAACAGTGCAGGATTTCAATGACCTTTCTAAAATGTGGCACCCCTGAAAAAATGAATATAACACTCCAGATGTGATCTGACCAGTGTATAGTACAGGAAGACTGTTACCTACCTTCCTTGTTCTGTATACTATGCCCATCTTCATGCAGAATAAAATTAAAAAGCACCTTTATTTTTCTTTTTACCATGTCTGTAGATTCATAGTGAATCTCAGTTCAATAAATCTCAGATTCTTTTCAGACCAATTTCTGTGAATCCACACCTTCCCCATTTTGTACTTGGAAAGTTGATTTTTTAATCCAGTTTGAGACTTTACATTTGTTCCTGTTAAATTTCCTACTTTTAAATCTGGTATTGTTCTATCTTACCAGGATCTTTCTGGATCTTGACATTCACTCTTAGATGGTTTTTCTAGTTTATTTTGTATGGAAGTTAGAGGAGTATGCTATCTATGCCTTAATCCAAGGTATTGAAATTTTATCCAGGGAGAGGAGGGAGGGTACCGCATATCTGTTTTATATATTTATACCTCTATGTGCTGCCCTGCCCACTAGACTGTGAGCTCCTTGAGGACACAGCAACAGTTCTAGCCTTTCTTTTGTGTCCTCAGGACCTAACACAATTTCTGCATACTTAACAAATATTTGACGACTGACTGACTAATAAAACTACTAAGCAACCTAAGGGCAAAGACAAATTCCTAGAGGCATTCCTTTGGAGACCTCTCTCCAAATTGATATTGACCCATGAATGACTGCTCTTTGGGTCCATTCATTCAACTACATCTAAAGCCATCCAACTGTATTAGCATTTAGCCCGTATCTCCCCCTATTCTAAACAATGGTAACATTCAAGATTTTGTCAAATATTTTACTGAAATCCAAGCACAGTATGTTTATTGCATTTCATTGATCTATCACTCTAGTAGCCCTGTCAAAAAATGATTTTAGCTTAGTCTGGCATGACCTTGAAGAAGTCATGCTGATTCTCAAATGATCTCTGCTTCCCATTTTAAATCCTTACAAGACATCCTTTCAAATATATATTCTGGAATTTTTCCAGGAATCAAAGTGAAGTTAACCAGCCTAAAATTTTCAAATTTTCTTCTCTTCTCAAAAACAGTGCTCAGAAACAGACTAGACAGTGAATTTTCTCACCCCCAGCTGTTTATAAATTCAATCAATTCAACATTTACTAAGGACTTATTAAGTATGAGGTGCCGGTTATCTTTTTAAAGCCTCTAGGGATACAAAAATAAAAACAAAATAATCTCTGTTCCAAAGAAGCATATGTTCTATTGGTAGAATGAAATAAGTATGCAAATAAATATAGACAAGGAGAGTTGGAAAAAAAGACAGACAGACAGATGCACTAATTCTTGGGGAAGGGAGAGAAAGCTGAGGAAAGTGTAATAAGGAAAGATTTCATAGAGAAAGTAATACCTAAGCTGGGCAGGGAAGGAAGATAAAAATTCTGAAAGATGGAGATGAAGATAAAGTGTATTCCAGACCTAGGTAGCAGCTAGCTCAGATGTATGGGATTCTGGGAAACAGGAAATGGAGTATCCAGTCTGGGGAATGAAATAGCTATTGGGCTAATTTGCATAGAATGCAGAATTCAGAAAGGGAGTAGTATAAAATAATACTGGACAGAAAAGGAGTCAAATCATATACTTTAATTGTCAGGCTAAGGAATTTGCATTTTTATACTGTGGTCAATAATTAAAGAGCCATTAGAGGTTTTGGAGCAGGGAAATGACATGACCATACCTGTGCTTTAGGAAGATTATTTATCAACACACTTCACAGGGATATCAATATATCATTGTACTGTAGACTTCTGTTTGTCCAAAGGACTACAGTACTTGAAAGTTCATGTCTTGAATTTGCATCTTTATCTTGAAATGACTGATTGCTATGAAAGCTTGTTAACTTTGAAATTTCAGTATTCATAAGGGTAAAAGCATACACTTGGATTTAAAAAAATCATTCAAGGGCAGATAAGAAGTACCTTAAAAAACAAAAAAAGCAGTTACCAAGTGTCCAGGGTAGGGAGAATGGAAGGAGAATGAAGTTCCTCTTTTCCAAAAATCAAGATTGATCAAATGATCCAGGAAATTTGTGAACTGTAATTACCAAATAAGCCCAGTTGAATCTATAAATTACAGCCAAAAGAATGGGTAATATGTGTTTGTTTCCCTGTTGTGTTTCAAGGTTTTAGAAGTGGCCATAGTGGTTGGTCTGGCTTCTTCCTATACACAAAGTATGGGAGACACAGGGGTCTCTTAGGGTCCTATAGTGCCACCTACAGGAAGGAATATTTCAGTTCACATGACTGATGAGTTATAAAGTAGTGAACAGATAGATATACAGTGAATCAACAGCAACCTTATGTTTGCGAAGATAATTATTTTCCATACTACAAACTGGGATACATTTTTTCACAAAAGGGATTTTTTTTGGTCATTTAATTTATGGAGATGATAGAATGGTATATTTGGAATTAAGACTGTTCTGGTAAATCCCAAATTTGTTGTCACTAGGTTTATAAACCAGACTCAAAATAAATGCCTAAGTATACTCACATTTCATGCCTCTCCCTGTTAGAGGCAAATAGATAGGACCTGCCGTGAAACAAGCCCATCAACTCCTTCTCCCCAAACATGAGATGAAAAGGGACTCCTAAAAAGAGACTTTGTCTGAAGTTACCTAAGGAGAGAATACTCTGCTTCTGACTCCCTTTCCTAGTCCCCCTTAAGGCACTTGCCTGCCAGGCTTTTCTCCAATTTCTCCTTTCTACACCTATTTTTACCTAGTTGTTTTCTTCTATTTTTAATTCATGGAATAAAACAAGAATTTCCATAACACAATACAATAAAAAAAGATGTTTGTACATGAAACTCAAATCTACTATGTACAACTTGCCATTCCTTTCAAATATACAACAAAATTATCATGTAAATTTATTTTTTCTCCCCCCACCCTAGAGATGGCTACCATTAGATACAAACAGGTGTGTCTATGTATACACACACATATATACATATATGCACACATACATACACACATATACGTACACATATATCTGTAAAATTCTATACATCTATTTGTCAGTTCTTTCTCTGGAAACAGATAGTGTCTTTCTTCATATGTCCTTTATAATTAATTTGGATATTTATAATAGTTAAAATGACTTATTTGTTCAAAGTTGTTCTTAAAACAATACTAGTCATTTACTGGGCCCCACCACTCACCCCCATAATTAGCTCCTTGAGAGCAGGCCATGTTTTTACCCTTCCTGTATCCCTAGCACTTGGTACAGTGCCTGGAACATAGTAGGTGCTTAATAAATGCTTGAGACACTTTTATTCTCATCAGTCTTCTCTAAAATAACCACTGTGCAGTTTAAAGAAAAGAAGACCATTTTCTCCCTAAAAGCAGGTGTTATTGGTATAGTTCTCACACCTGTAAAGGTTCTTGAGGGCAGGGACTCTTTTTTGCCTCTTGTTGTATCTCCAGCTCTTAGCATAGTGCCTGGACATAGGCACTTAATAAATGTTTATTGATTGATTGATTCCCCAAGGTCTCTCACCAATCCTGATTACTTTCTTATTTTTGTTCCAGCTGCAATGAATTTCCCAAAATGTGATGTCCCCGGCTCGACATAGAATTATAAATGTTCTACAAGCTGTACTGACCAAGGAAGGATATGGTAGAATTACTCCCTACCTCATTTTGGGCACTAGCCTTTCCTTAATCTAACTTGGGATAGCATTGGCTTTTGGAGCTGCCACGGCACACAGTTGACTTATTTTGAGTTTGTATTACACTAAAAGATAAAAATCTTTTTGCACAGAGAACTCTTGCCTACTCAGACTTCAGCCACCCAGTATTTGGGAAGCCGTTTTGTTTTGTTTTGTTTTTAACATACAATGTAGAACTTTATATTTGACCTATTAAATTTAATCTTATTTATTAATTCCTCTAGGCCTGGCTTATTAGGATCCATTTAGAGCCAGAAATGCTAGATATCCTTCCAAACTTTGTGTTATCTAAAGTTTCATAAGGCTGACTAAACCTTTAATCCAAGATAAATTGAGTAGCAACAGGGCCAAGGGCAAGATCCTTGAGGCCTTCCCCCAGAGACTTCCCTCTAAGTTGCCATTGAACCCTTAACAACTACCCTCTGGGTCTGTTCAGAACCTAACTACAGTACTGGGCTATTGTCTAGTCCATATTTCTCCAATTCATCCACAAGGCAATATGTAACAAAAGAGACTTTGATAAGTACTTTGCTTCCTCCAGTTTGAATTCAGTTTCTTTATAAAATGATATGATAGAGATCTAGGAAGACCTATCTCTGACAAATGCTAGCTTTTGTGACCATGGGCAAATGACTTCAGCTTTCAGTGTTCTAGGCAACCGCCTAAGACTCCAAATAGTGAACCATTTTCTTATCTGTTTGGGAGGAGGGAGTTCACAACACTAATGAAATCCCTCTATCTTCACAGAAAGGAATGAAGAACCAGAGACGATGTTCTGAATTAATAATTACAACAAATATGTATAGGAAGTATATGCACTGAGGAGGTCCATGACAAAAAGAAAGAACCTATGTGCACCAAATATTTATAGCAGCATCTAACGTAGTAGAAAAGAACTAGGAACAGAATAGATTCCCATCCAATGGTGAATGGCTAAAGAAGCTGTGGTATATGAATGATTACAATGGAGCATTACTGTGCTGTATGAAATAATGACTGTGATGTGTACATACGGAAACATGGGAAGATTTATATGAACTGATACAGAATGAAATAAGTACAACCTGGAAGACAATATTTACTAGGGATGACTATTTCTACGAGTTAATGGGGAAGAATATGTTGTTGTCAAAAAGATATCAAAAATTTATTTTAAAAATTAAGAATGAATAGCAGCTATTCTTAATAACTGGAGCAGGCAGAAGTCAAAATTCACCTTCTAGAATCTGAATATCATAGCACTTTATATTGTGCCTTTCAAAAATTGGGCCCTCTATAAGTGCATGGTATTGGTGTTGTTAATGATAGTAGGACTATCATGACAGAAGGTGGGGACTATAGCAATGCCCCTCCATTGTCAGTCAACAAATCAATTTATCAAGCACCTACTATGACATTGCTCAGCACTGGGCATACAGAGAGAGGCAAAAAGCAGTCGCTGTTCTCAGGAAGTTTGTAGTGTAATGAGGTACGTAAACAATTATATGCAAACAAGATACATACTAGATAAATGGAAGATAATCCATGAAGGGAAGATGTTAGCATTAAGAGGGATTGGGGAAGGGCTTCTTGTAGAAACTGGAATTTGAGTTGGTACTTCAAGGAAGCCAGGAGGCTGGGAGAGGAGGGAGAGAGAGTTTTCCAAGCCAGGAAAAATGGCCAGAGATGGGAGATGGTGAGTCTTGTTGGAAAAAGGGAGCCCCCTGTCATTGAATTGTAGCGTGTGTGTGTGTGTGTGTATGGAGATGAGGGGAGCCACATAAGTATAAGAAGACTGTAAAGGTGGGAGGGGGCCAGTCTGTGAACAGCTTTGAAAGCCAAACAGAGGATTTTATATTTGGTCCTGGAATTGATAGGAAACCACTGGAGTTTATTGAATACAGAAGAATATAGACCTGATCAGATCTGCAAATCAGTAAGATTAACTTGACACATGAGTGAAGGAGGACAGGAGTGGGGAGAGATTAGAGTCAGGGAGTCCCATCAGCAGGCCATCGCAATAGTCCAGGTTTGAGATGTGATATGGGTCTGCACCACAGTGGTGGCAATGTCAGAGGAGGGAAGGGACATATGTGAGAAGTAATACGAAGGTAAAATCGACAGCAACAGATTGCACATGGCAGGCAGGAAAGAGTGAGAGGTAGAGAATGATTGTGAGCCTGGGGAAGTAGAAAGATGGGTGATATTGACAGTAATAGAGAAGGTAGGAAGAGGGGAAGGTCTGAGGGAAAAGATAACCAGTTCGGTTTTGGACATATTGAGCTTAAGATGATTATGGAACATCCAGTATGAGCTACCCAATAGTGAGGGATGGAGGGCATTGCTTGGAATGATTTGGGACGGGCAGCTGCATAACTCTGAGGAGGTGGGGGTCTTATTTCGTTTTGATTTAATTCTGAACACCAACATGGTTTGCTAAGGTGAGATAGTTTTAAAATGAATGAGAGAGTGGAAAAGCTGGGCTTTTGCCACTGCTGTGCCTTAGCTCCTCCCTATCCCTGTCCCTTCTAGGGAGTCTCTTTGTAAGGTAGCTAATAACCACTTTGCCTTAAAATAAAAAAATAGTTCTTATGTGCTTCAGTACTGTAAGGATTTAGGATTTTTCAATGTGTCTACTCCCTCCACTGATACAGATTACAATCTTTCTACAACTTATTGGAAGGTTTCAAGTGTGGGTCTTTGGCCAATCTGGTGATGACTTTCTCCAAACTTTACAAGGCTGGTCCTCAAACAACAGAAACCCGTAGTGTATCATTGTGTCCATTCCTGGAGTTATTGACCTCCCAGAGCTCACTCTCTACTGGAATCATCTTTAAGAACGTGGGGTTACAGCTATACCATGATGAGGATCAATAGAGTAGAGTGGCATAAGGACTGATCTTGGAGACAGGAGAACCCCAGTCTCAAATCCCATTTCTGACACTTAGTTTGAATCCTGAGCAAATCGCGTAACCTCTCTGAAACTGTCTCCTCATCTGTAAAACAGAGAAAATAATAACTCATTCAGAGGACTATCAGGAGTAGGGTGAGTACCTTTGATTTAATTAGTGTTGAAAGCTCCCAGTGAAAAATGTTCTTTACAAATGCAACTCTGTGTTTTCTTGGCAGTTTATAGAGTTAGAGAATTGGCTAGAATACTGTGATGAAATGACTGGTCCAGGGTCACACAGCCAGTATGTGTCAGAAGTAGGACTTGGACACAGGTCTTTATGCCTTTTAGGATGACACACCATCCACTGTGCCACACTGTCTCTATTGAGAAGCCATGGAGAGAAGATTTAAGGAGAGAGAAACTTGCTTCTGACTTTACCAAGAAAATGGAAGCTATTTGCCATGAATTCCTGTTTCTCTTCTAACCTACAACCTAAGAACCTTTGACCACATTCCCCTCTCCTCTATTCTCCTCCCTTGCTCTGTCTTCCCCCTCATTATCATTAGCTCCTCTATTTGTAAGTTTTATCCCATGCCTTCTTTCTTACTTTGTGGTAGTTAGACCTCACAGTGGGTCTGGAATCAGAAAGACCTGAGTTCAAATTTAACCTCAGACACTAGCTGTATGAACCTGGGTAAGTACTTAACCTCTTTGCCTCCATTTCCTCAACTATAAAATGGGGACAAAAACAGCACCTACCTTGCAGGGCTGTCGTGAGGATCAAATAAAATAATATTTGTAAAGCACTTGGCAATATTCCTGATATATAGCAGGTGCCATATAAGTGCTTATTTCTTTCTTCCTTGCCCCAATATATCTAATTTTCAATCACTTCCTATCTATTAGCTCCCATGGGCCATAAGTAGTGGTGATGGTAATACCAAAGTACAGTCTTAATATAGTACTGGGGCTCATGTATTGTTTAGATATGGCAGATTGAAGTCATATTGAGCTGAGCTGAGCTGAGCTGAGCATGGGGAACAAATGGGGTGAGATGAGGAGTGGGCGGGCCAAGATGCTGAGTGGCAGAGGGGAGGAGGGGAGGTTGCAGAACCTGAGAACTGGTGAACTGAGGCTAATGTTGTGGGGGAACAGATGAGACATGGCCAACAAGCTTGGAGAAACTAAAGGGATGAAAGGATGGGAGGAGGGGATATGAAGTACAGCTAAGCTGAAGTCAGAAACAATGACCAGATTCTTTACATCAAAGGTAAGTTTGGCTACAGCATCCAGGGAAAGGGCCCCCTTTTAATACACTACTCAAGGCTTTCAGAGCAACCCCCTACCCAGAAAGCACAATCTTTCCCAGCTTTGGGAGTTCTGTCACTGGAAGGGGGCTGAGCTAGATTAGAACATTATTTACCTCCCAACCTCCTAGGAATACTCTGATAGTCATGCAGGATTGCATAGACAGTCCTCCAGGGGCAAAGGGGCATAATCTGTCCAGGTTTATCAGGGCTTGAAAGAACAGATGTCTCCCTGTAGGGAGGTTGGGAAGGTGGTCTAGTGGAAAGCAGACTGGATTTGGATTTGAATCCTATTTATACTACTTAGTCAGGTGTGAACTTGGGCAAGTTACTAAATCTCCTGAAGCCAGTTTATTTCTCTGAAAAATGGTGATTAAAAAAATTTGCATTAGCTACTTAATAAGGTGGTTGTAAAATAAAAGGTCCTCTGTAATCCTTAAAGTGCTATACAAATATAAGTTACTATTATATAAATGGTATTGTGCTAGGATTGGGGAGAGGGAGAATATAGAAGTATAAGAGATGGTCCCTGTCTTCAGTTTTTTCATCTCCTAGAAGTAGCTAGGTGGTGCAATGGATAGTGCACTGGGAGTTCCCATACTATGGAGTTCACCATGCTTTTCCACATCAAGGCATTCTCAGAGTTGATGAAATCATAGATCCTTTGGGTAATTGCACAAAGAGGGATTGGGAAATTCAATGGATGGTAATATTTAATAAGGGCAGCTGGGTGGTGAAGTGGATAGAGTCAGGAAGATCTGAGTTCAAATTCTACCTCAGACATTTACTAGTGGTGTTATTCTGGGCAAATCCACTTAACCCTGTTTGCCTCAGTTCCTCAACTCTAAAATGGGGACACCCTGGAGAAGGAAATGGTAAACCACTTCAGTTTCTTTGCCAAGAAAAGCCCATGAATAAATCATGCGGTCATGAAAAATCAGATATGACTGAAGAACTGAACAACCGCAACAAAACATATTTAATAAAGAAGAGATAGTCAGATGGGGTGGAGGGAGGAGGGACAGAGAGACAGACAGAATTTATTAAGCCCTACAACCAGAGAGATCTTGACCTCCTGGAGCCTACCTGTTTACATTCTTTTTTTTATTTTTGTTTTTTTTTTATATTTGTAATTTTTTATATTTGTTTTTTTACCTGTTTACATTTTAATGGAAGAAATCAAAACATCTGGGGATAGGAGAGCCAGAAAGGAGTGGAGCAGTGTTGTTTATAATCCATCCAGGATTGGGAGCTGGTGGCAGGTAAGTGAGGTACAGACCAAGTTCAGGGCAAGATCAGGTGA
This sequence comes from Petaurus breviceps papuanus, assembly GCF_028583685.1. Taxonomy (NCBI): domain Eukaryota; kingdom Metazoa; phylum Chordata; class Mammalia; order Diprotodontia; family Petauridae; genus Petaurus; species Petaurus breviceps. The sequence continues at coordinate 34,734,785 of NW_027187378.1, forward strand.
ATGGTCACCTTCCAGGAAGCAAGGTGGTTTGGGGTATATTAATCCAAGAGTCCTGTGGAGAGAAGGTGGCTGAAGTAGAGTTGACCTGGTTTGGAGCTGGCCAAAGTGACTAGGCAGAGAAATAAAAGAGGGGAAGAAAAGGGAGGAGAGATAGAAGCAGTAGAGGAGGGGACAAAATGAAAGATGGACAAAATGGGCAGGAGGAACTGAAGCAGAAAAAACGCAAAACCTGGCAACAGAGATGTAAAAGAAATTGAGTTCCCCTTTAGTCCCCTATTCCTATTCCCCCTATTTAAGATTCCTGGAAAAGCTGCTTAGGTCCCAAGGCAACATCTTCTTGCTCATCTTGACTTATCTGAGAATTCCCCATACAGTCTCGGACCCTAGGGAGCTGGGCTCTCAGCCCCATTCCTCTGAAAGGGAGCAGGGACCTCTAAGTCATCTGACTTACAGCCCTCTGTTTCTCTGGCTCCATTGCCAGCTTCATGAGCCTTTTCAATCGTCACCTGAGGCTGGCATTCAGCCTCTATTCCTGGGTTGTTGAATGTGGTTTCAGTTCTGTTCAGAAGACGGTGAAGTCTCAACAGGCATTAAATGTATTTTGTCCTGGGGAAGTGGTGGTTATCTTTACAGGATAAATTTGGGTCTTTACTAGGGACTATGGCCTTGAATGTTCATTACTCTACAGATGGGGCTGAGAATATTTCATTCTGTTATCAAATTAAGGGGCAAGAGAATGGGATCAAGCATTTAGTAATTATCTACTTGGTGCTAGGCACTGTGCTAAGCGCTTTGCAGATATTAAGGAACTGTCTCTTCCATCCCAGCAGTTTAGATAGTGATACTGAAGTGGTTTGCCAATTCCTTGTCCAGTTCATTTTACAGATGAGGAAACTGGGGCAAGCATGGTTAAGTAACTTGTCGAGGGTCACACAGCTAGTAAGTATCTGAGACTGGAATTGAACTGAGGAAGACTCATCTTCCTAACTCTTCTCCCTATGCTCTTATCTACTGCTCAACCTAGCTGCCCATTCGCTATCATCCCCATTTTACAGAGGAGGAAACTAAAGGCTGACAGACATTAAATAATTTGCTCAGGGTCACACAGCTAGTAAGTATCTGAGGTTGGATTTAAGTGCAGGTCTTCCTGACTCTAGGTCCAGTGCTCTATCCCCGCATTACCTTAGACAGCTTGCCTGGAGGCAATTGGACTACTTAAGGGGAGCACTTATTAGCATAATAGCTGATAATTGACAGTTATCTAGTCCTTTAAATTTTGCAAAGTACTTTACAAACATTACCTCATTTGGTAGTTGCTACTACCACAATCTAGGCCAAAGAGTGAGGTCTAGAATTTGGGTGGTGATAGCAGGAATGTATAGGAGGAG
>NW_027187378.1:34741172-34776449 GCF_028583685.1 Petaurus breviceps papuanus
CCAAATGATGCAAAGTCTTCCCCATGGGACTTGGATGTGAGAGCTGAGGAGGAGGATTGTGGAGTATCCAGCCTGGTACCACTCACAGAAATAGGGAAGTCAGGGGGAAGGATAAGTTTGGGGAGAAGGAAGATGGGTTAGTTTTAGAAACATTTAACTTTATTGGCCTGTGAATGAATCATCTAGATATTAGTGCCTAGCAGGCAATTGGAGATATGTGTTAAGTGCTCAGGTAAGAGGCTAGAAATAGAGATAAAAATGACAATTAGAGCTATGGAGAGTGGAAGAGATTGCCAAGGGATGAAGAGAGAAGACCAAGGCAGAGTCTTAGTGGAAGCTTACATTTAGGTTGTGGAAAGAGGAAGAGGAATCAATGAAAGGGACCAAAGAAGAACAATCATATGGAAGTTTGAGGGTGGCATGGTGGACAGAGTACTGAACTTAGAGTCAGGAATAAATGGGTTCAAGTCCTACTTCAGACACTTCCTGGGTAAGCTACTTAATCTTTCTCAGCCTCAGTTTCCCTGTCTGAAAAATGAGGATAATAATTACTTCAAAGTGCTGTCATGATGATCAAGTGAGAAAATAAAGGTAAAGTGCTTTGAAAACCTTAAAGGGCTATATAAATGTTAGCTATTTGGGGAACCAGAAGAATGTAGCATCATGGAAGCCAAGGAAAGCTGTCTACAGTATTGTCAGGTCTGTAGAAAGGCCAAGGAGTCAAGTAATTTGATTGGCAGAGCACTTTTCAGATCATCCAGGAAGGCAGGATGGCTAATTTGTGGAAATGTGAAGGAAATAATAGTGTTGAAGAGGGCACCAGCTTTTCTGATTGTTATTTGTCCTTCATTTTCAAAGAGGACCAATGACATCATGGGGTGGTATCTTGACCCAAGAGGGAATTGGATTTAAGTGAGGCAGAGTTGCCCAAAGTCATCAGCCTCACTCTCTCTTTCTTCAAAGACCAGTGGGAAGACAAAAGTCAAGATGACTGGGGATGGCCCAGGGTGCAGTAGATGACCTTGGCATCTTCAATGTCTGACCAGCTTGGAGCTAGCATATAAAAGAAGGGAGTATCAGAGTCTTTACAGCTGCCATTTGAAATTAACCAATGTGATAATGTTCATATAGACTTGTAGTGATAGAGGTGGATGAGAGGATTCATAGTCACAGAATTTGAAAGTCAGAAAGGACCTCAGAGACCATATAGTATAACTCATATTCCAAAGAACTCCCCATTATAACAGCCAACAGATCTTTACCCACCTTCTTGAAGCCTTCAAAGGTAGAAGAACCCTCTGCCTCTCAGTCATCCATGACACTTTATAATAGCTCTAATTATTATAAAGTTTGTCTTTTCTTTCTTTCTTTCTTTCTTTCTTTCTTTCTTTCTTTCTTTCTTTCTTTCTTTCTTTCTTTCTTTCTTTCTTTCTTTCTTTCTTTCTTTCTTTCTTTCTTGTTTTTTTGCTTTTTGGAGGGGGGAAGGTAGGGCAATTGGGGATAAGTGACTTGCCCAAGGTCACATGGCTAGGGTTTTTTTTTTTTTTGGCGTTAAGTGCCTGAGGTCGAATTTGAACTCAGGTCCTCCTGACTCCAGGACTGATGGTCTATGCACTGTGCCACGTAGCCACCCCAAGTTTGTCTTTTCTTGATATTAAGCATAAATTTGCCTGTTTGAAGCTTCTCCCATTGCTCTTAGCTCTACCCTTTTGGGGCCAAAGAACTCAAGTCTAATCCATCTTCCATATGACACCCCTTCTAATATTTGACAATGGCGATTGTGTTCTCCTAGCCTCTTCTCCAGGCTAAGTGTGCCCAATTCCTTCAATTGCTCTGTAAGACCTCGTCCCAGCAGGAGAACACAGCTGCATGGGTTAGGTGTTCCTGCCTGCCTTTCTCAGTCATTATCAATGTGTTGTCCCATGCTTGTGTGTGGTCCCCATGGCAAATTTGTGTGCTTGCCTAATTGCTCTATGGCTTCAACACACAGATTGCCAGAGGGATTTCATATTGATCTACCTGGGTCAGAAGGTCAGTAAAGGTTATTTCCTCGATTGTGACTTCAGAGCCTTTCCTGTGTCCCTAGATTGTGAGGGTCCTGATTGGTTAAGTGATTTGTCCAGGGTCATATAGCCAGCATGTGGCAGAGGGCACATCTTGAAACCTAGAACTTCCTGACTCTGAACCCAATTCTATCATCTACATCATGTTGACAAAATAATAATAAATTGCCTCCTTATACAATGTTCTGCTTCACACCCCAGTTATTTCTAATATTATTCTTCAAGGCTTTCAATCAGTTATGTAACTTTCCATCATCTCTCTTTAATCTCTGGCTTGGATTTTTTGCTCCAACCAGACAAATCTGCTTGCTGTCCAAAACACATGACATGTTCAGTCTTGCTTTTGAGCTTTCATGCATGGCATTCCCCTATAACTGAAATGCATGTCACTCTTCAATAAATCATATTCCTCTGCTTTAAAATCCTGCTCAAATACTCTTCCAAGCAGTCCTCAGTGATTAACCCTACCCAATTTTGATCACTTTACCTCCTAAAAGACAGTCTCAATGAAATAGCTCTGTGAGTACATAGGTTTTCTCCCAGGATATTGAAGTTACATTTGGGTATTTTCTTTACTGATACAGATCTGAATGCATCCATGCCTGCCATCTTGTTTGATTTTTGTCCATAGGCCTCCCATAACTTAATCTTGGGGAGTTCCACCCAAAATCAAAATACTCCAGGTTTGCTCCTGACATGACAAGAATACCAGTAGTACCATTTATTTTATTTTATTTTTTTTTTAAAGCAAGCAGGGTTAAGTAACTTGCTCAAGGTTACATGGCCAGTTATTTCTGGGTGTGGTGCTAAGTATCTGAGCCCGGATTTGATCCCCAGGTCATCCCGACACTGGAGACGGTGCTCTTACTCACTGAGCCACCTGGCCACCCCCAGTAGTACCATTTAATGCAACTTAGAATAAGTCTTTTTAAAGCCTGTCTTCTCTAAACTCTCCCCTATCTTCCCTACTTTTTGAATCTACCAAAAGCTTTAATAAATTAAAACTGAACTAAAACTTCTATCTTACAATACCCCTCCCACTGTGTTATCTGGAATGTGAGCTCCATAGTTTACAAACTTACTTTACTCTCAAAATGTTCCCTTTCTCATTTGTCTCATCTTCTGGCACTTCCTCCTGGTGACAGAGCATCACTGGCCACCCATTCCAATACTGTTTGCACTTATACTCACATACCCCGACTCTCTTGGAACACTCCTTGCTCCCCATTGCTCCTTCCAGACTCTTCCTCTACCACCACCACTAAGCAACCTCTCCCCTTTGAGGTTTATATTATTCACATTTATCAGTCAGTCCAGATGCTGGGGACTATTACTTATTGTCCTCTGGGATTTCCTCCTTCTTTCCTCAATAAGTCTAGTGCCTAGCTCACAGTCTTTTTCTCCACTCCAACTCTTACCTTTATACTAGGGTACTTCAAAATATATGTTGCTATTCTCTCAAATACCCAAATTTCACAGTTCCCCAATCTCATTAATTTTTCTGACATATTCCTCCAATCTATCTCAGCTCCACACAAAGATGAACATAACTTTGATTTCGCCAGCACTCACAAGTGTTCATGTCCATGAACTCTAACTTTTCTTTATCAGAGCATAACTTCTTATCATTCCATTTTCCTCATTAACTCACTACCCCCTTCCCTATTATTCATCTTCATTGTGTCATCCAATCTCTCCATCCCTTAGTTCTTTCCCAGGGCATCATTGGCTTGAGAGAAATGATTATTTCTCTCTTGTATTAATAACTAATTATTGAATCAAGACCAAGATTTCCCTCCTTTTCTACTTTTTCATCCAGAAATCAACCAAATCTTAGGAAAAGACTTACCCAGGTTAAGATCTGGTCAGACAATATAAGAAATTCTAAGTTTGGGCTAATAGAAGGATCCTTGCTCATTGTGTTTACTCAGATAGTTCTGGGAAAATGTGGATTCTCCCTTTCGTCAGATAGGTGATATGGAAATTGATAAGTCTCTTTTACCAAGACTCTGATGATCCAAGTCATTTAACCCCAAGACCCTGATTGAAATATAGCCCAACCTCTCATTACAATATTTATTCTCTGAGTCCTAGCCAATCAGAGTTGATTGCCACCCTCAGGACATCTGCTCTTCCAAGGGCATATAAACTGTGAATCCATCACCATGAGGAGCCTTTGGCATTCAAGAGGGTCACTGACCTCTTTTATTAATAAATATGCTAGCATTATTAATAAAATCATTAAATCACTCAGAAAATATCTCTCAAACGTTTTAAGTCACAGACTGAATCCTCTTCCTTTCCTTATTGACCCATTGATAAATCAGTTCAACTCTATACTATCATCTGAACTTGTACCCCTTGCTACCTTATTCTTTCACCAATCATGCCTTGAGAAGCCCCAACTTTGGATTGTTCCCTCCATCTTCTGCCTACATTCCTATTTTTTTTAATTGTTTGGTCTTTATTAATTTGTTTGTTTACTTTTAGTTTACAGGATTCAATTCCACAATTCCTAGAGTTTCAAATTTTCTTCCCCTCCCTCTCCTCCACTTCTCCCCCCCCATGATGGCATACAATCAAGTATCTGATCTGCAAATAGTTTCACATTAGACATTAGTCAGGTTATAAAGGATTATATCGGATGGAATGAACAACGGGAAAGAGGAAACAACCAAACAAGAAAAAGACAGAGAGTAGGTAGTTTGCTTCAATCTGCATTCAAACTCTATTCTTTCTAGTTCTTTCTCTGAATGTAGACATCTCTCTCCATCATGAGTCTTTTGGAATTGACTTATAACCCTGCATTCCTATTTACAGACTTCTGTGCAGAGCTGGAGAAAGTCACAAAACCCTGACTGGGTCCACTACAAATTTATATTATATAAGCTCAACTGGGCCCTCACTGTGGCAAGAAAATCCTTCTGTAATACTTCCTAATTGAGTCACTATCCCACTTAACAAATGATAGTTTACAAACCTTTTTATCCCTCCTTAAACTTCTCTTAACACTCTTTCCCTCTACTCTCAGCAAAGTACCTTGCCTAATTGCTGAAAAACCGATGTCATTCAATGACCTTTTTCATTTTATATAACTCAGACATCTCTCCCTACTGCCTCTTCCTTTACCCCTATGTAGTTAGGTGGCAAAATGCATAGTGTTGGAGTCAAGAGAAACTGAGTTCAAATACAATTTCAGACACTAGCTGTGTGATCCTGGGAAAGTCACTTAACTTTGATTTGCATTAGTTTCCTCATCTGTAAAACAGGGATAATAATAGCACCTACCTCGTAAGTTCATCGTAAGGATCAAATGATATAATTGTAAAGTGCTTAGCATAGTCACTGGCTCATAGTAAGTATTTAATACTTGTTCCTTTCTCCTTATATCCTTTCTCCCCCATCTTTCACCTTGCCAAGGCAAACACATTTACATGCATTCTTGATCTTATTCCATCCCATCTTTCCTAATAAATTGCTCTCTCTATCCCTCCTGCTGTCTCTCTAATCTTCAATATTTCTCTACCTACTGGCTGCTTCCCTGCTTCTGACAGATACACGTATATTTAATTCATCCTTTAAAAACGCTATTTGATTTTATAATCTCTGCTAGCTATTGGTTCATATTTCTCCTTCATTTATCAGCTAAATTCCTTAAGAAAGCTGTCTACATTTCCTGTCTCAACTTCATCTCCTCTCACTCTCTTCTAAACCTTCTTCAGCCTGGCTTCCAACCTCATTCCACTGACACCAGTCTCCAAAGTCACTGATTATCTATTAATTGCCAATGCTAAAGATTTTTTTGTGGATCCTCATCCTTCTTGATCCCTGCATTTAGCATCTCACTCTTCTGGATATTCTCTCTTCTCCAGATTTTTGTGACACTGCTCCTTCCTGCTTTTTCTCTTCTCTGACTGCTCCTCAGTTTCCTTTGCTGTATTTCCATCCATTCCATTCATATCCATGAGTAATCCCCTGGGCTCTGTTCTGAAGCCTCTTCTCATCTTCCATTATTCAATCTCACTCAGTGATCTCATGAACCCCACATCAGTTCATCATCAGCTCCTCAGTTCAATAATCACCTTCGTGTAGATGATTCTCAGGTTTATTTGTCCAGCCCTAACATCATGCCTGAGTTCTAATAATGTATCACTATCTGCATTTTGACCATTTGAAGTAGACATCCGTTAGATATCTTAAAACTCAAAATAGAAGTTATTATTTTTCTCTATAATCCCTCCTCTCTTCCAAATTTCACTAATACCGTTGAAAGCACTACCATCCCCCAATTAAGCAGGTTCATAACCTGGGTGTCATCTTGGATTACTGTCTTACACTCCTCTACATATTCAACCTGTTGTCAAATCTTGTCACTTCTACCTGCATGACACCTCTTGGATATATTCCCTTCATTCCACTCCCGCAGTCACCACGCAGATTCTCATTATCTCGCACCTAGAATACCTAGAATACTGGTAAAAAATTTTTAAATTTGTCTTGACATTATTATCTGTCTTAAAATCCTTTCTATGTTTTGCTCCCTGATTTTTAGTCACTTAATTTATTTTATTATTTATTTATTTATTAATTTATGTCACTTAATATATTTTTCCCATGGTGTCACCAATGATTGACACTAAAGATAGCAAAGAACATTTAGGGGAAAATCAATAGATAACTAGAAGCAATATTGTCTTGGGAGCATATTACATACCATTGGGTCAAATTTAACACAATAAATTTTAGTAGGCAGAAATATAAAATGAGAAATCTGAGTTTTAAGAAATTAATATCTCAAATGCAAGACAAAGGGGAGGTATGGTCAAACTAGTTATTGTCAAACTGATCTGAAGTCTTTTGTAGATTGTATGCTATATGTGAGTAGATGCAACATGGTAACCAAAAATAATAATGTGATCATAGGCACAGTAGACGGAACAAGAATTAGAAGATGGTCCCGCCATCCTCTTTTCTGATCAGATCGTATCTAGAAAACTACATTTAGTTTTGGGTCCCACATTTTAGGAGGATGGACATGATGGTGAGGATCCTTGAGAACATGACAAAAATCAATCAAATGACCTAGGGAGAAGAAAAGAGTTAGGGAGCACATGATATCTATAAATATCTGAAGTATTAAGTGTTAGACTTGTTTTATTTGATCCAAGAGGGAGTAGTAGTTATGGAGAGGCAAATATAGGCTCAATGTAACAATAACAGCAACAAGAAATCCTTCTTAATGAGGGTTATTTAAAAATGAAAAGGACTGCCTTGGAAAATAATGGATTCCTCCTCACTAGGAATCTTTAAGTGGAGGTTGAATGATTGCATTTTGAGAATATTTTAAAGTGGATTCCTAGAAAGGCATGAGTTATATTAGATGGCTTCTGAAGTCCATTCCAACTCTGACATTCCATGATTCATCAACATTTAATTTTAATTGTATAACAGAAACAACAAGAGGAAGGAAGTCATAAAGGGAGAAGGAAAATAATAATTTGAACTTCTTCCTTGTTCTTTTAAATTATTATTTAATGCCTGATGGTTAATTCTGGCCTATTTATTTAAGTGACCATTGCTATGAGCTCCCCAGAGCTGGCCATTCACTTTCTCACTAGCCTAAGCACTGTATCATGAACCTCTCAACAACCTCATGAAAGTGCCCCCTCCTTTCTAACCTAAGTGCTAACAGAACTTTCAGAGCTCATCTTTAGTATATAACCCGACCTATTTCTCTGCCCCATTATGCACTGCTAACAGAAATCAGTTCCACCTCATTCACCCTAACCTGAATTTGCTAAACACCTACTGTGTGCCCAGAACTTATTGGAGGGATAAAAAAGAAATACATAGTGGTCCCTAACACCAAAGAGCTTAAGAAGTGCTTAGTAAGATAGATTTACATGTACAAAGCAATTACAAGACAATGAAAGAAGACAGAATAGAATTGACCAAATGTGTGTCCTAGTGCCATCAGAAATGAAGATATTTATTTCGTTTTGTCTGTTTTCTATTTTCTGTAAGTGGTCTGTCTCTAGTCTACAAGTTATATTTATTGCCTTGTTGTTATTCAGTCATATCTGACTCTTCATGACCCCCTAGACCACAGTATACCAATACTGTCCATGGGGTTTTCCTGGCAAAGGTACTGGAGTGGTTTGCCATTTCTTTCTCCAGTGGGTTAAAGGAAGCAGAAATTAAATGATTTGCCCACAGTCACACAACTATTTAAATATCTGAGGTGAGATTGAACTCAGGTCTTCCTAACTCTATCCACTGAGTCATCTAGCTGCCTTTATATTTGTTGTCTACTACTCAACAACTCATGACATATGAGTTTTACCATTTTTTGAACCATTAAACAAACATAATTTACCAGGTTTACCATTTGACAACTGTATGATTTAATGAAGGTTGGATACTAAACAATGAATTCCAACTAGGCTTACCTCAAAGCCTGTGTCAAGTGTTTATGACCTGTAAGCCTAATTTGAAAGTTATGTTCAATAACAACTTGGGTAGCACCTTCATTCCAGGGAGATCAAAGAGGGCAGAATCTCTTAAAGGAAAAGTCCCTTATCTGATGTCAGCCTAAAACCAGTTGGGCTGCTTCACCTCTGTGCAAACTCACTGGCTTGGAATCTACTTGTTCCAACTAACTGCTCACGTCATTGCTAATTCGGGGGAGTTCTTGCCCTTTTCTGTCCAGAGAAATAAATATTCCTGCTAGAAAAGTCTAGTTTTCTTCAAAGATTGTGGGTTTATTTACAGAAAAGCAAGAATGGGGAAAATCCCAGGGAGAGTTTTTTGCTGATGGAAAGATAATGGAAAGAGAGAGTGGCATGGTGGCCAGAGGGCTCATTTTGGAGACATGGAAACCTAAGTGCAACTCTTGCCTCTAACAAATACTGTGACCATGAACAAGTCACAACCTCTCAGAGTCCTAGACCAGCTGCTAATCTGTTATCAGTGAAGAGCTTCACCATACTGATGAAATCACAGGTACTGCACAAAAGAAAAGAGGGAGATAGAAAAAAAAATAGGAAGAGAAGGAAGGGAATAAGAAGAAAGGGAGAAAGAAAGGAGGGAAGGAGGGAAAGAAGGAAGCAAGGAAGGACGGAAAGGAAGGAAGCAAGGAAGGGAGGGAGGAAAGAAGGAAGGGAGGAAAGGAGAGAGGGAGGGAAGAGGGAAGAAGAAAAGAAGGAAGGAAGGGAGGGAAGGAGAGAGGAAAGAAGGAAAGGAAGAAAAAAAGTGAGTGTTTTAACTGATTTTCATGGAAATAATACGTACATAAAAGTCTAGAACCATGTTATCTGCATAATCCCTAGAGTCATATTCAGGTATATGATGTAGATAGGGAGATAATAAGTATTTAGGAATGGATTAAATAAATTTTATATGACACCATGTATAATCTGCATATTGTTTCTATATGAATATATGTCTATATAACATAAAGTTTATTCCCTATAAATTTGCAAGATAAACCTTCAGAGAAGAAGTAATGAAATGATTTGTTGACTTAACTTGACATGACATCATTTGAACAAGTTTCTTTGTTCCAAAAGTACTCAGAAGAGCCAGGGAAAGCAATAATGTGTTTTGATTTCAGAGAAGAAAGTGGTCAGGATAGTGAAGGGTGGAAGTCATCTCAATTCTCTCTTAGTGACCCAGCATCCTAGGAAATTATATGGGCTTGTTTGTCGAGGTTACTTACATCTCCTACCTGATCTCACTACACACATGTGACATCTAGTAAGTACCTAGTGAAGTTTTCTGGACATGCAGTGAGTCAGAGCAGAGTCGGGGTGGGGGGAAAGATCTGGGTCTCTTGATTACAAGATCTAATATCAAATATTCTGCTTGGCTTTTAAACCCCTTTACCAACCTGGCCCCTTCCTACCTTCCCAGTCTTCTTCCACCTCATTCTCCTCAAGTGACACTGGCCTCTTTGCTGCTCCTCAGAAAGGAAACCCCATCTGCCAACTCTGAACTTTCCCCCTGCTGTCTCCCATGCCTGGAACTCTCTCCCCTCCCTCATCTGTGCCTCCTGGTTTTCCTGGTTTCCTACAAGTCTTAGCTAAAAACTTCCCACAAGACTCTTCCCGTAGTTCCACTTAATCTTCTTAGTGTCTTGGCTCTGAGACTATTGTCAGTTTATGATTAGATAGATAGAGATAGATAGATAGATAGATAGATAGATAGATAGATAGATAGATAGATAGATAGATAGAGAGAGAGAGAGAGAGATAGATAGATAGATAGATAGATAGATAGATAGATAGATAGATGATAGATAGATAGACAGACAGACAGGTAGATAGATAGATGGATGGATGGACGGATGGACGGATGGATAGATGGATGGATAGGTAGATGGATGGATAGATGGATAAGTAGATAGGTAGATGGATGGATAGATAGATAGATAGATAGATAGATAGATAGATAGATAGATAGATAGATAGATATAGATAGATAGATAGACAGACAGGTAGATAGATAGATGGATGGATGGATGGATGGATGGATAGATGGATGGATAGGTAGATGGATAGATAGATAGATAGATAGATAGATAGATAGATAGATAGATAGATAGATAGACAGGTAGATAGATAGATAGATAGATAGATAGATAGATAGATAGATAGATAGATAGATAGATAGATAGATAGACAGACAGGTAGATAGATAGATGGATGGATGGATGGATGGATGGATGGATGAATGGATGGACGGATGGATAGATGGATGGATAGGTAGATGGATGGATGGATAGGTAGACAGGTAACATGTGTGTGTATGTGTATACAAACATATGTTCATATATATGATCCAGATAGCTTGCTAATATATAGTTATTTACAGGTTGTCTCCCCATCAGACTGAGCTCCTTGAGAACAGAGACTGTCTTTTACCTTTCTTTATATCCCATTACTTAACATGGTGACTGGCACCTGGTGGTTACTTAATAAATGCTTACTGACCAACTGACTGGTTCCCAATCTAGGTCTTTGCCCATTAAACCACACTCCTTCACTAAACCTCTCACACAACAACATTGTAACACACAAAGTCCCTGAAACCTAACAAAATGAACCAGATCCCACATACATTTGTGGGGTGGGATCTTGTAACACTTTCAAAAATTTAATCTTTGGAAGTCCCAGCATCTTGTTTGCTACCTTGGAGTAAGGAGACACCCGGGTTCAAATCTTGCCTCCTATACTTAATTAATTACGTGACAACGACCATCAAGTCTCTTGATTTCTCTTTATCTCAGCTTTCTCATCTGCAAAATGAATCTAATATTACTATTTACATCATAAAGTTCTTGTGATCAAATGAGATTATGAATTTAAAGCATTTTATAAATCTTAAAGTCCCCAAAGTTTCCATACAGTTTTAAGCTATTAAAGTTTATCATATCATAATTGTTAACTAGTCATTTTTCAGTTGTGTCTGACTCTTCATGACCCCATATGTGGTTTTCTTGTCAAAGATACTGGAGTCATTGACCATTTTCCTCTCCAGCTCATTCTACATATGAGGAAAACGAGGCAAACAGAGGTAAGTGACTTGCCCAGGGTCACACACCTAATAAGTGTCTGAGGACAGTTTTGAACTTAGGTCTTCCTGACTCCAAACCCAGTGCTCTATCCACTACACCACCTAGCTGTCCAATATAATAATTGAGGTCATTATTACTGTTATTATTATCTATGATTTCAACAGCATGGGCACTACCTCTGCACAATCCCTCCTTCCATAGAGAGAGATCCTTCTTATTAATAAAAGTTATCATTCATTTAGTACTTTAAGGTTTACAAGGCATGTGTGTGTATACTCGTGTCTGATCCTCATAACCCCATGAATTACTGTTCACGTTTTATAGATGAGGAAACTGAGATCGAAAGATTAAGTGACTTGCCTTGGGTCACATAGGTAATAAGCATCTAAGGTCACATTTGAACTCAGATCTTCCTGACTACAAGTCTGGCTGGCTGTACAGTAGGTTATCTTGATGTACACATTGATAATGAGGTTGATGCATGCATTGCCAGAGCTATCTCAGAGTTTGGGAGGCTCAGAAGGAAAGTATGGGAGAGAAGAGGTATTAGACTGACTATCAGATTGAAGGTCTACAAAGCCGTTGTGCTGACCTCATTGTCGTATGCCTGTGAAGCCTGGACAGTCTACCATTACAGTGCCAGGAAACTGAATCATTTCCCTTTGAATTGTCTTAGGAAGATTCTGAAGATCACCTGGCAGGATAAGGTATCAGACACTAAGGTGCTTACTCAAACTAAACTGCCAACAATTCAAATTCTGCTTCAGAGAGCACAACTCTGACAGGCTGGCCATGTTGTTAGAATGCTGAACATATGCTGGCCAAAAAGACTGTTTTACGGAGAACTCACACAGGGCAAGAGTTCACATGGTGGTCAGAAGAAGCGATACAAGGACACTCTCAAGGTCTCACTCAAGAACTCTGGAATTGATTGTGTGACATGGGAGACAACGGCACAGAACTGCCCAGCATGGCGTGCCCTTATCAGAGAAGGTACTGTGTTATATGAGCAAAGCAGAAATGAGACAGTTCAGAAGAAATGAAGAATATACAGATTTGGAGAATCTGTCCCAAATGTTCACACAGACTCTTTGTGCCTGACCTGTGGTAGAGCATTCCGAGCTATACTGGTCTGATCAGCCACAGTCAGACACGTTGAAACAACTTTAGCATACTGATGTCATTTTGATCTTCTTCTAGAACAAAGGACAACAACCAACCAATTATTTTGCTGCCTCTATTCTTATCCAAGCTTTCTCATAAATCCTTCATAGAGGTTTTACAAGTGTATTCCTGGGGCTATGTTATGAGGAGCATCCAATGTTCTGTTACTAATGTATAAATCATGGTCAGTGATAAACCAATGTTGAATCAAGCCTATTAAGATAGTCTTTACAAGAGACCAAAAAAAAAAAAAGATTTAGAAATTGAATAGACACACCCCTGTTCCCTCTGACACAACCAGAATTTCTAGCCCTGTTTCATTCCATACCCAAACCATTAGGTGTCAGCTAATTTGGGATGCTTGACTTACAAGAGGAAGTGCAAATGTCAGGGAAATGGATGGTCACATCAGCCCTTGAAGGCTTCACATTGAAGAGTGAGGCAGCTCTCTGAGCCCCCTTTACTCAGAGCAGATGTGTTTGGAATGACTCCTGCTGACCAGTCAGTCACCTTTACCAGCCTGTCCCCTGAAAGGAGTGGCCTTAGGTGTTGTGGTGACAAGCAGCAATTTATAAAGCCTGGGGCTGGTAGTCTTAGGACTGCCATTCATTACTGCTCATCAATGGATCCTGGGGTATAGTAGAAAAAAGCATTGGGATGGCCATCAGAGGACCTGGGAAAGAGGACCTGGATAGAGAGAGAGAAAATGTAAATAGTTTGGGCAATGGCAGGCAGAATCTGAAGGCAGTGGATAGAGCATTGGACCCGAAGTCAGAAAGACACGAATTCAAAGTTAGACTTAGATATTTACTAACTATGTGACCCTGGGAATGTCAGAATCTCTGTCTGCCTCAGTTTCCTCACCTCTAAAATGTGCATAATAAAAGTACCACCTCCCAGGGCTGTGAGGCTCAAATGAGATAATAAGCATTTATATGGTGTCTAGCACATACTTAAATACTTATTCCCTTCCCCTTCCAGATTTATTTTTAGTTGTTGTAACTATATGTGGAATACTTGGTGGAATTGGGAAGTTCATTGAGATGCCTTTGATTTACTTAAGATTCATATTCAATGACCAGTACCTTCTCAGCTTCTATTATTTGACCTGGAAGTGATCTTAGGAATCATCAGACCTCACCCCTTCATTTTGCAACTAAGAAGCTAAGGTCCAGCAAGGGGAAGTGACTTAACCAAGGTTACACAGCAAGGTAGCAGCAGACCCGAGTGGATTGTTGGTCTCCTGACTCCTGTTTCAGTGAGTAATCTTCCCAGAAAAGGGGAAAGGCTTGACTTTCAGTCTCCATCTCCCTTTCAGCTATAGGTTGGCTTCCTGCAAAGGCATGCGAAGAGCCTGGTCAGATATTCCAAGGTGTATTGGCACACCCTGGGATAGGCATTACCATTAATCCTTCCTCTGTGCTATACAAGTCTATGGATCCATGAAGGAAAAGTGTTTGGGCAACAGAAAAAGATTTCTAAAAGTAACTAAGCAAAAATAAATCGATGTTTTCTTCGATTAAAGTTGCCAAGTAAACAAGTACCTAAAACTTCAAATTTAGAGACAGGGTTAGTACATTACTCTTGAAGACAACTCATTTTGAGTTCCACGTTCTTTGCCTCCCTCCCACTCCTTCCCCACACATTGAGAGGGCAATATACATGTGAAGTGGTTTCTCTCCTTTAATGGATAGTCTTCCCTGATGCTTAGAGGCACAATGCTGTAAAAGTGTTTTTGAGTACTACTAGGAATGGACTTTGGCAGACTTACACTTATAAACTGTAACTTGAAGCTATAACCAAAGGTCATTCTTTACCTTCTAGCCCATAAGAGCTTACCCTGCTACCAGCCACCACCTCATTACCTTCTGGCCAAATGCTTTCGTTCCACCAAAGGTCACAGCATTTCTACTTCCTTCCGCCATCTTGTGATGATACCACAGGGAGATCAAGAGACTAGGAAGGGAAGAAAAGCATCATGGCTATTACTTTCTCATTATTTTACAGAACAAGGAGAAGGGACCAATACATTACTCCAACTCTAAGGTTTTATTTTTCATTAAATAGTGCCAATTAGATTGAATGAAAAGCATTATTTATTTTAAAAATATTTGTACAGTGAAACTTGGTTACAATTTACACAGTGCCATATGCTAAACTCATTGATTTGTACTGATCAAGTCTCACTATCTCATCTCTGAAAAACTAATCCAAATGGTATATATCAAAAATTAGCTGCACAAACTAAACACTGTCTGAAAGAAGGTAAATAGAAATTAATGATGAACAGGTGATCCAAAGTTGTAGGAATCTGTCTGATATGGTGCTACAAAATCTAAGGTGGGAGTCAAATATGCTAGTCTTCTCTTCAAAACATTGATTAAGACGTGGCATATGACAATGATACTTAGGAGAAATAATCAACTGTGAAGGATTACAGGTAGGATTGAAGAAAGATAAGTAATACTAAAGAAAGAAATGAGAAAGAGGGCAAGGAGAGGAAAATGCAAAAAAAAAAAAAGAATTCCTGTGGTATATTTTTAAGTCATATGCAAAATTAGAGATTCTTAATGTGAAAATGGTGGAAAGGACAAAACTGAAAAATAGCCTAGAGTTATAGGGTGCCAGTTTACTCACCAAAGGGGAAACTACCCATCTAGTTCACATTTTGCTCACCTAGACCCATTTCCTCAGAAAAAAATGGAGGAACACTTCCCTATACATGAAAGGAATTCTCTTTAATAGAGACCTCAAAACAGAGGAACCATAAATTACAGATGACTTCTAATTGGAAAAGACCTTTTAAGTATTTAGTTCAATCCTACCATTTTACAAATGAGGAAACTGTGGATCGAAGGGTGTTTTGTCCAACATCACACAGATAGCAAGTGACAGAGTCATGTTTTGAACTCAGATCCTCTGATTCAGTATGATTTCCACTGTGCTACAATGCCTGTGTTAATTATGAACATGAAAAAAAAATGTAAGAACCTGGTTGGGGCAGCTAGGTGGTGCAATGGATACTATGGTTGCAATTGATACTCCTGGAGTGTTGGGTCTGGAATAGAGAAGACCTGAAATCAAATTTGACCTCAGGCACTTACTAGATGGGTGACCCTGGGTGAGTAACATAACCCTGTTCATCTAGGTTTCCCCATCTATAAAATGAGCTGAAAAATGAAGGGAAATCACTTCAGTATCTTTGTCAAGAAAACACCAAATGGGGTCATGAAGAATTGGACACGACTGAAATGATTCAACAACAACAAGGAAAGTAAGCGATTTAGAGTTGAGGTTCAGATGCCCTCAAATGTAGCCATGACTCCAAATCCTATGGGATTATGCTTCCAACCCAACACAGCCCATAGGTTACCCCAAGGCCAATGTATACATCCTGAGGAGCTTTACACTAGCACAACCTCAGAAATGTGGTGGGAAAGAAAGAGAATATGAAAAAAAAATAACAAAATAGAAGACAGACCAAAAGTCTAATAGTAATGTGGGAGACAATGTGATTTAGTGGAAAAAGCACTAGGTTTGGAGTTAGAGGATCAGGGTTCCAATCCAACTTTGCCATGGATTACTTGTATTACCTTGGGCAAGTCATTTAACTTCAATAGGTTTCAATTTCATTTTCTATAGAATAAGGATAATGCAAAAAGTGACTTACAAGGCCCCCTCCAGCTCTAAATAGACAATCACTTTGCAGTTCTTGGCCTCAACCTTATATGTCAGACTAAACCTAATAATCTGAAATGAGATTCAGTCACACTTATGTAATGTTGAATAGATGCCATGCATTCAAGGTATGATTAATAAATATTCATTGAGTTGAATGTTATGTAAATAAATATAAGCAATCTAGGGAAGAAGAATACTAAAAATAGAATCCTACACTTATATCAATCAACAAGCATTCATTTGGTGCCTACTATGTGCCAGGCACTATGTTCTCATTGTTCAGTCATTTTTCAGGCATGTCTGGCTCTTGGTGACCCCGTTTGGAGTTTTCTTGGCAAAGATATTGATGTGATATGCCTTCATTTTCCAGCTTATTTTACAGATGAGGAAACTGAGGCAAACAGTTAAGTGACTAACCCAGGGTCACACAGCTGGTGAGTGTCTGAAGCCAGATTTGAATTCAAGAAGATAAGTCTTCCTGACTCCAGGTCCTGGCTACTCACTATTGTGTATGTTGGAATATAAATCAAAGAATGAAATAATCTAAACTCACAAGAAGCTTATTTTCTAAGGGAACCAAAAACAAGGATATAATCAGCATATGCTGATATTATATTATATATCCATTACATACATATATAGTATTATATATAATGATATAACATATTTATCTATTCTATATAATATGTGTAATATCTATTCTACAGATAAAAAGAGAATAAATATGAAATATCTAAATGCAAGATAGTTTGGGAGGGAGGGCACTAGCATTTGGGATCAGGAAAGTCTACCTGAACTACATCTTGAAGAAAGAAAGGAATTCTATGATGTGGAAGTAAAGAGAATGTGCATTCCAAGCATGGGGAAAGATCAGCACAAAAGTGTGGACATGACAGCTTGAGTGCCATGTTTGAAAATAGACAGAAGGGCTTTTCAGCTGGCTCATAGAAAGTGAGAGGGGGAGTTATCTGGAGTGAAAAATAGGTTGGTGCCAGGATATGATGAGTTTAAAAAGATAATCAAAGGAGCTTATATATTCTAGAGGAACTAGGGAGCTACCAGAGTTTGTTGAGTAGAATAGTGACGTGTTCTTTTTCTGCACTCAAGGAAAATCACTTTGTCAGTAGTGTGAAGGGCCAAGTGGAGTGAAGAAAGACTCAGGCAGAAAGACCAACTAGGCTGTTGTTTTAAGAAGTGATGAGGGCCTTAACTCAGATGGTAACTGAGTGAGTAGAAAGAAAGAGTTGGGTGTGAAAGATGCCATGGTGGTAGAAATGGCAAGAAGTGGCAAATGATTGGATAGACAGAGTGAAAGAAAAGGAGTTAAATGTTATGAAACTAGGAGTCTAGAAGAATGACAGTGTCTGACAGAAATAGGGAAGGATGGAAGATGGCATTCTGGGAGGGAAAAATGTTCTTTCCTTTATCATCCTATTGAGTTTAAAATGTCTCCAAGACACCCAGTTTAAAAGGCCCAATAGATAGCTGGTGAATAAGCAACATGGTTTTATGGCCAAATCATATTTAGAATTGTTGAAGAGTCCCCTAATCCATACCCTCCCTTTCCTTAGATCAAAGTGGAGACCTCACTTTGTGAATTTGTGGAATGAGAAGAAATAGAAATCCTCAGAAGGTAGATGCTTCATTCTCAGGGTTAGATTTAACTGCACAAAACACGTAGGGTAAATTTCTAGACTTTCCCCACTAGCATCTTAATTTTTTAGTTACAAGGTTGTTTTCCCACTTTCATCACTACCCCTTTGCCCAAAATGAGTAGAGTAGGGGAGAGGGAAGGAAGTAAAGCAAAGAAAGAAAATGCATGTTAATTGAAAATTTTTAAAAATTTTAAGTGTTCCCCACTCTTTAGTACAGTCTTCTGAAAAGTCAGGAAAATGTTTATTTACTCTATGTATTAATATAGCCTTACCATAACAGATATTTAGCAAGACCATATAGTATAAGAAGAAGAGCATTGCTAATTAGAAGGCAATAATTCTGGATTATTTCCATTAACTTAATATAGGACCTTAAGAAAATGGCTTGACCTCATTGTATCTCAATTTTCTCATAAGCCATGTAAGAATAGCATTACTTAGCTCAGGATTTATTGTGTGAATTAAATGAAATAATAGAAGTGAAAGTACTATACAAAACTAAACTTTTTCACCTGTTATTTCTCAACAATGATATGTTGCTATGACTAGAAACAGGGGTGGGAAACCTATGGCCTCCAGGCCACATGTGACCCTCTAGGAACTCAGATGAGGACAGGTCACACTTGAGGACCTGTAGGGCCACATATGACATCCTCAAGTGCAGCCCTTTGACTGGATTCAATCCTAGAGGGCCACATGTGACCTCGAGGCCACAGGTTCCCCAACCCTGAACTAGGAAATATTGAGGTATTGAGGAAAGAAGCTCAGCCTTAGACTTAGGAAGTCCTGGGTTTGGGTCTTGCTTCTGACAAATTTTAGTTGTGTGACAATGGGCATGTTATTTAATTTCTCAGTGGTCCAAGCAACATTCAAAGACTATAAATTCTAGGTAAATTGCTCCTGGACATTGGTCGAAGAATTTTCCACATCAAAAATTTCCTACATAGATCTGGGTATAAAGGCTTATACTGTAAGCAATCCGGGAAAGCAAGGAATAGTTTACCTATCAGATTTATGGAGAGGGAAGACTTTATGACCAAACAAGAATTAGAGAGCATTATAAAATGCAAAATGGATAATTTTGATTATATTAAATTGAAAAGCTTCTGTACAAAGTCAATACCAAGATTAAGAGGGAAGTGGAAAATTGGGAAAGAATTTTTACAACTAATGTCTCTGATAAAGGCCTCATTTCTAAAATATACAGAGAATTGAGTCAAATCTAAAAGAATACCAATTGATAAATGGTCAAAGGATATGAACAGGCAGTTTTCGGAGGAAGAAATTAAAGGTATCTATAAGCATATAAAAATTCTCTAAATCACTATTGATTAGAGAAATGCAAATCAAAACAACTCTGAGGTACCACATCTCACCGGTCAGATTGTCTAAGATGACAAAACAGGAAAATGACAAATGCTAGAGAGGATGTGTAAAAATTGGAACACTAATGCATGTGAACTGATCCAGCCACTCTGGAGAGCAATCTGAACTATGCCCAAAGGGCTATAAATAATTTCATACCCTTTGACCCAACAATACCACTTCTAGGGTTGTATCCCAAAGAGCTCATAGAAATGGGAGGAAGACCCATATGTACAAAAATATTTATAGTAGCTCTTTTTGTGGTGGCAAAGAACTGGAAATTAAGGGGATGTCCTTCAATTGGGGAATGGCTAAACAAGTTGTGGTATATTGAATGTAATGGAATACTATTGTGCTATAAGAAATGAGGAGCAGATGGACTTCATATTTACCTGGAGAGGCTCATATGAACTGATGCTGAGTGAGAAGAGCAGAACCAGGAGAAATTTGTACACAATTATAGGCACAACGTATGTGTGATGACCAACTTTGATAGACTGGACTCTTCTCCTCAATGCAGGGTTATAAGACAACTCCAAAAGACTCATGATGGAGAGAGATGTCTACATTCAGAGAAAGAATGAGAAAGAATGGAGATTGAATGCAGATTGAAGCAAACCACCTGCTCTCTTTATTTTTCTTGTTTGGTTTTGTTTCCTCTTTCCCATTGTTCATTCTATCAGATACAATCCTCCTTTATAACCTGACTAATGTATAATGTGAAAGTATTTGCAGATCCTATACTTGATTGTATGCCACCATGGGGGGCGGCAGTTAGAGGGGAGGGAGAGAGAAAAAATGTGAAACTCAAGGGACTGTGGAACCGAATCTTGTAAACTAAAAGTAAACAAACAAATTAATAAAGACCAATAAAATTTTTAAAATTCCCTATGTAGATGTAATCATAAATCTAGACCCCAACTTTATCTTCTTCCTTTAAATAGAGATGGGGAAGTGAAGGAAATAAACATTTATTAGGCACCTACTATGTGGCAAATACCATACTAAGTATTTTACAAATATTATCTCATTTGATCTTCACAAGAACCCTAGGAGGTAGGTGAGATTATTATCCCCATTTTAGAGTTGAGGAAACTGAGGCAGAATGATCAAACAATTTGCCTAGGGTCACATAGCTATTGTCTGGGGTTGGATTTGAACTTAGGTCTTCCTGACTTCAGACCCAATACTCTAACCACCACCGTTGTTGTTTGTCCTTTATTCTCGAAGAAGACCATGACATCAGGAAGGGGATGCCATGACATGCAAGTGAATTGGATTTAAGTGAGGTAGGACTGTACAAAGTCACCAACCTCACTTTCTCCTCCAGAGCCATCTGGGTCCGGTGGTCATATATAGATCGGGATGACTACCACCTAGCTGGCTCAAACAGTGTTAGATTATAAATTTAGAGATGGAAGGGACTTTAGAGGTTATCTAGTTTAATACTATCATTTTATAGATGAGGAAAATGAGGACCAGAGAAGTCAAGTGATTTCCCTTAGCTCCCAAAGCTAGTGAGTTACAAAGTCAAGTTTCATTCCCAAGTCCCCTTCTCCAGACTCAGAACATCTAACATTTCAGCATCATCCCTTTAGTGCTATGTAACTTACTAAATAGAACTCAGTACTTTTATTTTTTTAAGCAATATGATATATTTCTTTTATCTGGAAATTTAATTAGAAACCCATTCACCAACACAGAACTGTTACTGAATGTATAGTATAAAAGACAATAGTATTCTCATTTTTAAAGCCTCCATTCAACAAGAATTCCACTCCTTGCACTAAAGACTTTCAAAATAATTTCCTGATGCCAAAGGCATTCTTTCTTTCTCTCTTTTATGAAGAATTCGCTGTCAAGTGAGCAGGATAAATTTGATATATTTGACTTTCAGTGTTGGAAATCTGATAACAAATCTACTAAAATGAAAGAAAAGACTAATTAAATATAAAACAATAAAGCTGCTAATTTTTTTAAACTAACTTCACTGTCCCAGAATTTTTCTCTGTATTCTTATTTCCACTTTTCATATTCTGTTTTCCTCTCTCTCTCTCTTTTTATCTTTGCTCCTACAGTCAGGATTTTCACTAAATAAATACCCAGCATGAGTTAGTAGGGAGTTATTAAGTCAATACTGCTTCTCATACTTGAAAGGGTACCCAGTATCTTTGAATTCTCCAGGGCGGTTTCAATCCAAACAACCAGGATGTATACTTTAAGAACTTAGTAATGACCCCTCAGGACCTTCACAATGAACACTGTGAGTATATAATAAATAACTTGGCCTCTGACAAATGCGGTCCTGCAGACTGGCCTGCCCACTCAGCCAGAGAACTGTGATTTGTATTCCCCATTTGTATCTCTCTTATGGCATCTGTCATAAGCTGCCTTGTCTCATAAGTTACTTTTGCACTTGTCAGAATCCCCAAATTAGATTGTAAGCTCTGGCAGACACCAACTATGTACTTATTTTTATACCTTCTTTAGCCTACTCAGCACAAGCAAGAGCCTCTGAGGCAAATTCAAATAGATACGAGAAGGGGTGAGGGTGGTTGTGACACTAATCCACACAAAAAGAAGCCTGTAACCACATATTGGCTAAGTTTTAAAATACAGCATTATCGATGTTTTATTATATATTTTTTTATTTTGTTGAATATCTCCCAATTACATTTTAAAAATTTGACCCTTCTGATCTAGAGACTTTGTCATCTGTAGGGAATCCTTCACGGATGTTTACTCTAGGCTAGGTCTCCTTGATGACAGTTGACAACACCTCTAGGCAACCAATATCTTCATGTTTTCACTTGGCTTATATCAATAAGCAGAGGGTTATCGAAGTTATCTCTGCTATTACATCTTTTAGGGAATCTTCTGTAATTTAGGCATTTGCCTGGGAGACATTGTGTTGAAGAATAACCTTAAAGGAAATTTTAATTCTTCAAATCAAATATTTATTTTTTGATAGTCAACAAACTATAGGCACAGCAAAATCTCATATTATCTGCACTTTCCCATAAACTATAGGAATATGTGTGTGTATGTATGACTATAAATACATCTGCTATGGAATATTATTTGCAGAAGCCTATATACTTCCTACTTGTACCTTCATCAAGGATGGCTTTAATGTGTAAGTGGTGTTTTCTCCCAAGTGTTTTGTAGATATGTGAAAGTAAGATAAAAATACAAGTGGGTAGTTTTTAATATTATTGTGGTCAACTTTGGGAAGTAACAATAAGGTCTGATTTCTTTTTTTTTTTTTTGGAGGGGCAATTGGGGTTAAGTGACTTGCCCAAGATCACATGGCTAATAAGTGTTAAGTGTCTTAAGGTTGGTCCTCCTGACTCCGGGGCTGGTCCTCTATTCACTGCACCACCTAGCCATCCATGAAGGTCTTATTTCTTTTAAAGTCTTTGGTATGCTTCTCTCTTCCAGATATTTTGAGAGTTTATTTCTTTTTCTTTTTATACACATTCACATATGTATTCATATGCCCATATACCCTCATATATAGACATATATATATATATATATATATATATATATATATATATTTCTATTCCCTTCAACTACTGAGAAAAGTTTCATCAGTTACAATGATTGTTTATCCATGTAGGAATGTTAATAGTTCAACTTTGGTAAGTTCCTTATGATTTCTTTTCCCTGTTTACCTTCTCATGCTTCTCTTGCTTCTTGTGTCTGAATGTCAAATTTGCTATTCAACTCTGGTTTTTCATCAATAATGCTTGAAAGTCCTCTATTCCACTGAATGACCATATTTTCCCCTGAAAACATGATACTCAGTTTTGCTGGGTAGGTGATTCTTGGTTTTAATCCCAGACCCTTTGACCTCCAGAATATCATATTCCAAGCCCTTTAATCCCTCAGTGTAGAAACTGCCAGATCCTGGGTTATCCTGATTGTGTTTCCACAATATTCAAATTGTTTCTTCCTGGATGCTTGTAATATTTTCTCCTTAATCTGGGAATTCCGGAACCTGGCTATAATATTCCTAGGAGTTTTCTTTTTGGGATCTTTTTCAGGAGGTGATCAGTGGATTCTTTCAATCTCTATTTTGCCCTCCACTTCTAAAACATCAGGGCACTTTTCTTTGAGAACTTCCCAGAGGATGATTTTTAGGTTCTTACTTTGATCATGGCTTTCAGGTAGTCCAATAATTTTTAAATTATCTCTCCTGAATCTATTTTCTAGGTCAGTGGTTTTTCCCATGATATATTTCACATTGCCTTCTATTCTTTCATTTGTTTGGATCTGTTTAACAGCAACTCGATTTCTCATCAAGTCATTAGCTTCCATTTGCTCCAATCTAATTCTGAAGCAATGATTCTCCTCATTGAGCTTTTGATATTCTTTTTCCATCTGGCAAATTCGGCTTTTTAAGGCATTCTTCTCCTCGTTGCCTTTTTGAGCCTCTTTTGCTATTTGAATTAGTCTATTTTTTAAGGTGTTATTTTCCTCAGTCAGGCTGTTGACTCTCATTTTGTAATTTTCTTGCATTGTTCTCATTTCTCTTCCCAATTTTTCCTCCACTTCTCTTATTTTCTTCTTAAGGTCCTCTATGGCCTGTAACCAGATCGTATTTTCCTTTGAAGCTTTTGGTGCAGGAGTTCTGACTTCACTGTCTTCCTCCTGTTCCATGCTTTGCTCCTTTTTGTCCCCAAAATAGGAGTATAATGTTGGAATCTTCTGTCTGCTTTGTTTCCTTTGCCTGGTCATGTCGCCCCTCAGTCACTTGACCCCTGGGCTTTTTGCCACAGTAGGACTCTGCCACCAGACAGGGGAGTTTTCGTCCCAAACGCTGGGGTTTTCTCAGCTGCCAGAGGTATTAGATGGGTGCCCTCTCTGAGGTCTCCACATGCTCTGGCAAGCTGGACACACACCCTAGGACCTCCACCCTAGACTGCAATCCAGATCCAAGCAGGTTAAAGCAAGAGCGGTTACCCCTCAGACTGGTGCTTGGTCCCCCTACACTCTGCAGGCCAGGAGCTGAAGCTGCCAGGTGGTGCTGGCTGGCTGTGCCTGCAGCTCAGCGGCTTCTCACCCCGGGGGGCAAAAGCCACTCATTCCCACTTACTGGGTCCCAAAGTCCAGCCTGCACTGACCTCTCACTTTGTCCTTCAAATGTATGTGTTGATAAATCTGGAAACAGCCACAGCTGCTGCTGATCTGGAGTCCCTCTGGCTGGTTGGTCAGGCCCACCCTGGGGCTAAAGCCTCGGCATGGGGCTGGGCTCGGCTCCCAGAGCAAAGCGCTGGCGAATTCCTGCCGGCCTGCAGGGCTGTTCTCAGCAGGAGGTTAGCTTCTCTGTGTCATTTTGTGGGTTCTGCAGCTCCAAAGTTTGTTTAGAGTCCCCTTTTTACATGGATTGGGGAAGGTGGAAGCCAGGGAGGTCCTGTTCTAGTCTGCCATCTTGACTCCACACCGAGAGTTTATTTCTTTATATCTTTGAAACTATATTTCCTCCAGTGTGGACCTCCCCTTTTTATCCTTGGTTTATTTAATCCAGCTGCTTTTTGTTTTTGTGTGTGCTATTCCTACTTTCTCATCCATATGTCAAAATTTCACAAGGTTCTTTGACAGGTGTGACAACACAAATAATTTTGTTTGACAGCTTTCAGACCATTAAGTATGGAGAGGCATAAAACTGTGAGTTTAGTGCTCACTAAACATGTTCAGTACTGTTGTGGATGATGTCCTGTCCAAATATAAGAGGGATTTCCCATGGATGGTGAAGTCCTTCCACTTGCACTTGTTAGGGGATGACATTATGTTGATTGCATCAAAGTCCAGAATATCACAATAAGATTCATAATCACACAGAAAAAAACAAGTGGATGAAAAGTACCTATTACCTGGTGTGATAGTAATGGCAATTAAAGATTCCCCTGTATTGGCTTGGTTTTCAAATTGATTGTGTTAAAACCCAGAGTTTGTTAATCCCACCTGTGGGATGGGCTTGTTGATGTGAAAAGAAAGTCCTGAATTGGGAGGAACTGGTGATGTAGATTTGGAGAGACACTAGAGAGAGGCGGAAGATCTTTTTGGAAGCAGCACCTCGTGGAGAGAGAGAGACTAAGAGAATTGCTGGTGGCCGTTTTGAATTGCCCTGGACTTTTGAGACCTGCCCCCTGAGCTGCCAAGGACTGAGGAGACATGGCTGTTTTGCTGGTACTTTGTCTGTCTGTTTTGATGTTGTTTTGCCAGATTTGTCCACTGGTGAAAGACAGTCCTTTTGTTGAAGAAGTCCTGGAACCTGGCATTTGGTTAAGAAGCCCTGAGACTGTCCTGCAGACAGAGAGTGAATACTGTCCACTGGTGAGGGACAGTACTGTTGTTGCAGGGGTCTGGAGACTATCCTGCAGACAGAGTGAATACTGTCCACTGGTGAAGGACAGTGCTGTTGTTGCAGGGGTCTGGGAACCTTTCTGTTGGTTCAGAAGCCCTGAAGAAGGATTTTCTTGTTGTATGTTTACAGAAATCCTGGGAGAGGGCTTTGCTAATGTGTTCAGGGGTTCTAGGACTGTTCTACAGACAGAGGACAAATTCATGAAGGGACTGGCAATGTATTTCATGGCCTTGCTAAGCCTTGTCTCCCCAGGAA
The DNA here is from genome assembly GCF_028583685.1 of Petaurus breviceps papuanus. Classification (NCBI taxonomy): domain Eukaryota; kingdom Metazoa; phylum Chordata; class Mammalia; order Diprotodontia; family Petauridae; genus Petaurus; species Petaurus breviceps. The sequence continues at coordinate 34,767,303 of NW_027187378.1, forward strand.
CTAAGATTGCTGAGAACTTGCCTCCTGTCAAGATGAAGAAAAGACCTCCATTTGGGTATTAAGTGCTATGTTTAAACTTGTTGTAACTCTGGGGTAGATTCAATTGTGATCCAGGGGTGGGGAACTTTTGACCTTATGTTTGGAAACTAATCTACATTTGAGAAGAGGGGCTTTGTGGTGGACTTAATTAAGGTATAGCCTAGGGGTGGAGAAGTATTTAGAACAGAGACTTTGTAATTGATTGAATGATTGGAAGATCCTGGGGTGGGGTAGTACTTGGAGATTATTTAATCACACTTAGTAAATGCTGTATTTGGAATGATGTCATGTTTTGATCTTCTCTGTTCTTGGTTTGTCACTAAATAAAATAGAGAGCACCTATGCTGGTATTTTGAACCTGGGAAGTTGCCTTCTTTTGGCATTACATTACACCTGGATAGATAACTGGATAGATTGCTGGATAGACAACTCATACAACTTACTCCTAAGTATCTAGATCTTGGATAAACACTGAGGCAAACAATGAAAAGAACTTAGAATTGGAGAAGAGAAAGGGAGTGGCCTGGATTTCCTTGGAATAATTACGCAATGTGTTTAATGATTACATGCTTTTCCCTGGAACAAAAGACTAAGACAAAGTCTCCAAAGAATTCTAATTTCAGGGTACCCAAAGAGAAATAGAGAAGTATGTGGTGAGTATGGGCAGCCTAAAAAATATTACCAATGATGAATGGCACAGGAGAAACTGCATAAAAATATCATCTGATAGCAAAGGATTGGAAACAAAGTAAGATGCCTGGGGAATCCTAAACAAATTGTGGCACATGAACATAATGGAATAATGCTGTGCTGTAAGAAATTAAGAATCTGATGAATACAGAGACGCATCAACAGATTTGCATGAACTGAACAGAGACAAGAAAACAAAATACACAATGACTACAACCATGTAAATTAAAAGAACATACACATGTACACACTAAAAAACAAATTAACTAATATGAATGTTGCAAAATACCAAAGAAGAAGTATGACTCTAAAGAAGATATATGAGAAGATAATTCCACCTCACTCCTTGAAAGAAATGGGAAGTCCACAAGAGTGGTACATTGCACATCGTTTTATACTTTTTAAAAAAAATATTTTGGCAAGTTTTACTGATTTCTCCCTTTTTTTCCTTTTTTTAATCTTTAAAATATTGTTATGTGGGATGACTCTTGAGAGGAAGAGGTGGAGGCACACTGAGGGGAATATTGGTAATTTAAAAACACATCAACAAAAACCCATCAAAAAAATATCATCGGAGAGACATATGATTAGAAAATGAGGTAAGCCAGTCATGTTACAAGAGCAAAGGACAACCAATGGATGATCTTTTTTTCCCCAGATTTGGAGCAAGGTTTCTAGTACATTGGGTGGAGTCTCTGTAGCAGATTTTTTAGAAGATAAAAGTTGTATATTATGAGAAGTATGAAAGAATTGCATACTTTCTCCACTAGAGGAAGTAATAATAACTGACATTTATTAGGACTTTTAAATTTGCATAACACTTTGTATACATTATTTCACTTGTACTTCACAACACCCCAACACTTTAAGACACCCCTATAGGCTTTATGTGGGGGCAGCTAGATGGAGCAGTAGATTGTACATGAGTCAGAAGACAGTAAAACCTGAATTCAAATCCAGTATAAGACACTAGCTGTGTGACCCCAGGAAAGTCACTTAATCTTGTTTGCCTCAGTTTCCTCATCTGTAAAATGAGCTGGAGAAGGAAATGGCACACCACACCAATATCTTTGCTAAGAAAATCTGAAAAGGGGTCACAAAGAGTCAGATATGATTGGAAAAATGGCTAAACAAACATAGGCATTATTATTCAACTTTTACAGATGTAGAAACTAAGGTTGAGTGGTTAGATTACTTATGGTCATATAGTTGGTAAATATGAGGTAGGATTTGAACTCAGGTCTTCCTGACTCCAATTATAACTCTCTTACTACTGGGGACATCGCCTCTCCATCACCATTGATAAGACCTCAGATCCACAAAAATATGGCAGCACTCATTACTCATTTCCCTCTGTGGGAGACTGACCATGCCCAAAGACCTTAGGTTGGTAGGTCCTCTGGACCACAATCAGTGACCACTCTTTTAGAGTAGCCTGCCTCCTATCTGAACAAAGAAATAAAGAAGTGGAAAGAGAATAGGATACTATTAACAACAGACAAAATAGACTTTGCGAGAGGAATTCTACCCCAAGAAATAAATTGTCAAAATAATTGAGACCAAGTTACAAAAAATCTTATTCAAAGTTTTCTTTTTTTAATTAAAATTAAGAGGAAAAATTATCATGGTGTCATAAAAAATGGAAAAGATAAGAGCAAATTCAGTGACTGTTGAGTTTATATTGTTACACATTTACTAATTTATTTAGCTCTTGTTTAGACTAAATTAGGTTTGTTTTGGAGATTTATGTCATCGGAACGGGAAATGTTAAGCACGGAGAAGACAGAGGAAAAAACAGACCCATGTCTGGGAATTGTTGTATCTGAGAAAAGCAACACCAATTGTAGGCCATGGAGGGGGCCCAGAAGGCACCCGTGGTGGGTGGACAGGTTATGAGAAGGGACCAACAGAGCCCCTGGGACACCCAGAGGCCACTGCCAGAGGGCTATACCCAACCTCTCCCCAGGAAGTGGGGCATCTGGTGGCTTCCTATTTTAAATAGCTATTCTTGAGAATTTGGCATCCAAGCAGTCTAAATAAAGGAGGAGGTGGGAGTAGAGTAGGAGTAGTAACCCTTACAGCAAAGAGATAGATGCCTTTGGAGAGATGGGTAAAAGAAGAGGGGGGGATGAGGAAGGGAACAAGCTTCTATAGAGAGCCTTCTATGTTGCAGGCACTGTGCTAAATGCTTTTGATAAATATTTTCTCACCACAACCTGTGAGGTCAGTGCTATTGTTATCTCCATTTTAGAGTTGAGAAAACACACAGAGAAGTTAAGTGACTTGCCCAGGGTCATACAGCTAAGAAGTATCTGAGGCTTGATTTGAACTCAGGTCTGCTTGATTCTAGGCCCAGTACTCCATCCACAGCACCAACTAGTTGCCTAAGAAGGGAAAGCACATAGTAGTTTAATAATTTCCCCCATACCTTCAAAGTATCATACTAGAGATAGAAGAGGCCTTATTAGGGATCAACCACTTCATTTTAGAGTGGGGTCTTGCAAATGAAGGTCCCACTGAAGGGAATTAAATTTCCCAAGGTCAAGGTTCAGTCATCTCTCACTCAAAGTGAAGTTGAGCTGAAGAAGAGTTGAATGTAGCAAATATACACACACATATGTATATATTATATATGTGTATACATATATACAAGTCTATATGTTCACATGCACAATATGGATATATGTATATGTATAAACTGTTAGAGCTACAAAGGGGCAGCTGGGTGACACAGTACATAGAATGCTGAGCCTGGAGTCAGGAAGATTCACCTTCTGGCCTCAGACACTTACTAGCTGTGTGACCCTGGACAAGTCACTTAATCTTATTTACCTCAGTTTCCTCATCTGTAAAATGAGCTGGAGAGGGAATGGCAAATAACCCCAGTATCTTTGCCAAGAAATCCCCAAATGGGGTCACAAAGAATCGGACATGACTAAACAACAGCGACAAAGCTACAAAAGTCCTCAGATACCACCTCATCCAATCCTCTCGTTTTACAGAGGAAGAAACGCACCCGAAGGACTAGAACCATGGTCTCCTAACTCCAATTCCTTGGCTCTTCCAGTCTGATCACTAAAACATTGCTTCTGTTGAAAGTGGGGTGGAGAATGACTCCTAAGCTACAGTTACTGCTGGTTCTTGCAGAAACTGTGGTTCCTTGTCTGCTCCCTCAGGATGACAGCTGAACAGGGAAGGAGCATTCCCTCAGTATTTAAAGATGCATCCCAGCCCCAAACTTACCCCACTCCCTAGGCTTTATGTTGAAGCAAAATTTGAGATGGGAGAAGGGAGGATAAAACTTTGAGGGAAGGAAAAGTTCCCCATGATGGAGTAAGAAAAGAAATCCCCAAACAGGCATGGACTTACCCCAAGGCAGTCACCAGGCAAGGACTTCCACTGAGACTAAAGGAAGGAAAGAAAAACAATTGTTAAGTGCCAACTATGCTTTAGAAATGTTTATCTCATCTACCCCAGGAGAATTACTATCCTATTATTACTATTATTATCCTCATTTTAGAGTAGAGGAAGTTGAAAGGGATGGAAGGGGTCTTGTCCAGATTCACACAGCCAGTAAGTATCTGAGATCACATTTGAACTCAGATCTCTGACTCCAGGGCCAATACCGTGCCACCTAACTCTTCCCAGCCTCATTCTACCTTTGTTATTGTTCATTTGTTTCAGTCATGTCCAACTCTTTGTGACCCCATTGGGGTTTTCTTGACAAAGATACTGGAGTGGTTTGTTATTTCCTTCTCCCATTCATTTTGCAGATGAGGAAACTGAGGCAAACAGGGTGAAGTGTCTTGCCCAGGGTCACACAGTTAGTATGTGTCTGAGGCTGGATTTGAGTTCAGCACTTCCTGACTTTTAGGTTTGGTGTTCTATCCACTATGCCAGTAAGCTAGCTACATAACCCCTATTCTCTAAGTAAGATGGTGTAGGCTATTTCCTAAGTCATGCTGGTCCTTGGGCTCCTCTCCCTTTTCCTGAAGGAGAACATGCAATGAAGCAGTCCCTAAGCTACTGGCCCAAACGGGACTGACTAGCTAGGCAAGACCTCCTTCTTTACCTCTAGGACTGCCCAAAGCTCCTGTACCCCTAGTCAGCTGGCATTTCATCCTTTCTCTGTCTTCTCTGAGAGAAGCCCCACAAGATGCATATGGAATTCCACCGTTTTCACCCCTATTCTCACCAACCTGTCACCTAGCTATGCCTCATCACCAGACTCTCCAGAAACTTCCTTCCTTAGAGGACCACAAGTACTTTACTAACCTTTTCGACTTCCCACCTTGGGTCAAATTTCCTATACCCTCCAGACCAAAGTCCTAGGAGTCCTAGGCTGGGGATGACTGGGAGTAGATAAAATCTAAAGAACCTGATTGTTGTCTTCAAGTATTTAAAAGACTGTCAGAGAGAAGAACTGTTAGACTTATTTTACTTGACCCCAGAAACAAGAACTAGGAGAAACTGGAGGAACGTATAACCCTTCATCTGCCATCTACATGCCTTTTCGCTGGGGCCATCCCTTGACTCACTTCTTAGAGAGGCCTATTCACTGAATGGGCAATGCTTCACTCAAAGTGAGAACCTGAAAAGACCTTAGCTTAAAAGGGTCAGGGCCTCCCATTGCATCCTGGACCATCTCCAGTCATCCTGATCGATTTCTGGCCACTGGACCCAGATGACTCTGGAGGTGAAAGTGAGGCTGGTTTCTTTGCACAGCCTTCCCTCAAACGAATCAAAGTCAATTTTGAGTCATGTTATCTCCCCCTTGTCATAGTCCTCTTCAAGAATGAAGGACAAACCACAAGCACACACACAAGCACAAGCCTTTTTCTTTCTTTTTTTTTGGGGGGGGGGATTGGGGTTAAGGGACTTGCCCAAGGTCACATGGCTAATAAGTGTTACGTGTCTGAGGCTGGATTTGAACTCAGGTCCTCCTGACTCCAGGGCCAATGCTCTATTCACTGTGCCACCTAGCAGCCTTTTCAGTAGCCATCCCCCAAGCCTGGAATGCACTCTCTCCTCAGCTCAGCCTCATGGAATTCGTTGCTTTTAAGATGGCACCCACGCCTCACCTCCTACATGAAGCCTTTCTTGATCTCCTCGATTGCTAGTGCCTGGCCTCCCAAATTACTTTAAATGTAAACACTTTGTGTTTTTCTGCATTTATTCTCTTTAAATCTTTGTATATTCTTACATAATAGTCCAATCACTTCTAGGCTGAGCACAAAAGATATACATCCATCAATTTGTTGCTTTCCTTATCAAAAAGCATACTCCTTACAAGGAGGGATGATTGTTTCACTCCTTTTATCCCCAGCAGCTATCACAGTGCAAGACACATAAGAGGTCAATATGTGTTTAATAAAGAATTATTGATCGATTGGTTGTTGATTTCAGATTGATACAAGGGAGAACTTCCTAACAATCTGAGCTATACAGAAGTGGGTTGGGTTGCTTTGAGAGGGAGTCAGTTTCTCCTCATTAGAAATCTTTGCACTGAGGCTGAATGATGAAATGAAATATTTTTGTATTCCAAATTTGCATTGGCTCAATTGCTAGTTAGTATGTGTGCCAATCTTAATTGTGTGTATAACTGAATTCAATATGAATGTAATTTTTGATTACATGAAAGAACCTTAAAACAGTAGGTTCAGGATCCAAGCTCTAATTATCAATCAGCAAAAATGTAAAATGCCTCCTATACGACGGGCATTGGGATAGCTACTAAGGATCCCAAAACAAATGGGAAAGAATCACTGCCCTCAAGGATCTTAAATTTTATTAAGGGACACAATAAATCTATTAATAAGAGGATGTAAAATATATTCAAAACAAATAAAAGATAAAGGGAACAAACATTTATATAATACCTATTATGTGCTAGATACCATACCATGTGTTTTTTTATAATTATCATTTACTTCTCACAACAACCCTGGGAGGCAAGTGCTATTATGTATCCCCATTTTATAGATAAGAAAACAGTGGCAAATAGAGGTTAGGTTACTTGCCTAGGGTCACACAGCTAGTAAGACTGAGACTGAATTTGAACTCATCTTCCTGACTCCCAGCCCATTCACTGTGCTATCAACTGTCTCCAATACAAGATAATACAAGAAAATTTTGGAAAGAAGGAACTAGGACCTTGGGGATTCTCAAAAGTCTTCATGAGTCTTAAAAGAAACAAAGGATTATAAGAGATAGAGGAAGGAGAAAAGGGAGTGGGGAAGGAGAGATAGCCTGGGCAAAGGTGCTGAAAGAGAAATAAATGTATGTTGAGGTGTGGAGGAGCAGGAAAGAAAATTTGGCTGAACTTATGAATGTAGAAAAGGATGGATAATAAAGCTGGTACATGCCTAGAAAAGGCAAGGGATTTGAATCCAGGACCTCTGAATCTACAGGCAGTTCTATTATTATAAATTCGTGTTTGTGGGATTGGATTGGATAGTGATAATACTGTGAATTCCCTTCATTGGAAGAGTATTTGAAATCTGCATGATTCAGGGGAAAGACATTCATGCTTTTAGTAAGACCTAGTTCCCTCTGTTGTTCCTTTCAATCCTGAAATCCTAGAATTTTGATTCTATAATGTCTTGTTCTTTGGTTGAACAAGATAAAAGGAAATGAAGTGAAAATATTTTCCCAAATGTTTTCATTTTCTTCGCATCCCATCCTTTCTGGGTTTTAATTTATTTTTATTTTTCTCCTCTAGATCCTAAACCTGTCTCTTGATGTCATACTTTTATGGCTTTTGATAATTGAGAACTGTAAATTAAAGGGCAGAATGAAAGCAACTAGTCAACGTTTAGGACACAGAGTAGAATTGAAGAGACTGACCTGATTTTAAATGCCTAATGAATGAGTCAAAGCTCAGAAAGGTCCTGTTTCAGCTGCTACCCTTAACAAAACTTAGATATCAGGCTTTAACATTTGCAAAGTGCTTTGTAAATATTATCTTATTTGATCCTCACAACTACCCATCAAAGCAGGTGCCATCACCCCCATTTTACAAGAGAGGAAACTGAGGCTGAGAGACTTTAAGCGACTTGTTTAGGATCACAAAGTTAACCTCTGGAGCAGGATTTGAACTGTTTCCCTGACTACCAAGTCCAGAAGTCGATCCATTGCACCATTGTCCCTAACTTTCATGGAGGTTTGGAATGCATGAAGGACTACCACAGATATAAATAAGTGTCTTAGGTACAGAAAAATAGTAAGTAACCACATCAGAGAGTCCTAAAGGATTGACTGTCAGAGGACACCATTAATTTGCTAGTTTTAGAAGTAAGGGAAAGGTTCCTTGCTTTTTTCAGACCAAAAGCATTGAGGTTGCAGCATTGGGGTCAGTGGTGATTCAAAGCCAGATACCTAAGGGCTCTTCAGAGCAGAGGCAACTGTTGCCTGCGCCAGCAGTTTGTGACTTTTCAAGAGGCAGGGGTGGGGCTGCAGAGCTCCAAGTCATCTGGGTGTGTGTGACCCGTCTGGGGAGACGCACGCAGGGAGCGGGGTTTACTCTTTCAGTTTTTTGAGTTTAATAACATTGATCCTGCCAAACTCTGCGGCCTGCCGCTGCCGGTCCCTTCCTCCCCTCTCCCAGAGTCGCTGTTCCTCGGTCAGCCGGAACTGAAAGGCCGTTTGGATAGACCCCGCGCAGGTGAGTTCGGGTTTACAAGTGGGGTTGGGGGTGGGGAGAATTGGCGGGGACTGGGAAGTCGGAGAGAGGAGAGAGTGGAACCCGTGGGGGAAGTGAAGTAATCGGGGGTAGGCTTCCATGGGGTGGCAGGCAAGGGAGCGTTCTTGGGACCGAGACTAAAAGTTCTGTGCTTGTGGCTGGGGGAGGGGGAATGAAGTCGGAAGAAAAGGTTGCCCTGGACTTGAGGCTGAGGAAAGGAAGCGGGCTTAGCTTCCTGCCTTTGGCAGAGATCCGGGTAGGAACTGGTGAGGCGAGGTGAGGTGAGAAGGGTAGTGTGGATGGGAGAAGGCTGGGTCTAGGGCTAGCCCCACTCTCCTCCTCCTCTTCCGCACTTCCATCCTGGGTTCCATCCTCTTGCTCCCTGCCCCCAGGCGCTAGCGTTTGGACTAGCTCTGGTGTGTGGTGAAGACTGGGGGCGGGATGTGGCTGGCGGACAGGTGTCCGATGTCTGATATTTGGTGTCTGGTGTCCGCCGCCGCAGGCAGGCAGGCTTTGTGAGCAACAGGTCCTGATGAACTGGGGGAGGAGGGGGCGGGGAGTGGTGGTTAGCGCCTGCCAGAGGTGGAGTGGAAACAAGGAGAAAAGGGTTGGAAGGGACTTCTGAAGCATTCTGGGGATCCAGCCTACAAGGGTGACTCTGGTGTACCAACTCTGGGTCAGTGCTTGTGCGTGTGTGTGTGTGTGTGTGTGTGTGTGTGTGTGTGTGTGTGTGTGTG
>NW_027187378.1:34776459-34792335 GCF_028583685.1 Petaurus breviceps papuanus
GTGTGTGTGTGTGTGTGTGTGTGTGTGTGTGTGTGTGTGTGTGTGTGCATGCTCACGAGCCGGATGCCAGCGCTTCTCCAAGCTGGCCCAACCATTCCCAAGAGAAGTGGGAGAGAACTTGTGGTGTCAGAAAATCACTGGGCTGGAGCAGAGAGAAGCAGCCTGGACACCCATCCTGGGGCCAGGCACCTGGACATGCTGGAGCCCAGAGGTGCACGAAGGCACAAATACTCCTGTGGCTCACGGGAACGCGCATACATTCATTCACTTGTTAGGCACAATATCTCACCTACTTCACCCCCTAGGCGGGCATAAGTGCACACCCGGAGTCCTACTCTGTGCAAGCTGCGTGATGGGTTTATAGAACTGGGGAGCTGGGTTATGGGTTCACAGAACTGGGGACATGGGTTATGGGTTCGAATTCTGCCGGGTGGTAAGCACCAATTTATCACTTGTTTGAAGTTGAACAAATGCCTTTTCCTCTCTGGAGGACCTCAGTTTTCTTCATCTGTAAAATGAGGGTTTAGGACTAGATAGTCTCTAAAGATCTTTTCCTTCTCTAAATTCTTTTTTTTTTTTTTTATCAATTGGGGTTAAGTAACTTGCTCAAGGTTACACGGCCAGGTGTTTCTGGGTGGGTGCTAAGTGCCTGAGCCCGGATTCGATCCCAGGTCATCCCGACTGTGGAGCCGGTGCTCTTACTCACTGTGCTACCTGGCCGCCCCACTCTAGATTCTTTAACACGGGCACTTCCTGCACTTTCCCTGGTGCCTTTCGGATTGCTTTTAGAGAGGGCTCCAAACTGGACACGCTTGAAAAACACAAAGGCCAGTCCTTTCCTGTGCCCCAGTGTTTTGGCACCGAGTATGCCCGGGAGCTCAGCAGCCTAGCGTGGGAGGCTCAGGGGACAGAGAACTTGTGCTTGTTGATGGGTGGCTGGCAGACTGGGCCGGCAGGTCGTGGGTGGTGTTCTCAGGCCTGGGGCCAAGTCTCTTAGTAGCCAGCATGGTGGGCGGAATACCCAGCAAAGCCAGTGGCCCCAGGCAGGCAGTGTGAGGCCTTTCCTAATGTCGAGGTCACCCATCAGATGTGCCCACGAAGAGCCTGCTTGTCCTAGAGGCTTGCACTGAGAGGTTATATGTCTTAACCAGGATACATGCAACCAGTAGGTGCCAGAGTAGGAAGCTGAACCCAGGTCTTTCTAAGTCCTTTGATGACTGCCCATCCATAAACTGGAGTACCTTGATTTAAAGTTTGTACTTTCCCCCACAACAGCCAAATTGGTAGCTACCTGGGTTCTCAGTGTTACAGGTGAAAACTTGCATTAGAAAGGGGTGTGTTATAAAGGACATATGAAGAAAGGCACCATCTGCATCCAGAGAAAGAATTGACAAATAGAAGTATGTATAAAATAATTATATGTGTGTACACATGTATGTATGTTTATGTATATATGCATATATACATACATACATACACCTTTTTATGTCTAATGGTAGCCATGGGTAGGGGGAGGAAAAAAAGGGAAAAAACCAAATTTACATTATAATTTTGTTGTATATTTGAAAGGAATAGCAAGTTGTGCATAGTACATTTGCAGTTTCACGTGCGATCATCTTTTATTGTACTATTATGAAAATTCTTGTTTTATTCCATAAATTAAAAAAAAAATTAAAAAAAACAAGGCCAAAAAGAAGAAAGAGGGAAGAAGGGAGCAAACAAGTTGTATGTAATAGACATGCAGTTTCAGGTACTGCCCTTATTTCTTGCATATGGAAATATTTGCGGGCATCTGTCAAAAGCAGAATAACAAGAAATTAAAATCCTGAAAAAGACAGAAAAGGGGTGGGGGTGAGTGGGAAGGTTTGAATTAATGCCTTTATCTGCTTTGATTTGGTTCCTGGTCTATGAATTGACACTAATCCTTGAAAAGACCTGTGAGTTCCTGAGTATGGGTAATCTACTTTCTTTATGAATTGCCATGGCCAAGAGAAGACACTTGGTTTAGGATGGTCAGGTTACAGACACAAGGGCCTCAGCTGGCTATACTGGAAGTGTTTCTACCTTGCTATGATCTTCCAAAGCTTAAACTACATGACTGGCATTCCAAGGCCAGGGTCACCTTCCAACTCCCTTACTGGAAGCCTTGGCAGAGTACTTCAGTGGGTCAGGAAATCAGAATGGGGAAAACCCATGTTAAGCACAGGTCTGTTTCCTTATGTTTAAGCTTCACTCCTGTAGCGCCAAGGCAATATTCACAGCAAATTCCCATTACCACTACATCTTCTCACCTTTGGCATATTTGGTATATACTATATAAGTTAAATGTCATTCTTCAGTTATTTCATAGCATCCCAGAATTTTAGAGTAGGAAGGGAACTTGGAAATCACTTAGTTTAATGAAACCTAGAATTTTGCTGTTGTTGTTCAGTAGTTTTTCAGTCTCATCTAACTCTTTGTGACCCCATTTAGGATTTTCTTGGCAAAGATACTGGAGTGGTTTGCCATTTCCTTCTCCATCTCACTTTATAGATGAGGAAACTGAGCCAAACAGGGTGAAGTGACTTGCCCAGGGTCAAACAGCTAGTCAATGTCTGAGGCTGGATTTGAACTCAGAACAATGAGTCTTCCAGCTTACAGGCCCAGCATTCTATCACTCCATGCTGCCTAAAATCTTGAAAGACTTTTTTAAAATGACACGTCTGTGGGGCGGCCAGGTAGCACAGCGAGTAAGAGCACCGGCTCCAGTGTTGAGAAGACCTGGAGATCGAATCTGGGCTCAGATACTGAGCACCACACCCAGAAATAACTGGCCGTGTAACCTTGAGCAAGTTACTTAACCCCGATTGCTTTAAAAAAAAAAAATGACACGTCTGTGGACACAGCTAGTGATATTTTAAAAGTATTTTTTAATTTATAATTTTTAAATAATACTTTTAAAAGTATTTTTAAATTTATAATCGTTCCGTTTGAGGTCATACAGGCAGGTAGAATCAGAGGCAGTATTCTTTGTCTTACTCCATGCTACCTTTTCCAATTTACAGAGCCTACCTCCCCCAGTCCCTATCACAGGAGGCATTTAATAAATGCCCTCATTTGACCTTTGAGGAAACAGAGGGCCTGTTAAGTGACTTGTCTAAGGTCACATAGCTAGTGTGTGAAGGTATTTTAAAAATCATCTAATTGTTCTCTCCTGATTGTCTCATGTCTTATGGAAAAGATAGAGATTACATTTTATTAATAAGTGGAGAAACTAAGACACCAAGAATTCAAGTAATTTATCTAGGGTCATTTAGTGAATCATTTGTTTAATGAGCGTTATTCATAAAACAGTTACAAGAACAAATGTGTCTTTTGAGATCCCTGGGAGAAATGTGTAAGCCCATGGTGTTAATATTATAGTATTTAAAAAGATATCTGCATTGGTGGATGGATCTCAGGCAAAAGAGTTCCCTATATAGACAAAAACCATAGACTCAGATTCCCCTTCCCCCCCCCCAAAAAAAAAAAACCTAAAAGGAAAATTATTTGGATAGATCAAATTTGAATGGAAGGAGTTGATGTAAGAAACAGAATCCCAATCTTAATTATCTTTCAGTCTCTCCCAGCACCAAGGTTAATCAATGTTAAATGAATGAGTGAACAAATGAATGAGTAAAGTAGAAGATAATTGAAACTGGGACAAGGGAATTTAGAAATCTGTAGAATTGGAGAGGAAAAGGAAGGTTCAGATAAGTGACTGTAATAAATGACTGTATTTTTCTGACTGTATGTGTGCATGTGGGGTGAAGCAGAAAGTATGGATGCCCTACTGAAATTTTCACTGCTTTTCTCTACATGCTTCTAGCACAAGATACTTGTTATAGGATCACACTTTTAGAACATTAAAGGATCTTAGAGGCCATTGTATTCAACCACATAACTTTACAGATGAGGAAACTGAGACTTGTAGAAGTTAAATGACTTGCTTAAGGTCACACATCTACTACCGTGTTTCCCCGATAATAAGACACTGTCTTATTAAATTTTTTGGAAAGAAAAACACCAGAGGGCTTATTTTCAGGGGAGGGCTTATGTTGTCCTGCCTCAGCTCTCCTCCGCGGCACTGCTCTCAATGGCACCAGCAAGCAAATCACTGGGGAAGAACAGGATGACGCGCTCACTGCTGCAGCTCTGATTGGATGCAGCTCGGAGCGCGGCGTGCGTTTCACGGGGGCGGGGTGACGGTGCATACAGAGGGTACCGTAATGTAGCGTGTAGCGCAGGGGATCACCTTCACTACAGTAGCAATCTCAATAGGGCTTATTTTCGGGGGAGGGCTTATTTTAGAGGAATCTTACACAGTAAGGGGAGGGCTTATTTTCGGGATAAGTCTTATTATCGGGGAAACACGGTATTTGGCAGAGGTGCTACACAGCTAGTAGTATAACATTACACAGCTAGTAGTGACAGAGGTAACATTCAAACCCAGGGCCACTGATTCCACATCCAGCTTTCTTTTCAGTCTACCATGTTGTCTGTTGAATATATTGCAGTCAATGAGACTTTTTTGCCTGTGGGGTGATGAGATGATGACAACTAACTTTATATATTACTTTAATTTTTGCAAAACACTTTACAATATTATCTCATTTGATCCTCAAAACAATTCTGGGAGTTATTTTCATTTTACAAATGAGGAAACTGAGGCTCCCAGAGATTCAGTGATTTGCTCAGGGTCACACAGCTAGTAAGTTTCTTGAAGGAGATTTTCTATATTGCAAATAACCTGTAAAGTATATCTTGAGGAGGGGCTTCCCTATATCCTGATAGTTTTCAAGAATAAATGTTTCCTAGGCTAAAGGACAGCAGGACTCTGATCCATGCACCAGTTATGACTTGAGAGGAATTGTGGTAAAGCATGCCTCCCATCATCTCTGCTGAGAAGTGATAGACTATAGGTGGTATAAGGTGGTGGATGACACATATGTTGTTAGATACACATGGGCAATAGCTTGATTTGTTTTGCTTAATTTTATTTTTTTGTTGCAAAGAAATATTCTTGGGGATGGAAAGTCATTAGGAAGTGACCTTAATATAAAAAAGTATCAAAATTTTTTTAAAACAGAAAATGCTGTAGTAATATACAGAGAACTTTGGCATCCAATATGGCTTATACAAGCCTGTTGTTAAATTTGGTTAGAAAGTTCCATGAATCGCTTATAGAAAAGTGGTCAAAAATATAAACAAATGTTTTTCAAAGGAAGAATTGTGAGCAACTATCTAAGAGACATTTGATAGAATGTTCCAAATAACTAATAAGAGAAATATAAATCAAAATAACATAGGAATTTCACCTTACACCCAGCAAACTGGCAAAGATGCCTAAGATGCAGGATAGTGTCAGAAGGGTTGTGGAAAGAGGGATACTGATACATTGCTGATGGAGCTGTAGATTGGTACAACCATTCTGGAAAGCAATTTAGAATCAAACAAATAAAGTGGCTAACATTTATACCTTTTGACCCAACTATTCCACTGCTGGTCACATACTCCCAAGGAGTACTTCTTTTTTTTTGAAGACTCCATATATAACCAAATATTTACAAGACGGCAGTTTATTTATTTATTTATTTATTCATTCATTCATTCATTTATTTGTTTGTTTATTTGTTTGTTTGTTTGTTTATAGAAAAGAACTGGAACAAACCAGATGCCCATCATTTGGAGACTAGCTAAACAAATTGTAGCATATGAATTTTACTCTGCCTTAAGAAATAACAAACAGGCTGATACAGAGGAACATGGAAAGACATATGAACAGATACAAAGTTGAAGTAGATCCATAAAAGCAATATACACAATGACTTTAAAAATGTAAATGAAAAGAGCAGCAACAAAATGTTGTAAATGTTGGAATGTTGTAAAACTATAGTGTTAGAGCTCAGCCACAGAGAAGAGATATGGAAAGATCACACCCTCCCCCCCTCCAAAGATGGAGGTCCATCTCTACAGGTCAGTGAGCACTGGGTATGGAACATTGCATGTGACCTCAGACTTTTTCCAATATAATAACTGACTTTGCTGATTTTTTTTTCTATTTTGCTTTTTGAATTCTTTGTTATAAGGGGTGACTCTGTAAGGAAATGGGAGGAGAGAGGAAGAAATGCAGGTGATATAAAAATAAAAAGTAACATTAGAAAAACTTAATCTAAAAAGTAAAAAAAAAAAACCTAGAGAAATAGGATATTTGGAGGCATTCCCCTAAAATGATAATCAAAGGTGTAAACTTTTAAAAAGGCTCACCCTCTGGGGAGGCTAGGTGGCGAAGTGAATAGAGCCAGCCCTGGAGTCAGGAGGACCTGAGTTCAAGTGTGGCCTCAGACACAACACAAAAACTAGCCGTTTGACCTTGGGCCAGTCATTTAACCCCAATTGTCCTACCTTCCCCTCTCCAAAAAGCAAAAAAACAAAACAAAACAAAAAACTCACCGTCATGTCTGCTCATTAACTTATAGTAAATCTGAACTCCAGATGACTGTGTAAATAGGTGTGAAAGAGTGACTCAGCATGAATTAAACTTTGTAATTGCCAAATCTTTTGAAAACAAAAATAAAATAATGGAAATATTTCCCCTAACACCTGTGATGTTTTCTTCACTTCAGTGGGTCAGTGTGGAAATTTAACCATTCCTTCCATAAATAAAATATTAACATGTTTGTTATTTAGTATCACACCTAAGGAATAAAAATTGCTTCTTACAAATTCAATTTTCTTTATAAGGATTAAGACAGATCAACCTTGGGAATAACTTGAAAGAGATAAGCTTTAGTGGAACTACAGAACTTTTAGTTGTTTTTTAAATAAATCATTTGGAACTTAGCCTGTTCTACTTTCTTCCTCTAACTTTTTTCTTTATGAGTCAGCCAGATACTTGACTGGTTTAGCTCTGAATGTTTACTCAGTAAAGAGTAAGCCACACCTCTGTTTAAATTTTTTTTTTTAATGTTTTCCTGGGATCAACAGGTATGAGTGAGTTTCTTTGATGCAGTATCTCTGGAAATCAGAAGGATAAAGGTAACACTAACTCTCCAAACTTGCCTCAGCTTTCTTTTCCCTGTAGTCCCCCAAGCCTTATGTTCTTTCCTAACCTGTTTATGTGACTTGCGTAAATTATAATAATGGGGTTTAAGTGGCCTGCCTTCTTTTTGGCTAGGTTTTGCAGTTCGAATGACAGACACATTGAACAAGTGGATGGTGCCTAGCTGCAGAGACCAGCTTCCCTGACTCAGGGCATACCTGCATTGCTGGTGCCCCAGCGTATGTGTCTGTCTGTCTCACGTGCAAGCTTTGGGGCGTTCCACAAATACCTGCTTAGGAAGAGACCAAGTCTGGAGGCCATTCTCAAAGACTCTTTGCCACAAGCGTAGGAGCCTCCAGGAGCAGCAGTCATGCTGAAGCAGATACTGTCAGACATGTACATCGATCCTGAACTGCTGGCTGAGCTCAGCGAAGAGCAGAAGCAAATCCTGTTCTTCAAGATGAGGGAGGAGCAGATCCGCAGGTGGAAAGAGAGAGAAACAGCCTTGGAAAAAAAAGAGACGGGATCACCAGGGAAATCCAGTCCCCAAAAAGGTAAGCTTACTCCTGGCTCTCCTTGTTGGGAGGCAAAGTCTGGTCTATGAGTGCCTCAGTGGGAAAGCGCACTTGACTTGTTTTTAAATCTTAGACTAGTCAGGATCACATCGTCTTGGGCATGCCAGGAGCTATTTCCAGTTGGGTTACAAATTACGTGATGTGAACTGGTCTTTAATAGTGTAATTTATAGACTAGTCTTTTATATTCACATACATACATGTACACACAAAATAGTGCTTATCGTTATTCACCTTGGAGCAGATGATTCTTGAAACCAGGACTGATTTTATGCATAGGTCTGAATACTCTGGAGCCTGAAGGATGTGCCAGGCAAAGTGGGCATAGTGAAGATGTTGCCAAAATCTCTCTCCTCTGCTCCTTGAAATGCTACAATTTCTTAGATCATAGAGCACCATAGGAGGAATATATTTGTCCTAACACATAACCTTTCCCTGAGGTTCTTTTCTAAAATGAAGAAACTTGGGGTAGGGGTTGGTATACATTAAGTCACTGAGACTTCCCCATTAACTAATTCACCTGATCTATTTCCTCTGTGAATTGAGGGGAACTTCAGGCAACTGGGTCATTTGATCACAGATCTGGAAGGAACCTCAAAGGTAATCTAGTTACAGATGAGAAAACCAGGGTATTAAGGGAGCTAAATGACTTGTCTGAGGTCACATATGGAGTAGTCGGGTTAGGATTTGAATATAGCCCCTTTCTTTTTCTTCCTTTTCACTAAACCACTCTCTCTCTGTGGATTTCAAGCTTTACCAAAGTCTTAAATTGGAGAAGTTTTGAGTCCCAGCTGGCCACAAAACAGGGCAAGCTTCTGAACATGTTAGAGCTCTAGCTTTGCCTAAGGCATGGCCTGATTGAAAACTTTTAAAATGATACACAGATGCTACCTTCTCCTTAGCATCATGTCATTGATATCTATATTAATTATCTAATAACAGAACATTATTACCGAAATCATGGGCAACATTTTTGTGAATTGTACTAGTGCACCGAAAACCTTCCTTAACTAGCCCTCTTAATTCCATGGCTTTTCCTCTTTTGATTATTTTCTATTTATCCTGTGTATAGTTTGTTTTCTCTGTGTATGTGTGTGTGTGTGTGTGTGTGTGTGTGTGTATAGATAGATATAGGTATATGTGTACTGGTATGTTGTTCCCCCCCTTTCCCCATTAGATTGTAAGTTCCTTAAGGGCAGAGACTGCCATTTTCTTCTTTTTGTATCCCCAGCTCATAGCATTGTGCTTAGCACATAGTAGGCACTTAATTATTTATTGAATTGAACTGTAGGGAAGGTGAATTCACAATTATATGGTGCTTCATATAACAATATAATTATATTGTCTTAAAAATAAAATTCTAATGTTCAGGTTCTGTGCCTTATCTCCCTCAGTGTATACACTCATGGTTCTCTTGATACTCTGGTGAAGGCATCTTATTGATTAGACTGGTTTTGTTTCATTATTAAATAGCTTAGTAAAAAAAAAAAAAAAACTGATACTATTACCCAGAACTTCAGAACGGCAGTTACCAGTTTCACTTGGCTGTTCTACAGGATGCCTTCCCTAATTTTCCTAATTTCTGGTGCCTTACTTCTGTTGATTATTTCAAATTTATTCTGTTTTTTGTCTACTTGTCTCCTTCATTAAACCATGAGCTCCT
This sequence comes from Petaurus breviceps papuanus, assembly GCF_028583685.1. Taxonomy (NCBI): domain Eukaryota; kingdom Metazoa; phylum Chordata; class Mammalia; order Diprotodontia; family Petauridae; genus Petaurus; species Petaurus breviceps. The sequence goes on from NW_027187378.1 coordinate 34,785,757, forward strand.
TCAGATCAGGGAATTACTTTTAACTTTCTTTGTATCCTAAACATTTAGCACAGTGTAGGCATTTAATAAATGTTTTATCGACTGAGTTACTGATTGTTCTGCCCACATACAGAACAGAAGAAAATACAGTGTGCCATTCTTAAAGTTTTTCCCTAGTTTTCAAAAATTGTTTCCTTTGATTTTTGAAAATCAGAAAAATTAAAATATCCAGAGAATACTTTTTAAAAGTCGATTGAAATGCTAATGGATTTGAGGAAATCAATACTTTTTTCATATAATGCTTAAGTTTTTTGTTATTTATTATTATTTTAACCAAACCTGTGATGTCTTTGATATTGGGAACTCCTAGTGAAGATACTTCCTTTACTAACACCCTGCTTTGTAACTTATAGTCTTAGAGAGTTACACAGGGTCCTGGAGGTTAAGTAATTTAACCAAGTTTATATAGTCAGTATATATGAAAGGCAGAACTTGAATACAGGTCTTCTGCCTCTGAAGTCAGCTCTTTATCCACTACATCATGCTGTCTCTAAGTAGTACCTAGAAGACTAGCATATGAGGAAATCAATTTTTTTTTTCTGCACAAGTGAATTTTCCAGAATCAATGGCAAAACTTTAAATTTTAGCAAATTTGCCAAGTTGAATAAGGTAGAAGGATATGATATAAACCCACAAATATAATCTGCACTGCTATTAGGCACAAACAAGAATAAAAGAAATCTATTCCAGAGAGAAAAACTTTATAATAACAATAAAATACATCAAGTATTTACAAGTATAATAACTTGTAAAGTCATGTAAGAGCTATTACTAAAACAATATCAATAGAAATCAAGGAAGAACTGAAAAAAGGAGAGTCATGTGCATTGGTCATGGTTAGGTCAAGGAAATTTAGTAAAAGTATCAATTCTTCCCAAACTAATTTATAGGTTCAGTGTAATAGTAGCCCAAATTTTAGTGGATTCTTTCACAGAATTGAATTAAGCCATAGTAGAATTAATATAGAAAAGTAGGTGAGTAAGATATCAAGAACTATGAAAAAGAAAACCAGGGTCACAATAAGTGACCCTTCCAGATTTAGAGGCAGTATAGTATGGCAGAAAAGGCACAGTCTTTGGAGTCAGGATAACTACGTTCACTTCCAAACTGCAGTGTTAACTAACTGCATGCTGTAGAGCAAGGTACTTAACTGCTCCAAGTCTCATGTCTTCATATATAAAATGGGAATAATAATAATATTTCACTGTCTGTACTTTGTAAACCTCCAAGTGCTTGCCAAGTGGGACAGTTAGAGTGTCAGACCCAGAGTCAGGAAGACCTGAGGTCAAATCCAGCACTTCCTAGCTGAATGACATTGGGCATATCACTTAACATTTTTTGCCTCAGTTTCCTCTTTTGTAAAATGAGGACAATAATAGTGGGTAGCTATTGAGGTAGCTCCCAGGGTTGTTGTGAGGATCAAATGAGATGATAATTGTGGAAGTGCTTATCACTTCACCTGGCACATAGTAAACACTGTATGTGTTAGTTGTTATATTGTTTGTTGTTGTTATTCTATAAATGTGAGCTTTTGAAACATTAGGTACCATGAGAAAACTAGAGAAATAGATAGATGGAGAAGAATAGAGAACCCAGTGCAAATAAGATGTTTATTTGTATAGGGAAGTCTGAATTGGGAAATTCCCTCCATCCATGCTACTTGGCCCCTCCTTAGCAATTCTGAGGCCTGGAGAGTTTCCTGGGGACAATGAGAGGTTACTTACTCAGGGTATCACAGCTATTATTATAAAGGTGGTACTTGAAGCTAAGTCTTCATTTCTGAAGGCAACACCATTTCATATATGAAGTTAGTTGTTGATAAAACCATGCTTAGAAATAAAGGAGAATGCAATTACGATTTAACAAAAGCTGCTGGGAAAGTTGGATAACTAGATGGTGAAAAATGGTGGCACAATAACTAATTGCATCAGTGATATCCACAATAATTAAAACTGGGGAAAAATATTTTTTTCTTTTATGAAGAGGAAAAACATATTTATCAATCCCCCAAATGGAAGAAATTATTTAAACCAAAACTGATGGGTTTGGTCATACAAAGATAATTTTTTTTTGTACAATAGTAAGCTATACCCTTAAAATTCAAAGAACTAAAATGGGGAGAGGATAGAAATATTTGCAGTTAATATATCAGGTAAAGGTCTGACATTCAAGATTTATGAAGGGTATATATGTGTGTGTATATATGGGTATATATATGTTATTATATATATATGGGTATATGTGTGTGTGCATGTGTACACATATATGTGTATATGTACTCACACAGATAAACATATATGTAAAGTAATGTTCCCCAGTGGAGTATGCCAAAGGACATGACCAGATAATTTTTGATGGAGGAAACACAAACTACTTATAACTACATAACAAATTCCCTCATAATGAGAAATACAAACCAAGACAAACTTAGAATTCCATTCAATGCCCAGTAGAATGGCAAAGATAGCAAAAGACAATAAAATTAAAGGTTAACATGGTTTTGAAAAAAATCAGCCCTCAAATATATTGTTGGTTAGACTTTAAACTGGTGGATCCTTTTTGGAGAACAATATTCTATGATAAATTTTTTTATCCTTTGATGCAGTGATTATACGGATAATATTTTATCCTAAAATATCATTTAAAAGCAAAAAAGCATCTAGATGTACAAAAAATGGGGGCAGCTAGGTGGTGCAGTAGATAGAGCACTGGGCTTGGAGTCAGGAAGACTCATCTTCATGAGTTCAAATCCAGCCTCAGACACTTACTAAATTGTGGGATCCTGGGCAAGTCGCCTAACCCTGTTTTCCTCCTTTTCTTAATCTATAAAACAAGCTGAAGAAGGAAATGGCAAACCACTCCAGTATTGTGCCAAGAAAACCCCAAATGGGGTCATGGAGATTAGGATATGACTGAAAAACAACAAAACATACAAAAATGTTCATAGCTACTTTTCTGTCATAGAAAACAAAAACTTGGAAATATACTATACCCACAATGTTTGGAGAATATATAAATAAGTCATGGTATATTAATTTAGCAACATGATATGGTGGATAGAAGTCAGCCTCATAAAGTAGAATGCCTGCATTCAAGTTTTGCCACCAACAGGTATTGGCTTTGTGACTCTGGCCAAACCATTTAACCTTCCTGTGCCCCCACAAGACTAAAAAGTTGCAGGAAAGTTGCCTATCAGTATTAGTAGAGGAAGTTTCCTCATGGGAACTATAGTACATTGGACAAAAGTCCAAGTGGGTTGATGGTTAAATTTCACCTCTTTATAATTTTGGCCAAGTCATGTAATGTCTGTGTCTAGCAAGCAAAGACACTTCAGAGCAGTGGTATAGTGGGTAGAGTGATGTCCTTATATTCTGGAGGATGAGGGTTCAAATCCCACTTTAGATGTTTTACTAGCAGTGTTGAATTGGGCAAGTCAGTTAACCTCTTTGGGTCTCAAGTTTCCTCATCTGGGTTGGACTTGATGGTGTCTGGGACCTTCTAGCTCTTGACCTATAGCTTCAGTTTTGGAGTTTAGAGTCAGATGACCTTACATTCAAATTTTTGTTCTTCAATTTACTCACTGTGTCACCCTGGGCAACTGTTATGGGAATGGGAATCTAAGATCTTCCCTGCCCCTTGGGTAGGCTTAAGTGAGAACCTTCCTTGATTTTAAAATATACTCTTCCCCCTAATAGGCTGAATGTGGTCACCTGGAGCCTGTGGTGGGAGGCTTGTTTTTCAGGAACTCCCACACCTTGATACTTTGTGACTGGGCAGTGGGTCAAGAGGGTTTTGACATTTCCTGAGCCAGGAGAAGGCTATATATACCCTGATGTGAGGTTTTGTTTTGGGGCTCACTTTGAGAAGAGTTGTGTGATTTGACCAGATGAGACTCTGGGCAGACATTGAGCCTCCCAGCTTTGAAAACCCAGATGTTGGTGCTTCCCCCTCTGGTAATTGACTAGGTATGGATATAATGATTGGATAGTTGGAAGCCTGTCTGCTGATCTATTTCTCTGTTTGTAACTTCTGCTTGTAACTTGTTTGTATTTTGTTTGTATTCTCTGAAGTTCAGGGTGTTGACTTTTCCCCCTGAATTAGGTAAATGATATATGTTTGATTAAAGCAAGATTGTTAACCCATTTTGAGTTGCTTTCCTTTAGAAAGGCTGATCTAAGAACCTGTGTTGGCAGCCACACTGGGTATGCTAGGGTGCTTGCTGCTACAGCAACTAGCTTAACTTCTCTGGAACTCAGTTTCCTCATCTGTATAATGATAACTTTGGATTAGGACACAGTGTATTAAATTCTGGACCTGGAGTTAGGAAGACTCATCTTATGAGTTCAAATCTGTTCTTTCTAGCTGTGTGATCCAGATTAAGTCACTTAACCCTGTTTACCTCAGTTTCCTCATCTATAAAATGAGAGAGAATCTCTAGGGTATTCATTCCATATTGTAGATGTATGATAATTTGAAATCACAGTTTTGAACCAATTTTAAAAATATGTATATATATTTTTTCCTAATAAAAAAGATGTATTTGAAAAATATTAAAAACTATGGAAAGATATATAGAAAATGTTTCAAAAGGAGATTATGAAAACAAAATCTGTATTTACATTGATTCCAAGCAAAAAAAGCATATTTATGCAAATGTACATATCTATACATACATAATATAGATATGATAACAAGATAATAGGATCATAGATTTAGAACTGGAAGAAACCTAAAAAGTAATCTAGAAATTCTAGATCACTGTCTTCAAAATTTATGAAAACAGGAAACTGAGGTCCAAAGAAACGAAGTGACTTGTCTGAGATCACAAAGTAATAATAATAGCCAGCAGTTATATATCACTTGAAGTTCTACAAAGTACTTTGCAAACATGACCTCATTGTATCCTCACAATAACCATGGGAGTTAGGAGTTATTATTATCCTCATTTTACAGATGAGGAAACTGGGCAAAGAGAAGGTAACTGACCTGCCAAGGATCACACAGCTAATAAGTGTCTGAGATCAGATTTAAACTCAGGTCTATCCTGATACCTGATCCAATGATCCATGCTCTGCCACTTAGTTGGAGTAAGTGGAAGAGCAAGGTTTAGAATTGAAGTCTTTTGAGCCAAATTAAGGGCAGGTAGGTGGCACAGTGAATAGAGTTCCAGGCCTGGAGTCAGGAAGACTTGAGACACTTACCAGCTGTGTGACCCTGGGCAAGTCACTTAACCCTGTTTGCCTCACTTTCTCATCTGTAAAATGAGCTGTAGAAGGAAATGGCAAACCAGTCCAGTATCTTTGCCAAGAAATACCCGAAAAGGGTCATGAAGAGTCAGAAACAACTGAAAAACGACTAAACAAGGAACATAATTGAACTTTCTTTTTGCATATGTGTGTATATATGTTGAGGAGTAAATATTTCACATACACACACATATATGATTATACATGCATACACACAAAGGAAAAACAAATGTGTATTAGAGCTAATCCATGGTATGCTTGTTAATTTGTCTCTGTTTTGATAAACGCTAAGGATTCTATATAAAATTTTATTACTCACTCTGTAAGATTATTTATTTTTGTTGATGGCTATTACATTCATTAAAAATCTTTTTAATTTAACTGCATTGAAGGATGATAGAGATGGGTGATGGCTTCTACTTGAAGGCGTTCTTACTTGAGCTGTCGTTACATAGCAAACATCATGCAGGGAGCAAAATCTAATTAAAACTCCATGCAGTAAAACCTCATCAGTTCTTGTTTCACCAACTTAAAATTCCCAGTAATTCAGCAACTCAGTATGTCAAGGACCTTCCATTTCATTAGAGTACACTGAGGCAGACTGTAACATGTCTATAATTCATTTCACTCTCATAAGCTTTAGGGTTGCCTGAAGAACAGAGGGGTTATATGATTTTCTGGCAGCCCCATAACTAATGAGTATCAGAGGTAGGATGTGAAACCCGGTTTCCTCACTTGAACTCCATCACTCTATTCTCTCTTCCAGATTTCCTCTCCTGGTATTGAGATGAAATTTACTTTTGTGCTCTTGATCTTCAAATTAGTATTTAAAACGAGGTTTCAGTTTAACCTACTTAGGATAAAAAAAATTGATAATGACACAAACATCATAGGTATTTAAAGTCAGATGGTGGTAATTGGTGTCTTCTCTAAGGCAAGCCTGGATACCCTCTTTGTCTGGGCCCCACAACTTCTGACTGAGAGGATCTTATAACTTCTAGATAAAAAAAAATACCTGAGAGACAAGGGTCTCAGAAGGAGCTGTCAAGGAAGGACATAAATGTCAATGACCTTTAGGCAAAGCACCATCCCTGTCTAACCCTTTGATATTTGCTGTTCCTGGGGCAACTAGGTGTCACAGTGGATACAGTGGGTCTGAAGTCAGGAGGAACTGAGTTCAAATTCAGCCTCAGGTACTTTCTAACTGTGTGACCCTAGGCAAGTCACTTGGTCCTGTTTGCCTTAGTTTCCTTCCTTCCTTCCTTCCTTCCTTCCTTCCTTCCTTCCTTCCTTC
>NW_027187378.1:34792345-34804659 GCF_028583685.1 Petaurus breviceps papuanus
TTCCTTCCTTCCTTCCTTCCTTCCTTCCTTCCTTCCTTCCTTCCTTCCTTTCTTCCCTCCTTCCTTCCCTCCTTCCCTCCCTCCTTCCCTCCCTCCTTCCTTCCTTCCCTCCTTCCTTCCTTTTCCTTTTTTCTTTGCTTTTTGGAGGGGGGAAGTGTATCAGCAATGCCATATTCACAATGCCTATAGAGATTACAAATATGCTGATATAATTATCCATTAGAAAATACGTCATGTTTGCCATATGAGGAAATAAACTAGAAAATTTATTAAGATACCAAAAGACTGAGTCCCAAAACCAGAAAGTGAAAGCCATCAGAGTAGTTATGACATTGGCACAGGTAGATAAAGTAGAAAGCACCCACATTTTCAAGCCTTTAAAACAGAACAGGCTACCTCAGGCAAAGGTCCTCCTCTCCCCACGCACAGCAACCACCCAGCGTCCTGGAAGCGCACTCCCAGCAGCTCCGGCCCCTGGCAGTCCTCAGCAGGAGTCCTTAGCAGAAAGTCCTTAGCAGTTCTAACTCAAAAAGGGCTTCGCGCTGCCACTGCCTCTGCTGCTGCCGCCGTCACCACCACCGCCAGCCACCGAAGGAACGCTAGCTTGGCTTCCGCTTCCTCTTGCTCCGCCCCTTCCTGCTACGTCAGCAAGTCCAACGGGGCATGGAAGATCTTTAAATCCCATAACCCTTACAGGAAGGTAGGGCAATTGGGGTTAAGTGACTTGCCCAAGGTCACACAGCTAGTGTTAAGTGTCTGAGGCCAGATTTGAACTCAGGTCCTCCTGATTCCAGGGCCGGTGCTCTATTCACTGTGCCATCTAGCCGCCCCCCCCACGCCTTAGTTTTCTCATCTGTAAAATGAGCTGGAAAAGAAAATGTGAGCCATTCCTGTACCCTTACACCCCCCCGTCCCCCCTCCCCCCCCACACACAAACCAAGCTGATGGGGTCATAAAGAGTCAGATATGACTGAAACTACTGAACAATAACCATATGCTGTATTTTAAGATCTCTAGCTGCTTACATGTAGTACAGCTCCATGCACAAAACTCTCCTTGGGGACATGAAGGAAATACAGGAGAAAAAATACAGATACACAGGGAAAGGTACTCAGATAACCAGACTACTCAGAGTTCAGCTGCTCAGCTACAGCAAGGTCTTAGCTGATTTTAAGATATTCTATACACTTAAAGTGGTAATTCTTTTTTGAAATTCTCTATAATTGACTTCATTCATCAGAATAAATTCCCTTCTGCTTTTCTTCCCTTCACCCTGAATTTATCTGGATTCATTGACAGATTGGGAAAAAGTCAGCTTGAATTAGTGATCTTGTGTTGATTCCTAGAGCACAATGAAATAATATGTAAAATGTTTTGTAAGTTGTAAAGCACTATAGAGGTCATCTAGTCCAACTCCCTGACTATTCAGGGAGGCCTATGAGACATAGAATGTTACTTGTGAAATGTCACAAAGAAAGTAAGTGGAAGGGCTAGAATTTGAACCCAGCTCCTTTGACTTTAGATCCAGTGCTCTTTACGTTGCATTAATTCTTTTCCATTCAATAAATCATCAAGCATTTATTGAATACTTACTGTATCCTAGGCAATGTGCTGAGTGCTGGTAATATAAAGAAAGAACAAAAACAGCCCTTCCCTTCAAGGGGCTTATCCATCCACATCTGGGGTAGGTTCCTCTTCAGTTTGATTGAGCTTTAGTTGAAATTTGCTCTTACCTAGAAGTGACTGGTAAAAAACAATACCAAACTTATTTCAGGTAACCCCTGTTGAGTATTCCCTATGCTAAGTGATGCCTCAGATCTGGGACATGGAATTAGTGATGGAGGAGGGTCCCAGTCAGGGTTGTGCTGGTAAATGTTTGACAACTGACTCTCCAAAACATGACACACTTTTAAGTTTAATCTACACTATTATTATTTTCTCCATCATTTTCTTAAGTTGACAAGTGATTTGTAACATTTACCACTTCCTAAAATATAAATGCTCCCACTGAAAAAATTCACAATCAGCTCTTCCAGAGCAGGCTTGAGATGACTCCAAGCTGGATCCTACATACTTAGTGTTCCGGCTAAGTGGGCCTAGTCACTGGTGCTTGAGGACTTTTTCAAGTTTACAGAAATTTAATTTAACAGCAAAGTGGTATACAACAAAGTTGGACCCATCTGGTCTCCTTCGGTAAGTATGGCCCCCATTTGTTAGATTCACAGCCTTAGCTAAACAGTAAAGTTTCTTTTCTTTTGAGCCATGTCTAACAGGTAATTGAAGTTGCAGTAAAGCTAATATTTATCAAAATGTTTCGTTTTGTAAACTTGTTTCTCCTGTTTCTTTAGAGCTGTAGTCCTTAAACTTATTAGTTTCAAGAGCCCTTTATTCTCTCAAAAATAATTTGGCATCTTTTTATACTTTTAAAAATTACTAAGGGCCTCAAAGAATTTTCCAGTGTAGATTATATTTATCAATATTTACCATATTAGAAGTTAAAATTTAAAACACATTCTAGTAATATTTTATCTTTTTTCAATTGCATGTAAAATTTTTTGACATTTATTTTCTAAAAATCTGAGTTCCAAATTCTCCCTCTGTTCCTCCCCCTTTCCCTCCCTGAACAGTGAGCAATTTGATATAGATTATACAGGTATAGTCAGGCAGAATGTATTTCCTATTTGTCATGTTGTGAAAGAAAATGCAGACAAAATAATGGGAAAAAAAGTGAAAAATAGTATTCTGAGATCTGCATTCAGACTCCATCTTCTCTGGATGTGAATTGCATTTTTTATCATGAATTCTCTGGAATTGTCTTGGATCACTATATTGGTGAGAATAGTTAAGTCATCCACAGGTGATCATCACACAGTGTTATTATAGCTGTTACTATGTATAATGTTCTCCTGGTTTTACTCACTTCACTTTGCCTCAGTTCATGCAAGGCTTTCCAGGTTTTTCTGAAATCATCCTTCTTAATATTTCTTATAGTACAATGGTATTCCATTACAATCATATGCCAAAACTTGTTCAGCCATCCCCCAATTGATCAGCATTTCCTCAACTTCCAATTCTTTACCACCACAAAAAGAGCTGCTATAAACATTTTTTTTAAATAAATAGGGCCTTTCCCCCACTTTTTAAAAATCCTTTTGGGACTAATAGGTCTGTATTGCAAAGAGAACATAAAAAAGGAAAAGAAACCTACATGTGCAAAAACATTTATAGCAGCTCTTTTTGTGGTGGAAAATACTGGAAATCGAGGGGATGGCCTTTACTTGGGGAATGGATGAAGAAGTTGTGGTATAGGAATGTAATGGATTACTATTTTGCAATAAGAAGTGACAAGCAGGCAGATTTAAGAAAAACCTGCAAAGATGTGTAAGAACTGATGCAGAGTGAAATGTGTAGTATCAGGAAAAAAAATTGCACACAGTAACAGCAACACTGTATGATGATCAATTATGAATGACTTAGATCTTCTCAGTAATATTCTCTTCTCATCCAAGACAGTTACAAAAGACTCATGATGGAAAATGTTTCCACATCAAGATAAAGAACTGATGGATTCGAAATGCAGATTGAAGCATACTATTTTGACTTACTTTATTTTTTCATGTTTTTTCCCTTTCGGTCTGCTTTTCTTTCATAATTATGACTAATAAGGAAACATATGATTACACATATATAACTTATATCAGATTGCTTACCGTTTGGGGAAGAGGAAGAAAGGAGGGGGAGAAAAATTTGGAACTCAAAATTTTGTAAAAACGAAGACTAAAAAATTGTCTTTTCATATAATTGGAAAAAAATGAAATACTATAAAAATCTATTTTGGATACAGACCTAGTAGTGATATTGCTGAATCACAGGGTGTGCACAGTTTTATAGCCCTTTGGGCATAATTCTAAATTACTCTCATGAGTAGTTAGATCGATTCATAACTCTGCCAACAGTGCATTAGTATCACAGTAAAATAGGAAATAATTAAAATATTTAATTGATTAAAAGTAATGATAAAGCCTATTACATATTAAGATCTAGAAATATATTTTAAATAACCATATTTACCAAGCAAAAATATAACGAGACAAACATCACTGTTTTACATACTTTTACAAATCTAATTAATGTCTGGCTCAATAGAAGACTGCTAGATTCTCATATCTGTTTCTAGGTTCAGTGTGTCATGATATGCTGTTTTGGTTGAAGTATGTGAAGAAAATCTAGAATCACAGATATGTGGTTGAGGCAATTAGGTGATGCAGTGAATAGGGTGCTGGAGCTGGAGACAGAAAGACTGGAGTGAGAATCCTCACTTAACCTCTTAGTAGTCATGTGACTCCAGTCAAGTTGCTTAACCTCTGCCTGCTTCAGTTTCCTCTTTTCTAAAATGGGGATAATAACAATATCTAATAAGATTATTGTTAAGGATAAAATGAAACATATTTGTAAAGCTCATTGAAAGTCTTAAAGCACTACACAAATCCTAGCTATTGTTATTAGTTGTACAAGAGAGGAGTATTTTTTTAAGAGGCAAATAACATTTTAGTAGTATTATGAATTTTTTAAAATTTAGTAAGCTCCCTGAAAAGGTTTCAGGGACCCCAGTAGTCCATGAACCTCACTTGGAGAATGGCTGCTTTAGAACATTTCTTTCTTTCTGGGAATTTAGTGTTTTGCTGATATTCCCTCATCTTTAGAACTCTATAAGCATGAGTACATAGCATGGATACTAACAGTTGGGGAAACAGGCATAAAGAAACTTGGTAGCTATGGTCATGTGGTTAGATACTGCCAGTATGTCTCAGGGGACCGGTGAGATCAAAAGTATTTTCATAATAACTGTAAGATGTTATTTGCTTATTAAAATACCTTTTCCAGCTAATAACAACAGTTAACCTTTACCTGGTGCTTTCAAGTTTGCAAAGAGCTTTACAAACATTATCTCATCTTGGATCTATGAGCTTTTTTCAGATGAAGGTCACATGTGGGGCTGAAAGTGGGCTGCATGCCACCAGTCTGAGAGTCAAGGCTGTACAGGAGAATAAAGTATAGACTTCTGTCTTTATTCTCGGTGTTCCTCAGGAGAAACTGAGACTCATTTATCTAATGGCTTTTCTGGGAGAGGGCAGTTGTAATAGCAATCCCCTAAATTTCAGAAGTTAGAAAGCAAGAAGTATCTTTCTCTATTCACAGGTCTGGTTCAGGAGAGAAAAAAATGACAAAGGAATTACTAGAAGACTGTTGTATTATCAAATATATACCCCACTCTGGCTAACTGCAGGCCAGCTGAGCAGTGCAGTAGATAGAGTACAGGACCTGGAGTCAGGAAGATCTGAGTTTAAATCTTTCCTTAAGTAGTTGTTTGACCCTGGGCAAGTCACTTAACCTTTGCCTGCCCTCGGTTTCCTCATCTGTAAAATGGGGATAACCAGTGTGATTATGAAAATCAAATGAGATAATATTTGTAAGGTACTTGGAAAACCTTAACGTGCTTCATAAATGCTAATTATTATCATTGTTATTATTAGTTTCCTTCTGTCTGCTGCTTGAGAATTGTTAGAGCTAGAAAGCAAACCCCAAAGTCCTAGTTAGTTTCAACATATGCTAGGTCACTATTTGCAGAGTATTCTGCAATGAGCACTTCTGTTGGCAAGTTGACCTTAATGAGGTTCACAGTGGGGATAGAAATGTGGCTGCTGTCTGTGGTGGTTCTTATCTTCCCTGCAGAGGCTGATATGATCACTCCCATGTCTCAGCGTCTGCGTTCCTGCTCAGTTGTAACTACAATTAGTTCTCAGCCTTAGCCGTTTCTAAGTAATTATTAATGTCCCGTTTCATGTCCTTCCATCCTTTCTGGTGTTGCTCTTTGGCCCCATCGGAGAACTCGGCTGGACACAAACAGTCCATTGACAGCAAGAGTATTGTGTGTGCAAGGTCGATCTAGATTTAGGTACATAGGATCGTAGATTTAGAGCCGAAAGGGACGTTAGAGGCATCTAGTCCAATCCTCTCATTTTGCAGATGAGGAAACTGAGGCCAAGGTCACACCCATAGTGAGTAGCAATGCTGGCATTTTTAATTCCTAGAGATTTATAGGAAAGAGATGGAGTGAGAGATTGTGAAGATAAAAAAAAAATACTGGTACTGAGCCATGAGAGGAACTAGATACAAAGTGAGATGAAAAGCAGTTGTCAGATGCCAAAGAAATGAAGCCAATGTAGTACTAGACTTGGAATCAAGGAGACCTGGGTTCAGATCCTGCCTCAGATACTTACTGGTCATGTGACTACCAGCAAATCACTTAACCTTTCTGGGTCTCAGTATCTTCATCCATAAAATGGAGACAATAATTCCTAGAGTTCCTACCCCAGAGGGTTAGTATGAGGTTTAAACAAGATACTTAAAGAACTTCGCAAGTCTTAAAGTATCAAATAAATATCAACGATCATATTTTAGCCTATATATTCAATAAGTACATATTACTCACTGTTAATTACATGTTAATGATTATTATCTTATGTTTGGTTTTTCTATTTAAGAGCTATTTACAGGATGTTCTAAAAGTCTTAGTACAGTTTTAAACTTTTATAGTTTTAAAATAGCACTTAATAGTTTTTCAAAACAGTATTTGTTATTGTTCTGAACATTGTGTGCAGAGCCTTAGGGTTTGCAAAATGCTTTATATATTTTGATTCATTTGATCCCCACAACATCATCATAATTATTATCATTCACTACTCCACTGTTTAATGTTGGTCTACATTTCATGTTTTACGTCAAATTTTCTGGCTCCTCATATGCTCCATTTTTAGGCATGGACCTTTCCCTTCAGGTACCCTCACCATTCTGAACTTTTCCCTATTTTCCCCATTATTCTATGCCTTCCTTGGTCCTCCTTTCTCTCCCATGCCTCCATTTCCTCTCTGATTGCCCTGTGCAACTACAACTTCTGTCCCTGAAATTCCTTGTCTTTCCTGCTGTGACACCGTGCATCTCAAAGGGGACCTCCCTTTGGGAAACATTGGCTTACATGAATTATCAGTGCATTCAGAACAGAGGAAATATCAATTTTACTGAGTGCCACATTTACTTATCTATCTTTTATTTATCCTCTACTGCTCTTTCTTTTGTGGTAAAGAAAACAAAAGAAAAAATCAAATGTGCTGACTTGTTCAGTTGTTTTTAGTCACATCTAACTCGTTGTTGACCCCATTTGGGGTTTTCTTGGCAAAGACACTGGAGTGGTTTGCCATTTTCCTCATCAGCTCATTTTACAGATGAGGAAACTGAGGCAAGCAGGGTTAAGTGACTTTAGAGATGCTCAGATAAAGAATGAGTTGGTGAGAGACAAATGTAAGTAAGCATTTTATTAACTGCAGAAAGAATAAACACCCCAGAGAGGTTTATTAGATAATATTGACTTCCTAAGGTCAATCAATCCTTTGGAGATTCTTAAAATAGTAGCAGGAACTTGCCTAGTGTTGACGCAGAAGTTTATCAGCTACATTAGACTGTATGCAAGAATTCAAGTATCCTTGTTATTTTTGCTTTTTTTCTGCCCCTTTTCAGTTCCTTTTGCCTTTTCTAGATCCCTTTCACGAAATCATCAGCAGGAAGTTCCCTCCTGGATGATAAATATAACTAAGACTCTTATTTACAGAAGACAATGTGATTTTGTTTTCTTCTGGATCTTTTTCTCTGAGTGCCTATCTTTAGAGGTTCATTACAATGTACCAGGTGTCTGTTGCACACACACACACGCACACACACATGCACGCACACACACACACACACACACACACACACACACACACACACACACACCGATTCTTAGTTTTAGGAACCTCTTTCCAAAAGGGTTTGAAGGAGCTCAGATGTCTCACTGGACAAAGTTACATGAGGACACTTTACCTGATGAATGCCTGAGCCTGGTTTGAACTTTGAACCTTTAAAGTACTGCTTCCTGGCCCATACAAATAACATGAAGCATAGCCAGTGTCCACAGGTATCAGTTGCCCACAACTTCAAGACCCCATGTTGTCTGGGCCTTTCTTTAGGATCCCAGGAATGTAGGTCAAAACTAGCTAGATCAGTTGGTTAGAATGTGGTACTAATATTGCAAACAAGGTCTTGGCTTCGGTTCTATCTCGGCCAGTTAATTTCCAGGAATAACAATAGCAATAATAATAATTAATATTTCTACATGATACCCCAAAAGTCTTTTGGGGACTAAGATTTATAGAACTTTACGATTGCAAAGCACTTTACAAACAGTATCTTATTTGATCCTCAAAACAACCCTGGAGGTAGGTGCTATTATCTCCATTTTACAGATAAGGAAACTGAGACAGAGAGTAAAATGACTTGTCCAGGGTCACGTAGCTTGAAAGTATCTGAAGTTGGATTTGAACTCAGGAATGGGAGTCTTCGTGACTCCAGGGCCAGTCCTCTATCCATCACACCACCTAGCTGCCCGAAACAAGTAGTGCCAGGGAGCAAATAATGACGTCTGGAAGGACGTGTTCAGGAAAAGAAGTGATTCTGTGGCCTTGATACTGAAAGGGTTGCCAGTTTTCATTTCAGTTCAATTATCTTATGTCATCTTGTTCAAGATGTTAGACTTCTTCATGCATAAACTTTGCCACCCACAAAATGAGACTATCAACACGAAGGAAACAAACCCATAGACTATTTTATAAACAGATGCTAATAAATCCATCTCCCGATGGCACAATGCCTGGAACATAGTGTTTGATGAATGTGTAATCTATCATCTATTTATCAGAATCATCTTTTAGAGGTCGGCGCCATAGTACATAGAGTGCCGAGCCAGGAAGACACATCTTCCTGAGTTCAAATCTGGCCTCAGAAGCTAACTAGCTGTGTTACCCCTGTTTGCCTCAGTTTCCTCATCTGCAAAATGGGGATAATAATTGCATCTACATCCATTGTCATGAAAATCATAATGAGATAACTGTAAAGCATTTAGCACAGTGCCTGACACTATAAATGTTAGTCATTATTTTTATTTGCTTAGCATAGTACCTGGCACATGGTAAATATTAACTATTATTATCATTATCTGACTTTCTCTTTTTCTGTGTATCCTACTTATTCTACCTCTCTCTATCTAATTATACAAATTATACTGAGCAAGTTGGAAACAAAAAAATAAAAGGTCTGCTTTTTCTTATCTAATCTTTCAGCCCTTTTAAAGAGCCTAGATTTATAATAGCAGGAAATAGCAATAGACAGTTGAATATATCTACTACTTTAAGTAGATATAGTTACTATTCACTATATTATTCAGTAGACATATCTACTAATCCACTATACTAATCTATATTTTTTATTTATATTTATTATATTCATTTATTATTTAGTTTGATTTCTTTGTGCTTTTGCAGAGAACAGAAAAACTGTAAGTTGGAAGCTTGGAGCAGATAAAGAAGTCTGGGTGTGGGTAATGGGGGAACACCAACTAGATAAACCCTACGACGTCATCTGTGATGAAATTATTGCTGAGCGGGTGCGGCAGCAAGCAGAGAGAGAAGCAGAGGAGCTCAGGTAGGGGATTCCCCACCCCGAGGGAGAGGATATTCCCCATCTCTGGTGCTGTCTCAGTAAGAGGTGGAGAGAATTTCAGAGCATATAAAAAAGATGTTCTTTGCTCTCACCTGCAGCTGGAGGACGGGAAAAGAAAAAAAAAAAACCCTGAGCAGATCTTGGTCAAAGAGGTTTTCTTCCTCATGCTTATAACTGCAGAGCACCAGAATGAACACTGGCTGGTTCCAGGAGGGCACTGTTAACATTCAAAGGGATTTTTCAGTCCTTGTGTGTATAGAGATTGCCCCTGTGGTTTCATAGAAATGTAGCAGAGGGCTAATTTCAAGAACAAGCCCATAAAAATGAAGCAGAACGCAAATAGTATATCCAACACTCAATAAACTCTGGTCCGTAGGCCTGCTACACCATCCAGGAGTCTCAGCCCAAGAATGCACAGTGAAAGTGAACTCCTGTGAAAGACTGGCCAGAAGAGGGCGCTACTCTGATGCTCAGAATACAACATGGCCTCTGTTGGCTGTAAGATGTTCTCCTCCATCATTCCTTCCACCTCTGCCCTGCTTCCTGTTGGTGGTGTGGTTCACTCTGCCAATAACCCCATACCCAACCAAAAGGAAAGATAATGGAGCAGATTTGGGGAGACTCCAGCTTAGTCTCAGAGGGTTGACAATGCTATGAACAGCTTCTTTGACTCTTATAAAAATAACTGGTCCCTTGGTTCCAAAGGAATCATTTATCTTATTAGGGAAAGTTGCCTTTTGGCAAGAGTGAAGGGTTGCTAAGCTAAACTTTAGACTTGCCAGGCATTTACTTCATTCAAACGTGGACATCCCGTCTTGAATAGCCCAGAAGGTTGAAAGGCTATTTTTTCAAAAAAGATAATTCCTATATTGTTTCTTTTCAGAAAAACTCAAGCAAAAGAATCCTCCAAGATTTCCAGGCCTCAGTCACTGCATTCTGATTCAAAAGTGTTGGGAAATTGGGAGGTCCCCAATGCCTCTAAAAGAATAGAAAATGATGAGTCAGGGACGGAAACTAGGAAAGCTTCAACACCAGAAGAAGAGAAAATCCAGGTAAGTCTTTCCATTCTACAAATGCTAAAAATGATAGAATTCAGGAAGATGGAGCAAAGGAATTGTGGCAAACTAGACAGAGAGCTGACTGCAGGAAGACTGGGGTTCAGGTTCTACCCTGGAATATACTGACTGTGATGCTGGGCAAATGACATCCTCCCAGAACCCTGTTAAGTCTCTGACTCCCTAAGTTGCAGAAAAGTTAACCAGGTGTTTTCTCAGTGGCAATTCATTTTGCCAAAAAAAATCACAGATCCATAACACAACAGAGTGAACAAGACTAGAGTCTGATGCCATAAAATGCTTTGCAGACCTTAAAAGCACAATATAAAGTTGTCATTATCATAACTATTATGCAGGAGTAGGGCCACAACCTCTTGATTGGACTTTTTTGCTGCTTATGGAAAGCAGACATGGATATCCATTTTTCATATGTGGTTATTCACTCAGGCAACCTCAAGAATAAAATTCAGGATTCCCTTATTTTGAAGTTGGGATGAGAAGGCAGGTCCCAGGGAACACAAGGATGAGTGGCTTAGCTCCTCCCAAACGTGGCCTCTGGTGCTCTAGTTTAGAGGAGTGACCATAGCAATAAATAGGAATGGCAGGGAGGAAGATAGCCAGAGTGGCATTGGAGGACCCAATGTCCCAGGTTGTGCAGAATGGAGTGATGTCACACCTGAGCTACAAGTAGGAACTGTGATGAATGAAAAACCCTAGACAGAGTTTCTGGGTAATTAATAATTTACTAATTAGGGTGTCTAGAATAATCAATAAATGGATGGTCCGTGGTTTCTCTCAATAACCAAAGGCCCCCCCCCCTTCCTCCATGGAGGCACTGAATGCTTTAAATACCTTTGTGAAAGGGGATGCCCCTAGCAAGTGAAGATCAACCCTGACTGCTGGACATTTAATGAGAAGGTGGGCTAGGAGTTTTCAGTTCTTCCTGCTGAGAACAGGGTTTGATCATGAGACTTTAACTGCCTCCAGCAACCTGGACAGGGGAATTCATCTCCACCCAGACTGCTCTGGTTGGCTTTTTCCTTCACAAGGTAAGTTACCCTAAATTCTAATGGAGAGTTACAAGGACAGGGGCTTATTTTCTCTGGCAAGGACTCACCTAGACTGGATTCTGTTTAGAGCATAAACAGAAGTAAGATCTTCTAGTTAGGTGGGGTCTAGTCCAAGTCTGAGGAGCAAGT
This sequence comes from Petaurus breviceps papuanus, assembly GCF_028583685.1. Taxonomy (NCBI): domain Eukaryota; kingdom Metazoa; phylum Chordata; class Mammalia; order Diprotodontia; family Petauridae; genus Petaurus; species Petaurus breviceps. Next base: position 34,804,191 of record NW_027187378.1, read on the forward strand.
TTCCCTTGGGTTAGGGCACCCTCATCAATCAGCCATGTTCTTCAGAGACTGACTGATTTTTTACAGGGGTTGAACCTTAAATGAGGAAATAAAAGAGAAAAAGTCTTGCTTCTAATTTAATTATGGGTTATTAATATAATAGAAAATAATAATTTCTCTCAGAACTTTGGAAGCTATGAGGCTTTTCTCATTATCTCTCCACATTCTGAGTTTGGAAGAACTCCGGATTACAGTTCCCAAAGGCATTAAGGCATTAAGTAGCCATCAAACCGATGTATAAGGTTTTGAAGTAGTTGGAAGCTAGCTTGAGTGCTGTGAGAACAAGGGAAAGGCAGTGGTTACTCTGTGTAATTTGGATGTGGCTTGAGAGAAAGAGCTGCTGGTCCCAGGTTTAGAATGGGAAAGGTGAGCCTGTGGGTAGGCATTGGAGAGAGGGAGGGGGAGGGAGAAAGGGAGGGGGAGGGAGAAA
>NW_027187378.1:34804759-34819123 GCF_028583685.1 Petaurus breviceps papuanus
AGAGAGAGAGAGAGAGAGAGAGAGAGAGAGAGAGAGAGAGTCAAGCACTGGATATACAAAGAGCATGTAAGAAAGACCCTGTCCTCATGAAGTTTACATTCACTTTGAGATTATGTGGTTTGTCATTTGTTCTTGAAGAGCACCATGACATCAGAGAGATGATGATATGACTTGCAGTTGAGTTTGGTTTGAGTGAGGGAGGGCTGTGCAAGGTCACCAGCCTCGCTTTCTCTTCCAGAGCCATCTGGGTGCAGTGGCCAAATATTCATCAGGATGCCTGGAAATGACCCAGGATGCAATGGGAGACCCTGGACCTTTTAGGCTAAGTCCTTTTTAGGTACTCACTTAGAGGGAATGCCCATTTGGTGAATCGGCCTCTTTAAGAAGTGAGTCGAGGGATGGTTCTTTTATTTTAAAAAAAATTGACCTGGGAGAGGAAGACCCTCAGGGTAGCTGGCCAAAAGAGAAACAGTTACTATTGACTTTCACTCTGAGCCAGGAGGGCCCCAAAATAATTATTAAGCAATGCTTGGGCAAGGACCTGTTGTCCAGTCCATGAGATCCAGAGTGAATTAGGTTTAAGGCTTGGTCTTTTGAGAAAGAAATCTAGCCAGTAAATCCCAAGTTAACTAGGTAGCTTTTGGCCATCAGAATTTGCCTTCCTCTGGACTGAACACCCTCAAGTAAGAGGAGAGGAAGATGACATGTAAAGGAAATCTGGAGAGCCTGGAAATTTCTGACCTACTCTGCCATCTTTTATTCAACAAATTAAAAATAAAACAAATTTGGAAAAAAAGAAAAACAACATATAAAGGAGGGTGGGTGGGTAAGAGGGGACATACTTACTTGGCATGGCTGTAAGCTGTGGGTAGAGGCATGGAGTCCAACAAGGTAATGCCCGATCTGGCCTAGCAAAGCCCAGGGTAACTCCAGGGGCAGAGTCCCATTCTCTGGTGAAGAGGGAGGAAAGATGAAGTAGTTACCACTCCAGAGATCACCACTCAGTTCTCCCTCCCGGGAGGTCTTCAGACACTGGGGCTTGAGTACTTGAGCAGTGTTGTGGGGAAAGGATTCTTGGTTAGTTATGGTATAGAATAGATGGCCTCTCAGTTCTCTCTCAGCGTTAAGCTCTTATTTCCCCAGAGTCAACTGACCCAATGGTCAGGAAGTACCACCCTTGCTATGATTAGAGACTTAGTGCCAGTCCTCAGGCTCAGAGGGGAAGGTTCAATAATCTCTTTCCTCAGAAACTTGAGTACACTTGAAGAAAAAAAGTTGAAAGTGGTCTAGATGAGGAGTGAGATGGGAAAGTAGCTGACCAATCTCCTTCTTGCTCTGAGGATGAGGGTCTAGAAATGAGGAAGAAAATCTAGTGGGTAGGACTTATAAATTTAGGATTCTACCCCAGGTAGACAGACATAGTCAGAACAAGAGAGAAGGAATGATTGAACTAGTCCTCGATGCCTTGAATGTAAGGTAGAGCAAATGGCCTAGTAAATGGACAGTATGGTGGCACATTGGATAGAGTTATGAGCCTGGAGTCAGGAAGACTCATCTTTTTGAGTTCAGATCTGTTCTCAGACACTAACTAGCTGCGTGACCCTGGGCAAGTCATGTAACCCTGTTGGTCTCACTTTCCTTTATCTGTAAAGTGAGCTGGAGGAGGGAATGGCAAACCATTCCAGTATCTCTGCCAAGAAAATCTCAAATGGGGTCACAGAGAGCCAGACATAACTGAAAAAATGATCAAACAACAGAGCAAATGGCCAACAGAAAGGTCTAGAGAGCTCTAGAAAGGAAAGCACTGAGACAAGCCCATAGGTTTTTAATCTATAGACCCAACAATCCAGCAGAAGACGGTAGACTAGCAAGAGATGATCAGTTTTATCAGCAACAAGAATCTTAGCAAGAACCAGGAAGGTTCTTCTCTAGTATTACCACACACACCTGCCTCCCCAGCCCCCTCAGAAAGAAGAGGGGAAGGAGTGAGACTTCGGGGCACTGTGGGGGAGATTGTTGCCAGAAGTTTGAAATGCTACTGGATGGGAAGGGAAATGGAGTGGATGCCTTTTGAATGGAAAGATTTCTTCACCATCACTTGTCATTACAGGGGAAAACTTTGTTATGGTTCCATGAAGGCATATTTAAGGATAGAGTACTGGAGAGAGGGAAAGACACAGAGACAGAGACAGGGACAGATACAGAGAAACAGAGACAGAGACACACACATACACACAACAGAGAGAGAGAGAGAGAGAGAGAGAGAGAGAGAGAGAGTGTGTGTGTGTGTGTGTGTGTGTGTGTGTGTGTGTTAGAGGTGGCTAGAGGCCAGCCTGGGTGCTCTGAATGCAGCAACATAAGGAGAGAGGGAGAGCAAGTGATGGCTGTGTGTTTTGGTTGTGCATTTGGCATGAGAACAGAGGGTGAGGAAAGGCACAGACAGTGCTGACAGCCAGTGTGAGTTTTGCCTATGAACTGAAAGGATCCATTCGTGTGGGTCTGAAGGCTGAGGGCCAGAGCCCATGACTGTATGTTTGGGGGATGGCTTGACCAGAAAGAATAATGTGAGACTGACTGAGTACAGAGACTGAGAAAGCCCTTGGCAATCACCACAGGGTTTACTGGGAAGCTACTTTCATCCACATGGATACCGAGGCAAATTTATATGTGTGTGTATGTAAGTACATGTATGTATATGTATACACAACACACATATATGCATATATACATACACATACACATATGCTTATGGAAAGTTTCTAGTGCCAACTCTCCTCCCCAGTGCAGACCAAGCAATGATAAAAGGTAGATCAGATTTTGCACAACTTATCTGAATTGCAGGCGACTGAGTTTACCTCTAGGGTTCTGTTTCAGAAGGAGAATACATTGGGAAATACCAGGCAATCTAACACTTGTGTTCTAGTTCCTGCCATGCCAGACTGGCTAGACCAGTGGGGTCAAACTCAGCTAGAAATGAGGGCCGTTAACCGTGCATAAGGATCCCAGAGAGACACGTGTTGACTTAGAACACATGTTTACCTATTTCTTTTTTAAATTATTATAAATATATTTAACACATCAAAGTTAGAGAGGAACTACATTTTAATCTGGTTAGGACTGAACTCTGGAGTGTTGTGAAGCCCTGTGTTTGACACCTCTGCCCTAGATGACCTTTAACAAATTAGTTCACCTCTTGGGGCCTCAGTTTCCTTGTTTTTAAAGTGAAAGAGTTGAGCTAGATTATCTCTGTGTTTTCTTTAAGCTCTGGCATTTTGTTTTAATTTCCACATATTTAAGAAGCTTGAGAATTAAAATGCTGTTTGATTCCTGGATTATACACTTAGGAAATGTAATAAAAACTCATTATAAAGTTCTTCATATTACCAAGAATCTCTATATATCAAATTATATCTGCTGCATAGAGTGATGCATAGCACTTCTCTGTCAAATCAAGTCAGCAAGCATTTATTAAGCACCTACTGTGTCCCAGACACTGTTCTGAGCAGTAAAGATACAAAGAAAGGCAAAAGCTAAAATAAAATCAAAATCCAGTCACTGCTTTCAAAGAGCTCCCAGCTTAATGCCAGGAGACAACATGCAAACAGACATGTACAACAGGAAAAAAGTGGAGATAATACCGGGAGGAAAAAACTAGCATTAAGGGGAGGGGTATTGAAAAAGACACCTTGCAAAAGGTAGAAATCCAGCTGGGACCTAAAGGAAGTCAGAGGAGTCCAGAGATGGAGATGAGGAAGGAGGGAATTCCAGAGATGGGAGGATAGCCCGGATTCCGGACATGGAGTATCGCCTGCGAACAGTGACCAGAAGGCCAGTGTCACTGAGTCAGAGAGGACATGGCCAGGAGGGAGCTGTGTAACAAGATTGTCTCTAGAAGCCCGTTTTACTGATTCTCCATGACCAAAAACCTAAGTCAAAAGTCCCAAGCATGCTGCAGTGGAAAGAAGGTTGAATTTGTAGTCAAAGGACCTGGGTTTGTCCTTTGCCTCTTTTTGTATTGCTAGCACTAGCACTACAAAGGACTGGGTTTGAATCCTAATTCTGCTACATATTATTTTGGTCTCTCTATTTTCTTTTCTGTAGAAAGAGGGAGTTGGACAAGCTGATTGCTAAAGCTCTTTCCAGTTCTGGGTCTATGATCTTGTGTTGAAAACTGAGTTGACCATTTTCTCTCCAAAATCTAGCTTCCCTTTTGACTGCCCTAGCTAGCTCTCTTAAAAATCAATTAATTTTTAAAGAAAATTATAATGGATTGTGGTTTTATTTTATTTATTTGGTTTGCAATGATTCTAGGCCCAAAACCCTTTAATTTTGCCCAGAAATTTTAGGCAGACTGAAGTGCTAACTTAGTCTTTTTAGGAGCTGGAAGGTCTCTCCCACAGATGTGAATTCATTCCAGTTTCTTTCCCATCTTGGATGAGGTTACCTTTGCCTTCTAGTGAGAGTTTGTGCCTTCCCAAACCCAAAGGACTGCACTGGAGCTTTCCTTAAGTGCCTAGGGAGATCCCACCCCAGGCACTCAAATCTGATGGACATTTTAACTAGGAACTAGATGTTAAAACTGGTTAGCTTGGGGGAGGGGATGAGGAAAGTGAGTTGTTAACCCTTCTAATTTGAGGAATCTTGACTTTAGACATTTCTGGGCTTAGAGATCGAATATCTTATACAGATATGGGGTGGAGAGAGGTTTTTCTAAAATATGAATGAATTTGCACAATTGTATGATTGAAATGACAACTGGCATCTAGGGTTTATGGGTGTAGACACACCTGGGAATTCTGAAACTCACAAGTATTTGTGAGGATTTTATTTTAAAAATTAGGTTGGGAACTCCAGTCCTAAAACTATATTATCTTGGGGTTGCTTCCTCCTCCCCCCCAGTTGTTGCTGGATTTTTTTTTTGTGCTTGGTTTTGAAGGGGAAGGAGAAACGTTTTGTTGGTGCAAATTTGTTTTTAACTCGATATTTTCATCATAAATAAATGATACTTTACATGAAAAAAAAAGAACATTATATTCAACAGTCACTAAGTATTTTTTAAGCACCTATGTGCTGGGTACTGTGCCAAGTGCTGGTAATTTAAATAAAATGAATGACATAATCCCTGATTGCAAAGAGTTTGCATTCATTCTAAGGAAAAAGACAAAAAGGACACGTATAAGAACATACAGGTAAGCTAGGTGGCACACTGGATAGAGTGCCAGGCCTGGACTCAGGAAGACTCATCTTCCTGAGTTCAAATCTGGTCTCAGACACTTAGTAGTTGTGTGACCCTGGGCAAGTCACTTCACCCTGTTTGCCTCAGTTTTCTCTTTTGTAAAATGAGCTGGAGAAGGAAATGGCAAACCATTTCTGTATCTCTGCCAAAAAAAACCCAAATAGGGTCTCAGAGAGTCAGACACAACTGAAAACAAGTGAAGGACAACAAAAGTTATTCTAATTACATAATTAGAATAAATACAAATAAATGCCACGACCTTAAATACGAGGTGGTCTGAGAGGGAGGGCACTAGCAAGTGAGAGGATCAGAAAAGACTTCATGTAGAAGGTGGTGCTCGAGCAGTGTCTTGAAAGAAGAGAAGGATTCTTTGAGGCAGAAGTGAGGAGAGAGCACATACCAGGCAAGGGGAACAGAGGTAAGAGACAGAATGTTCTGTCTGAGGAACAGAGAGAAGGCCACTTTGGTTGAATCGCCGAGGGCAGAAAGGGGAGTGGTGTGCTGTGATACTGGAAAAATACTCTGGTTGAATTTATGAAGGGCTTTAAAACCTACACAGAGATGTTTATGTTTGATTTTTAGAGCAACAGGAAGCCACTGGAGTTGATTGAGAAGGGAAGTCACATGGTTAGATCTGCACTTAAGGAAAATCACTATGTGAAAGACGGACTTAAAGTGGGGAGAGATTATACAAGAAGACCAGTTAGACGGTTGTTACAATAATCTCAGGGCTGCTAGGTGGTGCAACAGATAGAGCGCCAGCATTGGAGTCTGGAGGACCCAAGTTCAAATCCAACCTCAGACACTTAGTAGCTGTGTGACCCTGGGCAAGTCACTTCACCCTGTTTGCTTCAGTTTCCTCATCTGTCAAATAAGCTAGAGAAGAAAATGGCAAACCACTCCAGTATCTTTGTCAAGAAAACATGATGGGATCATAAAGAGTTGGACATGGCTGAAATGACTCAATGGCAACAACACAATAATCTCAGAGAGATAATGGGGGCCTAACTAAAGTGGCAGCTAGCTGTGTAGGCCAATGGTGGTGATCCTTTTGAGAGAAACAGGAAAGTTTGGAAAAGAGATGTGGGTAGGTGGGAAATGGTAAATTTTGTCAGCAGCACAAAATGTGTAGAGCACTGTCTATGCTTACATGGGTTACAGACCAAAAATTTCAACAGGAGAATAAAGGAATAAAGCTGCAAGTTAAATATACATACTACTTATCATTGCACCCTATCAGAAATGTCCCAGGGAGGGCAAATTCCATTTGTTAGAATTCTATTAAACTGTCAGATTTTTTTTTAAAGCAGGAGATAAATGGATGCAGGTGATTTTTAAGAGAGAGGAAGATAGTGATTGGAGACTTTTAAAAAATGTAGAACCATTCCAGCGCTTGTGCCCTACTTCTATCACACATAAATGCCGTTATAATTTGAGGATTCCATATTGAGGCACCTCTCTCCCTCCCGCTACAGTACTTTTATGTGAGTAAAAACCAGCATTTTAAGGAATCAAGAACAAACTTGAAGAGCATCACTCTGGGAAGTTACTGACCTAGATGGCTTCCTTTGTTTCCCAATTAAAATCCCATCTTCTACGGGAAACCTTCCCCAATTCCTCTTAATTCCATTGTCTTCCCTCTGCTAATTCTTTCCTATATAACCTTGCTTTGTATAGCTTGCTCTGTACCGATTTCTTTGCACATTGTCTCTCCCATTAGATCGTAAGCTCCTTGAGGGCAGGTTTTTTTTGCCTCTTTGTATGACTGGCACTTACCACAGTGCCTGACACATAGCAGGTAGGTGCTCATAAGTGTTTGTTGATTGATTGATTGCATGTGGAAGAAAGAGGAGCGACAGGATCACTTTCTCTGCTTTGCCTGATGGGAGGTGGGAGTGAGGAAGCAGCAGCTGATTAAATCATATGGAAAACAAGGGCAAAATTATTTCCTTAGGACAACCCATAGTCTGGTCTCCAGGTTAGACTGGGAGAATATTTTTGAGACTATTTAAATAGTCACCAAAATTGTTATTATTTATATATTTACATATGGATACTCAGTTAATCAATATGTATTTATTAAGTGCCTGCCTACGCGCCACGCACTGTGCACAAGTGTGGAGGTACAAAGAAAGGCAAAAGACAGTTGCTTCTCTCAGGGAGCTCGCAGTCTAATGGAGACAACATAGAGACAACTCTGTGCAAACAAACTATATACAGGATAAATGGGAAATAATCAGCAGAGGGAGGGCACTAGAATAAAAGGGGATTGGAAAAGATAGGGTTATAGCTGGTGCATGAAGGAAGTCGGAGAAGCAAGAGGTGGAGGTGATGAGGGAAAGCATTCCAGGCATGAGGGAGGGACAGCCAGGGAAAATGCCCAGATTCAGGAGATGAAGAGTCTTGTTTAAGGAATAGCAATGAGACCAGTGCAACGGGATCATGGAGTATGTAGGACACACAGAATACAAGAACAAGGGAAAGGTGTGTGAATTTGTATGTTGGGGGATAGGGGAGGGTTAGGTTATAAAGAAAGGGCTTTAAATACCAAACAGAGGATTTTATATTTGATCCTAGAGTTTATAGGGAGCTACTATAGTTTGTTGAGTGTGGGGGGGAAAGGGTGACATGGTCAGACCTGTGCTTTAGGAAACTTGGTGCAGCTTTGTCATTTTGTGACGAAAGTGTCAGCTTAGTGGAGGATGGACAGAAGTAGGGAGGGTCTCATGTTGGGGAGACCAACTAGCAGGTTATTTCAGTGGTCTGGATATGAGATGAAGGACTATACCAGAATGGTGGCAATGTGAGAGAAGAGAAGGCAGGGAATTTGAGAGATGTTACAAAGGTATAATGTATAAGCCTAGGCAACAGATTGGATGGGGAGGTAAAGAGAGAGAGAGAGAGAGAGAGAGAAAGAGAGAGAGAGAGAGAGAGAGAGAGAGAGAGAGAGTTCCAGGATGATGCCCAAGTTATAAGGCTAGGTGACTGGGAGGATGGCAGTACCCTCAACAGTAAGAGGGAATTTAGGAAGAAGGCGTGGTTCAGAGCAGGGCAATAATAAGTTCAGTTATGGACATGTTGAGTTTAAGATGTCAGATGTCTTTGGGCATTCAATTTGAAATGTCCAATAGGTAATTGGAGACATGAGAGTGGAGGCCAGGAGAGAGAGAATAGAGGTGGATAAGCAGATTCGAGAATCATCAGATTAGAGATGATGGAATCCATGGGAGCTGATGAGATCATGAAATGAAATAGTATAAAGTAAGAAGAGAGGGGAGGAGAAGAAGAGGAAAGGAGGAGGAGAAGGGGAGAGGATGAGAAGGGAGGAGGAGGGGAGGGGAGGAGGGGAGAAAGGAGGAGAGGACAGGGGAGGAGGGGAGAGGGGAGGAGAGCACAGGAGAGGAGAAGGTGGCTCAGGCCAGAGTGTGGGGAATGTCATGCTCACAGTTTTGGGGCATGACCCAAATGAAGATTCAGCAAAGGCAATTGGGAAGGAACAGGATAGATAGGAAGAGAACCAGGAACGAGTAGTACCATGAAAATCTAGAGGGAAGAGGGTTATTGACAATGTCAGTCTGCATAGATAATCAAGAAGAATGAGGATTGAGAAAAGATCATTAGATTTGGCAATTAAGAGATCATTGGTAACTTTGGAGAAAGTGATTGGTGTTGAATAATGGATGAGGCTGGAAGGCAGACTGCAGAAAATTGAGAGGGCTAGGGGAAAGAAAGCAGAATTTTCTATTGTAAATGATCTTCTCAGGGAGCTTAGTCATAAAAAGGAGAGCTGTGAGACATCAGCCAGCAGAGATGGGCAGATCAAGTGAGGGTTTTTTGAGGCTGGAGGAGACATGTAGATGTTTGTAAGCAAGAGGGAAGAAGCCAGTAGACAGGGAGAGACTGAAGATAGAGAGTGGGAGTGATAGAGGGGCCAGTCTGCAGGAGAAGGTGAAAGGGAATGGGATCATGTGTGCATGTAGAGGGATTTACCATGGTAAGAGAAGAGCCACCTCATTCTGTGAGTCAGGACTGAAGGAGGAGATAGTGGCAAGACATCCGCATGATGTGAAATGAAAAAGAGGGGAGAAGAGGGAACTTTCAGCAAATGGTATCATTTTTTTTTCTCAGTAAAATATGAGGCAAAGTTCTTTGCTAGGAGGTGGAGGTAGAGGCAGCCATGAGAGGTTTGAAGAGAGATCAATAGGTTTGAACAAACTTCTGTGATGCCTGGGGTAGTGAGTTAATTCGGGAGGTATAAAAATATTGCTTTGCTATAGTGAGGACCCAGTTATGTAATATAACTTTGCAGCAGTACATCCAGTCAGCATGGTTTCATAATTTTCTCCAGCTTTGTTTAGCAGCAGGTAAAGGAGGGAAGGCAGGAGATGGTGGGAAAGATCCAAGGCTGAGGCTTGGTAGGGTAAGATCAGCAATATGATGAGGGGGTAAGGGCCTCGAGAGAAGAGGACAGTGTAAAATTGAACTGGTATCCTGACTAATAGTAACATTTTGTCACTTTATTTTCTTTAAGCCATTATTAACAGTGAGCTAAAAGTATTCCTGTTTTTAGTTTTTAAAACTTTGGGCACTATCCATAATGTATAAGGATATAGGACTCCAGGGAGGCAACGGAGCTAGAGATAACTTAAGATTCTGAACCTGGGGAACAGGGAGGAATGTACCATTAACAGAAATTGCTAAGCAGGAGAGGGAGCTCATTTGGAAGGAGATGATCACGTTGATTTTAGACATGTCAAGTTTGAGAAGAGCAGGACAGCCAAATAGACTTGACATTTTGTTACTGAAATCTGGAAGAGATGCCAGGTCTGGTTATATACTTGTTAGGTGTTAAAGTCTTTAGAATGGAACTTTAGAAATTATTTTTCAAATCTGAGCAGGATACATCAGACATTTCCACAAATGGGTTATAACTTAATGAATTTCATTCTATGGAAATCTGGAGAAGGTAATGAACTCTGACACCTAAATTAGTAATATAAAAATAAGACTCTCCTCCTTCCCTAAGTAGAATGTAGGTGCTTTGAAGATAAGGGATGAGGAATACAGTTATCCCTTCCATAAGACAAGGGTTAGGGGAGCAGTACTCTGTACTTTGGAAAATCTGTATAAAATTTTTTGGTCCTCCCTTCCTACCAGAGAAGAAGTCTGAATTTTTTTCTTTTTCTTTTATGGGGATAGTATTGAAAAATAAAATATGTTGATATTAAACAATACTATGCATATATTTTATGCATTTCTGAGTTTTAAACCTTTTTTGGTGTTGTCTGCTGGCCTTCGCATGTTATCTGTGGTTTCTGCAAAACTCACCCAAAATTTTCATTTGATTTCTTATGCTGACCGGGAATATATGGAAACCATGATGGGGAAAGTCATGATATAGAAAGGATAATTGAATTTCATCTTTGTCTCCCCAGTGTTTAACACAGTGTCTTGTACATAGTAGATACCAAATCACTATTTGCTGAATAAATAAATGAAGTCTGAGTTCTTCTTATTGCAGTTAACAAACATATTCATTATGATGAGTTATGGAGAAACCTGTATTCAGGATTTTTAATGGGTCTGTATTGATTTAGAAGGATGCATCTAGTTTTTTTTTATTGGTGATTTAAATGAAGCCATAGAAGGTATGCTTACCACTTGGCTGGTGACATAAAGCCAGCAGGGACAGTTAACATGTGGGATGATAGAGTCAGTATACCAAAAGATCCCCAAGCAGTGGGACAAGTCTAAGAAGATGAAATGCAGTAGGGGTGAATGTAGAATTATATATTTGAGTTTTAAAAACCTACTTCACAAATACAGACTGGGGGAGTTATAGCTAGCTTCTTGTGCCACGATCTGGCAGTTTTAGCAGACTGCAATTTCGTGCTAATTCAACAGTTTTATATACATTTACATATATATATATATGTGCACATATATATAGTATATAATATTTATCCTGCTCAGATTTGGAAAATAATTTGTAGAGTTCCATTCTAAAGACTTTAACAGATAACAAGTATATAATCAGTTATTTATATATATATTTGGTGATTTAAATGAAGCCATAGAAGGTATACATATATATATATGTATACATTTATATAAAATACAATAACAAGTATTACCCTGTAGACCAAAAACAAAAAAATAAACAAGAAAAAAAGACCCAAAAAACTTAATGTTATTAGAAGCTACATGAAGAGATGCATCATTGGGGTGACTAGGTGGCACAGTGAATAGAGCACCGGCCCTGGAGTCAGGAGGACCAGAGTTCAAATGCGGCCTCAGACACTTACTAGCCGTGTGACCTTAGGCAAGTCACTTAACCCCAGTTGTCCTGTCCCCCCACCCCCCGTCCAGAAAAAAAAGAGAGATGCATTATTTCCAAAAGAGTGGAAATGTCAGTTCTGTTGTACTTTGTCCTGGACTGATCAGGGGATAATAGACAAATTAAGCCATTCATTGGACTTATGAAATTATTGAAAGCACATTTTTCATCAGGATCATCAGTCTTTTAGAGATTTAAATTCACACAAAGAATCAATAGGCTGGTGGGCAAATTTCTGCTTATGTTGCATAGTTAGACCATCTGTCTAAACCAGGGGTAGGGAACCTTAGGCCTCAAGGGCTGCACTTGAGGACCTAGAGAGCCACATATGGCCTCAAGGCTGCAAGTTCCCCACCTGTGGTCTAAATACTGTAATTTGGGGATTTTCTTTGATGATATTCTTTTTTTTTTGCATTGCATATAACATTTGTAATGAGACCCCTCTTAACTAGTCCACAATTTAATATTTGTAATGGTCCAAGACAAGGCCTTACCTAGTAAAATTATTTTTTTACTTATAAATTTTTAAAATAAATTTTATTAGAAATTTAACCTCATATAATTGACACTAAAAAAATCCTCCCCTCTTTTCTTGGCTTCTTTGAGCCCCATGGTACTATTTGCAGCAGTATTGCCCTGCTGGGACTCACACCTTCCTTCTGGATGCCACTCCCACCTTGCATTTTGTTGTAGACTTCCATATCCCATTCAAGAAACTTCTGTGCCTTGGGTTTGTATAGTCACAGAGTAACAGACCAATCCCTAGCTTCTCTCAGTCTGACATCAAAGATGGGAAAACAGTAAGACATCTCAGCAAGAACCTGCTTCCCCTTCCCTATAAAACCCCAAACCCTCATCTTTTTTAGTGAGTTGCCTTCATGTGAAGAATAGAAAGACCGCTGTTTTATACACCAGTTAAGAAAAGTGATGGGAAGCTGGTGAAGCTAGGTACGCCAAGTCTGCCTCAGCCTCTCAGGACTGTCACTGGCCATGGCCTGACAACGATCCCACCTGAGGATCCAGCATCTTCTCTGATTGTATTTCTCCTTGTTTTTCCTGCCCCTTCATGTTTCCATGCTCAGTCATCTCATTTATGCCTTGGACCTTGCTTAGTATGAGTACCAATATGCTTTATGCATTACTGATCCATCTCGTTCTTTGGTGAAACCTCCTTTAGGTCTCCAAACTTCGGGAGCAGCCTCGGACAGTAACAAAAATATTTAAATATAAATTTGAAATTACTTCTGATAAAGTTATACATACAAAAAGAATTGTCTTCATGGATCACATTCTGATACCTTTGATTGTCTTATCACATATGTGTGTGTATATATATATATGTGTGTGTGTATTATGAAATAATACAAAGTAAGGGAAAAAAGAGAACACTGTATACCTTGACTAAATCCAGCCTCAGACACTTACTAGCACTGTGATCCTGGGAAAGTCACTTATTGTCTTTCTGCCTCAGTTTCCTCAACTGTAAATGGGAATGATAATAGCACCTGCCTTGCAGACTTCTTGTAAGGATTAAATACAATATTTGTAAAGCACTTAGCACAGTGTCTGTACACAGTAGGTGCTCTAGAAATGCTTATTCCTTTTCCTTCCTCTTTCCCCTTAGTGCAGGGTCTAGCATATAAGAGGTGCTTAATAAATGCTAGCTAACAGCCTGACAATGAAGAGGGGATTTCTACTCACATATAAATTGACCATTTATGATCCCAGAATTGACATCCAACTCTGAGATTCTGTAAATAATTATAAATAATAATTTATTATATATATGTAATTAATAATACTTAAATAATTTAGTAGATACATTCACTCAAAATGCATATTCCAATCAGTGACATGGAGGAGAATTTTGACAATATCTTTCACTTAGCATGTCAAAGAACTATGCTAATTATGCTAAAAGAACTGATGAGCTATGTGCTATTTAGATATATCATAGAACCATAGATCTCTAGAACTGAAGGGGACCTCAGAAACCATCTAGTTCACCCCTTCCCCCTTTTTACAGATGAGGAAACTGAGGCCCAAGAAGGTTAAGTGATTTGCCTTAGGTCACCCAGGTAGTAAGCATCAGACGTGGGGCAGTTCTAGCATTTCTTCTGTGTGGCTACTCTTTCCACTAATAGAATTCCATGAACCCTCCAAAGAGACTATCCCTGACACACTGGAGGCCCCTCTCTGAGTTTGTGAGTATTTCCTATAACATTTGGGCTAATCATTACTCCATCCATGAGCACCAGTTTACCTTCTTATGAGGAAGCTTCCTCTCCCAGAGCAGGGAGTCTCCAGTCTTAGAGAGTTGCTGATGTTTTTTGGAAAACTCTCAACAGATTATGTACCTACTTACTCATTGTTTCATGAGGGCGCTGTTGCCCAAAATAGAAATACCTTGAGTATTTGATCCTAGACCATCTTTCTCTGACTGGAGGTGATGATTTCCATTAGAGTTTGACTGTTGTCTTTTGAAATTGGACTGTTAGCTATCACTGTGAAAGAAAGAAAAATCTGAAGAAGACCCCTACTCCTCAGGGAAGAATATTTCCCCCTGGGGAGAAAGAGAGTAGAAAAAATACTACCTGTGGCTATTTGTATGGGAGCCAATCGGTGTTAGGCAATGTGCTAAGCACTGGGAATACCAAATAAAAGTGAAAAACAAGAAATTTCTTCCTGTTCTCAAGAAATTCACAAACCAGTGGGGGAAATAACATGCAAGCAGCTATATACAATCTCTCTCTCTCTCTCTCTCTCTCTCTCTCTCTCTCTCTCTCTCTCT
>NW_027187378.1:34819133-34872781 GCF_028583685.1 Petaurus breviceps papuanus
CTCTCTCTCTCTCTCTCTCTCTCTCTCTCTCTCTCTCTCTCTCTCTCCCCCCCTCCCATCTCCCTCTTGTTTGTCTCCCCCACATATATATGTATATACACACATATGTATGTACACATATGTATTTTTATGATAAATTGTAGATAACCTCAAAAAGAAGGCACTTCTTGCAGAAGGTGATACTTTCAAGGAGGCTTAGATGAGGAAGGGGTGTATTCCAGGCAGGGGGGATAGCCATTTGGGAGATAGAATAGCTTGATGGAGAGGAATAGCCAGAAAACCAGTGTCTCGCTGGATTATAGAGTACCTGGAGGACAATAAAATGTGAGAAGCCTGGAAAGGTGGGACTAGGCTAGGAATGGCTTTTAAAGCCACAAAGAGCTGGATTTTTCTTGGGCACAGAATAAAGATCCACAAGCACGCAGAAAGTGGGCTTGTGATTCTATCCTCTGGAGAGAATACAGGAGAGGAAAAAACAAGTTTGATCTCCAATATAGATGGGAGAAATGGCAGCCTGTACTTTAATTTCAAAGGTTAGCTCCATAGTGCTTTTCTGGTCACCAGTAGTATATGGGGCTGGGACCTCATTCATCAACTGGCAGACTTTGTCCTTGTCAGTGAAAGGGCCTTGAGTAAAATTTTATCTGTTGACTCTTAGATGTTTATCTCCAAAGGATTATACATTTATTTTTGGGAAAAAAAGTGGCCTTCATGGTAGACCACACAGTATAAATGTGAAGATAAAAAATTTAGAACGCAAACATCTGGGATTTAAAATCTAAAAAGGACCTTGGAGCTGGCAGATAAAGAGCTATGAGCTTGCTTCTTCCCTTTCATATCTTCCTAAGCAAACGGGACTGGAAACTGCCCTTGTGGGTGGGAGGTGCCAGGAGAAGTCTGACATTGCCTGTTTAGAGATCTGTTACATAAATAAAAACCTGCTGATAAAACCCAAGAAAAAGAGAACATTTAAAATGGACTTTTCCTAATGATTGTTTTCCTTAGTTTTGCAAAATGGAATCACCAAACTCTACTGGCCCTAATTCCAGTTGTGTTTCTTAATAATTTAATGTATGCTTTTAAGTAACAAATCTAAAGTGTTTTTTTTAAGCTTCAGTGAACAGATTCCCAACTGGGGTCTTCCTCTCTGTTTTCTTTGCTTCATGCAGCAAATATAAACTTGCTGTCTATATTAGTGTCATTAGTGTTGATCTCTTGAAAATAGCTGATTGACTTTACAAGGAAAGAGTTGGAACTGAGTTGCTAAGAACAAACCATTTCTCAGAAAGGATAAGGAATTGATCTTCTATGACAGGAAGCATGGCAAAGTGTATAGAGAGCTGCCCTCAAATCTAGGAAGACTTGAATTCAGGTCTGGCCTCTGACATACTGGTAAGTCACTTCAGGAAAATTTCTGAGACTACAAGTTTCAAGAAGGTGCTAGCCTGCACTGGGACAGGAATTTCTACACCTGGAAGTTCCCTATACCAGTGAAAGCATAAATCCTATCCCTCATTCTCTGTTCTATGAATCTATGGATGGGCATATAGAGAGAGAGCTGGATTTGGAGTCAGGAAGGCCTGGACTCACATCTTGCTTCCAACAGTTCATAGCTGTATGAACAAGGGCAGGTCACTCTGCCCATCTGTGAGCCTCAGTATCTTTGTTGGTAAAATTGGGATAATGTACCTTTTCATGCCTACCTTACAGGGCACAGTGAGGCTCAAGGAAGGGAATGAATGTAAAAGAATCTGCAAACTAAATTGCTATGTAAATGTCAGTAATTACTATTATGAACTTCATTTTGGATACTCATTCTTCCATTCTTGCATAGTAGTAGCTAAAGGTTTGGCCTTGTCATTGTCTGGGTGTTCTGGGGGTGGGGGGATGGAGTGGATTACTTGGATTACACTCTGCTCAAATTATGTAAAGCCAACTTGAGTCCAGTGGAACATCCAAGTAGACATGTCCAGAAGGCAGTAAGTGATGTAGATCTGGAACTCAGAAGATTGAAGAGGGCTGAATATGTAGCTTTGGGAGTCACCTGCAGAGAACTGGTAAAGTCACAATGAGGGTATAGAGAAGAAAAAAAGTCCAGGCAGTCCACCTCTGTTTCTAGTTTACTTCTTGAGATAAGAGCACCGCCTCCCTCCTAAGGACTGGGAAATTGAGGGAGGGCTCCCAACCTCAGAATCAGTCTTGACTCTGCCCTTAACCAATGTATCTGATCAGTTGCCACATCTTGTCATTTTGACTTTCGTGACATCTCTTGCCTGTCTCTTTCTTTCTACTCATACAACAACCACCTTACTTCAGGCCTGAATCACCTTTTGCCTAAATTATTATAATAGTTTCTTAATTAACCTTTCTGTTTCCAGGGTCTCCTTTCACTAATGCATCCTTCACATCAGCTATGTCAAACATGTGCAGCCTGAGGTCTGCAACTTTTCTGAGAGGGTCTGAATCAAATTAAAATGCAAAACTTAAATATTTAACAAAATGAATAAGAACACAGTGGGTCATAGATAATGTTAAAATGTGGTTTTCATATGTCAATATGCCATGGAAGGGATTCTTGTGTACAGTTTAATGGCGTTGTTTCTGTTTCAGTTTGATGTCACTGCTCCACAAAGTTGCCGAATTGATATTTTTAAGGCATGTCTTACCAAGTCATTTCCCAGTGCAACAATGAATGAATGAATGAGTGAATAAATGAATGAATGAAAAACCATTTCTTAAATATTTCCTATGTGCCAGCCACTGTGTTAAATACTGGGACTAGAGACACAAAAGCAAGACACTCCCTGCCCTTAAGAAGCTTGCATTCTAATGGGGGAAGACACATTAGCTGCCCAGGAAGGGGTTGTTTTGGTGAGGGAATCACAGGGATAGTGATTAGAATCATAAGGTAATTGACTGAAGCTTCAGTGGCTCCCTTGTTGTCCCTAGGATGAAATATAAACTCTTCTGTTTGAATTTTAAGTCCCTTCACAGTGGACCTAACTAGTAATGAGCTTTCAGCAGAGGCGAGTTGGCCATTTATCAAGTGTCTTGCACTGGGGATTCCTTTCAGGTTTGGGTTATACTAGATGCTTGCTAAGCCCCCTTCCAGCTCTAACATCTGATTCCATTTTTCTAGACTGAATTAACATTGCTTACACTCATGCATGCCATATTCCATCCTTACAGGACATTCCATTTCCCACCACCCCCATTCCTTGCCTCTACCTCTCTGAACTGCAAGCTCCCTTCAAGCTTCTCCCCAAGTGCCCCTTGGCCTTTCATGATCCCCCCAGTTTGTAGTGCCCCTCCAATTAATTTGCATTTACTTCATCTACATCTTGCAGTTTCTTATTTGTGCACATGTTGCCTCTACACCTAGTAGAACATGTGTGTGCATGTGATTTTTTTATATCACTACTTCCTAGTAGAGTGTCTTTCACATAGCAGTCATTGTTGAATTGAATTGTTGAGGGGTATGCCAAATATGTGCATGTCTTTGTGAAGAAAATGACAAATCACCAGTATGCTTGACTTCTTATTGGGTTAACTACATAGACTTTATGGTTCATTACCAGGGTGGGTGGGGAAAGAGATTGGGAGCAGAAGGGAGGGAAAGATAGAGAGACGAGGAAAGGGAGAGAGAAAGAGGGAGAGAGAGAAAGATAGCGACAGAGAGAGAGAGAGACAGAGACAGAGACAGAGAGAGAGAGACAGAGACAGAGACAGAGACAGAGACAGAGAGGGAGAGAGAGAGAGGAGGAAAAACCTCCAACATCCTTTAAAAAAAATGATTTAGACATGCAGGGTGATACCATAAACCTCCAAGATACTTTAAGGAGATTTATCCTCCTACCCCTGTCTTCTCCCCGCCCCCAACCTTGGGCAGTGCTCCTGACTTTATTTGTTGAGGAAAGAAAGATGGCATCTTAGGGCACTGCATTAATGATTATGTGCTAAGCAAAAGCAGTATAGATTCCTTTCATTCCTGTACTATTTCAGAAGGCACAACAGAATCCAATTCTGTCAGATCCGACTTTGGAGAGCCAGGGCACTGGAATGGGAAAATTTGGAGAGAGTAGGCCAGGATTCTATCCCTTGCCTTTGTCACATCCCACCTATGTGATTTGCAAGTCACCAAACTTCTCTTTAACTTAGTTTCCTCATCTGTAAAATAAAGGGGTAGGACTATATTATTTAAAAGTTTCCTTCCAAAAGTGTCAGTGGGGCATCCAGAAAGATAGATAACTCTAGAGCTAGTGAAATCTTCAGGTCTTCAGGACTGCAGATATAAATGTAATCATCTGCAAAAAAGGGGTGATAATTGAAGTCTTGAGAGTGAATGATATTTTCAGAGGAGAGAGTGTATGGTCTGTATATCCTGTCTTTAAAAATCCTGAAAAGGAATGCTATGCATAAAGACAGAAAGAACATTTCTGACAGGTGAGTGAAAAATGTGAGGTTTGAGTGAAGCAGGAATGTATTCCTAATGCACACCAGAAAGAAGCCCAGTTGTTTTTTGAATAGACATTTCAGTATCATTTCTGTGTGTATCAGTGTGTGGGTGCATGTGTGGGTGGGGAGGGGAATCAATGAGAAGAGTGAGACAACTTATTCCCCATAACAGATAAGAACAAAGAAGGAATTATAATACTATTTATCAAACCACAGAGCCTCAGTCAGTGGAGTGCATGGTCACCAGAGGATCATAGGATCATGGGATTTTGAGCTTAAATGGACTATCAGCTATCATCTAGCCATTTCTTCCATTTTACAGAGGAAAGTGAAGGCCCAAGTGCTTTGCCCAGGTGGCAGATAGGTGAGCTAAGATTTGAACCTCCTCTGACTCTAAGCCATAAGATAAGCTCTTTCCACGTTGGACAAAATGTTTATCTGAGATGGTTCATATAGTAGAACCCTACAAAATGTCATAGTTGTGGTTTTTGGAGAATGATACTATATGGGGCAGTTAGGTGACACAGTGGATAGAGAACTGGTCCTGGAGTTGGGAGGACCTGAGTTCAAATCTGGCCGCAGACACTTGACACTTACTAGTTGTGTGACCCTGGGCAAGTCACTTAATTTCAATTGTTTTGCAAACAAAACAAAACAAAAAAAGGACTAAAGAGGCAAGTATAAGGAAGGAAGGACATTCAAGTTGAAACTGATTCTGTTTAGGTGTAGGGAGAAGATTTTAGGGGCAGACATAGGTAGGTGGTTTCTGCCTGTAAAGATAGTTGAATAAGAAATGGGCCTTGGGTCCCAGTGCTAATCCATATGGAACAATATGCTGACCAAGGTGTGATAGACGTAAACATCTAATTGGTAAAGTTCTGAAACCCAAGTTGTTTCTACATGTGGCAAAGCAGCTCTTGGGAAAAAGTAGACCCCAAGTCTGAATGTGAGAGTATATAGGGGTCTATGTCACACAGAGTTATATGTGTATGTATGTGCATATAGTATGTATGTGTATATGTATTTAGAACATGATTCAAGAATACACACACATAGTTAATATGTAAGATCTTGAAGTACATTCTAACCTTCATGACTGTTCTACAGCAATTGATTAATCAAATAGACAGGCACGTAGGGAGGGTTCAATGGGGACTTAGCATCTCTGGTGTGAGGGCTTGTCGAGCCCTTTTCAGGGCTGCTCGTTCACCTTTGGAGTCTACCTGGCACTCATCTCTCACATGTAGCTCCAGGAAGCTGTAGCATGCCCAGCAGCCACACCCCAGCAAACCCTCTTGGCAGACAGGCTAAACCAGGTTGAGGGTAATTCAGGGGTCTCAGGCTCATTGATGAGTCAGATGACTATCTACCCCAAGCATGTGAATACTTCTGCCAGCAAAATAGGCAGGTGGTTCCAACGGCCATGAAGGCAGGTGAAGCAGAGCTTGGTCAAACATTAATGCCAAGGTCACCCACTGTATCTCAGTGGTCCTGACCTTTGTCTTGCTGCTGAATTTTCATGACTCTGGAAGAGAGAGTAAGGCTCATGACTTTTGAGCAACTCTGCCTCACTTAAATTCAGTTCATGCACAAGTCAAGACATCACCCTGTGATTTCATTGGTCCTCTGCAAAAACAAAGGACAAACAACAGCAGTCATCACATAGTTAAATATTTATTGGCATCTCTGTTTCCGATGCTACTGGGGTATTGATTTAAAAGAAATAATAAATATAAGCCCTTGATGACTGCTCTTAAAGAGGCTGCAGTACACTTTAGTGAAGTTAGTAAGTGTATTGAGAGCTGTGTAGGGGGCTTGAAGTAGTTTTTTTTTTTTAAGTCAACTGCTTTTTTTAATCAACAGTGATTTACACAACTCGTGAAGGGTAATATCTCATCTGCATGCTATATGTCATTTGCAGGCTCTGCTTCTCATATTTGTGTCTGTAATAGCACTTACATGTTCAAAAGCATATTTATCTCTAAAATTTTATGAGGTTTTTTTTGCTTGTTTTTTTTCTCTTGAGCCCATGTATCCCTACTTATCACTCACTATGTAGGGACTATCGATGTGAGATTGACTTCTGTTCCTGTGCTTTTTCCACTTTCTGAAAATCTTCCATCTCCAAACCCTTTATATACTTCTACCTTATATTTTCCTCTTAGCCTTTCCATTTGGGGCATAGGAGCATAGTTGAAAGCCAATAAACTGGCGTGCCATGCAATTTTAAAGTACCACCCACTTAACAAATGTAGGCCCAAGAGGAAAATTTGTTTCAAAAAAAAGGTACTATATAAATACATGCCATGTATAGGTTTACTGTTAATTTTAAATTAGTGCCTGCTGGTAAGTACCTCATGTAGACTGCCAGGAACCATGTACAAAAAAGTGGAAGAGATGGGGAAAGGCTGCCCAAGGGTACCCATTGTCCTCATTTACTTCTCCAGAAAAAATCTTTATCTGTGCCAAGTTAATATTCTTTTGTCAGCAATAAACCTTGTTTTACAGTTGTTCCATCCCACTAATCTGCAGCCCTAGGAAAATTACTGTCTTTGCCTTATTTGCGTCAAAATTCTCTATAACTTTATCAAAATACAGTCTTATATTCAACTCTTGGAGCAAGACCTACAGTAATCAATTTCTCCCCTTATTTTAACCTGGACATGGTCCAAAATGCAATGTTATATTTGTCACAGCAAACTCTATTCTATTCAAACTGGTAGAAGATAGGGTTAATATTTTGGCTAACAGAATACCCAGTTTCCTACTATAAATTAATGATCAATTCTTAGACAATTGGAATAAAATCTGTTTAAAATATTTTGAATGTAACTTAATCTTACACTAACCTTTATGGACCTCAGTTTCCTTTATTTGTAAAGTGAGAGGTTAGATGAAATGTCCTCTAATGTCCTTCCTGCTATAAATCATAGGATCCTGTGTTGCAGAAGGTATTTTATGAAGTTATTTACTAAGAGTAGCCATCCTGAAAGTCAGTTGCCATTCTAAAGTACCATAACTATAGGAAGTATAGGAGATTGGGATGAATAACATCTATGTGATATTTTGAAGTTTATAAAGCAATTTCCTCACAACAACTCTTTGAGCAAGGTGGTGTATACTGGGCTCTTGGCCATCCCCTCAAAGTTGTTTTGCTTGTTTTTTAAAATAAATCCTTTAGAAGGAAAAAAAATCACAAATAGGACAACCTTGAAAGTTACATGTTGAATTTATTATATATCTAAAAAAAAGATATCCATAAGTGAATTTCCTAGCTTCATCTGCAATCCTTTTTTGGTGGTGGTGGGGGGAGGGGTTGCTATATATAGACATGTTCGTTTTATTTCATGTTTGTTAAACTCAGATATATTTCAAAAAATAGTAACTAAACCCTTTGTAGTAGTTTTCATTTAATCATTCTGCTAAAAAAAAAGATTATTTGACCTCTGGATTCTGTATTACTGTAGCAGCAAGCACTCTAGCATACCCAGTGTGGCTGCTAGCATAGGTTCTTAGATCTGCTTTTTTTTAAAGAAAAGCAACTCAAAATGGGTTAACAATCTTACTTTAATCAATCAAACATTTAGAGAATACAAACAGAAGTTACAGGCAGACAGAGAGATAGATCAGCAGACAGGGCTTCCCACTGTCTGACCATTATATCCATACCTAGTTAGTTACCAGAGAGGGAAGCACCGACATCTGGGTTTTCAAAGCCAGGTGAGCCCCAAAGAAAAACCCCACATGAGGGCATATATATAGCCTTCTCCTGGCCTGGGTCAGAGACCATCAAAACCCTTGTGACCTGATGCCCAATCACAAAGTAACAAGGTGTGGGAATTCCTGAAAAACAAGTCTCCCTCCACAGGCTCCAGGTCAGCACATTCAGCCTATTAGGGGGCAGAGCATATTCTCAAGTCAAGGAAGGTTCTCAGTGTCACTTAAGCCTATCAAAGGGCCAAGGGGTGGGGAAGATCTTCAGATTCTCATTCCCATAACAATTACTTAGAGTTCTCTACAAAAAGCTTTTGGTATTTAAGCATGTCAGATGTTACAAAGAAATAACTTATTTGCATATTGCCTTTGAGATGACTAGAGCCATGTTTCTACACTTCAGATTTTCAACTGGGAAATGTCTTGTTTTTAGCTAAATAAAGGGATTTTAGGAATGTACAGAGAAGGCTGCTGCATATGGACACCTGACCCCATTCAGCACAATGTTATGTCATTAGTCCCCCTGCTTTTACCAGCTAACCACTACTATGTGAGATCTAACAGTGTCCTCAGTGCTGTATCTGGTCTAGTCAGTAAATATTAAGCATGTATGTGTGTATGTTGCACTCATGTGCACCGTGAACATTGTTATCACTGGGTTAGGGGTGGAAGGGAAGGTAAAATCATAAACCATTAGATATGGAAGGGAAATTGAGAGTCCAGCCTCTACATTTTGGAGATGAAGAAGCTGAGTGAATCGCAAAGACAGGAGTGACTTGCCTGAGGTTGCCTTATTCAAGAGACAAAGAAGGGGGTGGAGCCAAGATGGTGGTGTAGAAGCAGGAAAACTCCATGCACTCCCCCCATAACCACCCCAAATACCTATGAAAATGACTCTAAACAAACTTTAGGGCTACAGAACCCACAAAATGACAGAGAGAAACAAATCTCCCACTGAAGGTATCCCAGCAGGAAGGGTCCATTGCAGGGTGCTGGGAGCAGAGCCCAGCCCTGTGTGAGCCTGCAGTTTTAGCTCTAGAGTGCCCTGACCAGCCAGGGCTGGAGGGACTTTGGGAGAGTGGATCATCAGCAGCTGTGGTAGTTTACAGAATTATCAACCCATAAATGCCAAAGATAACGTGAGAGGTCAGTGTGGACTTTGGGAACAGGGCGTCTGGGAGTGTGGCCTGACCTCTGCCTCCAGAGGGAGAAGAGGCTGAGGCATGGCAGCTACTGCTGCATGGCTGCTTCAGGGCTCCTGCTTGTAGGGGGACCAAGTGACCAGTCTGATGGGTAATCACTCTTGCTTTAACCTGCTTGGATCTGGATCACTATCTAGGGTGGAGGTCCTGGGGTGTGTGACCAGGTGCCAGAGGTTGTGGGGGCTGCAGAGAGTGCACCCAACTAATAGCTCCGGCAGCTGCAAAAAACCCCAGCAATTTGGGACAAAGCTCTCCTCTATGGAAGCAGAGTTCTATTGTGGCAAAAAGCTCACAAGTCAAGTAATTGAGGGGCAACATGAGCAAGCAAAGGAAGCAAAGCAAGCACAGAAATCCAACATTGGATTACTTTTGGGGGGACAAAAAGGATCAAAGCATGGAAGATGAGGAAGACAACAAAGTCAGAACTCCTGTACCAAAAGCTTCCAAGAAAAATAGATCCAGGAGAGATAATTTAAAAATTATTGGACTACCTGAGAGCCATAATCCAAAAAAAAGAACCTAGAAATCATCCATCAAGAAATTCTCAAGGAAAATTGCCCAGATGTTTTAGAACCAGAGGTCAAAATAGAGGTTGAAAGAATCCACTGATCATCTCTTGAAAGAGATCCCAAAAAGAAAACTCTTCGGAATATTATAGCCAGGTTCTGGAGTTCCCAGTTCAAGGAGAAAATATTACAAGCAGCAAAGAAAAAAACAATTTGAATATTGTGGAAACACAATCAGGATAACATAGGATCTGGCAGCTTCTACATTGAGGGATTGAATTACTTGGAATATGATATTCCAGAGGTCAAAGGAGCTGGGATTAAAACCAAGAATCACCTACCCAGCAAAACTGAGTATCATGTTTCAGGGAGAAATATGGTCATTCAATGAAACAGAGGACTTTCAAGCTTTCTTGATAAAAAAAAAAACCAGAGCTGAATAGAAAATGTGACATTCAGATACAATAAGCAAGAGAAGCATGAGAAGGTAAACAGGGAAAAGAAATCAGAAGGAATTTATCAAAGTTGAACTACTTACATTCCTACAAAAATGATAATTGTAACTTAGGAAACTTCTCAGTATGAAAATAGTTGAAGGGAATAGAAATGTATATGTATGTATATACATAAATGTATATACATATATATGTCTATATAGGAGAATAGTTGAAGGGAATAGAAATGTATATATGTATACATACATATATATGTCTATATAGGAGGGTTTACGGGTGCATGAGTACATATGTGAGTGTGTGTGTATATGTGTGTGTGTGTGTGTGTGTGTGTGTGTGTACCGGTATACATAGACAGAGGGTACAGGACCAATTATTCAAGATGATACTTAAAAGGTGAAATTGAGAGGTGAGAGAGGAATATAATGAGAGAAGATGGGGAGAGACAGAATGGGGTAAATTATCTCATATAGAAAAGGCAAGGGAAAACTATTACAATGGAGAGGAAGAACAGGAAAGCAAAAGGGAATGGGTCAACCTTACTCTCATTGAACTTGGCTTAGGGAGGGAATGCCATACACACTAAACAGGGTATCTCACCCTACAAGAGAGTAGGGGGCAGGGGGATGAGAGAGAGGGGATGATAGAGGGGAGGGCAGGTTGGGGGGGTAGGGAAGTTAGAAGCATACACTTTTGAAAAGGGACTGGGTCAAAGTAGAGAACAGAACAAGTGGGGGATGGGATAGGATGGAGGGAAATATAGTCAGCCTTTCACTGTATATCCACCATGGAAATGTTTTGCATAGCTACACATGTACAACCTATATTAAATTGCCTATCTTCCCAGTAAGGGTGGCTGATGAGGGAGGAAGGGAATGAATCTGGAATTCAAAGTTTTAAAAACAAATGTTTAAAAAAAATAAAAAAATTGTTATTAAAAAAAGAGAGAGAGACAAAGAAGACACCTTCCCATCCCCAAGGAATTTTTAAACTCAAAGAAGCTTACAGACTAGGTTTTTGGTTTTTTTTATCAGCAGTATAACTTCTAGCATTTATTCCAATTGTTCATAACTGTCTCCTTCGATAAATAAGCATCCCCCAGGAGAAGCATAGCTCATGGGACCCTGATCCAAATAATCTAGCAATTCTTTGTTTTTTCAAATGCTTTATTAACTTCTGATTTACATCATTCGCTTCTGCCAGATTTTGAGTTACAAATTTTCTCCCCGTTTTTCCCCTACCCACCGCCCCAAAATAGCAGTCCCACAGGATATCCCTTCCTCCAATCTGCTCTCTCCCATATTTTCTCCCATACCTCTTTTGACTTTTCCAGTGGATCTCTATGCCCCAGTGCCTGTATATCTTATTTCCCAATTACATGTAATAGTATTAATAATAGTATATATTTGAGTATTCGATTTTAAAACTTTGAATTCCAGATTCATTCCCTTCCTCCCTTGTCTCCCACCCTTACTGGGAAGATAAGCAGTTCAGTATAGGTTGTACATGTGTGGCTAATGCAAAACAATAACATAGTAGATGCATTGTAAAAGACTGACTGTATTTCCCTCCCTCCTATCCCACCTCCCACTTGTTCTATTCTCTACTTTGATCCCATACCTTTTCAAAAGTGGGTGCTCCCAACTTCCCTCCCCCTCAACCTGCCCTCCCTTCCATCATCCCCCCCCCTCATTTCCTTCCCCCCCTACTCTCCTGGAGCATGAGATACCCTATTTAGTGTGTATTTCATTCCCTCCCCAAGCCAAATTCAATGGGAATAAGGTTGGCCCCTTCCCTTTTGCCTTCCTATTCTTCCCCTCCATTGTAACCATTTTCCCTTGCCTCTTCTATATGAGATAATTTACCCCCATTCTGTCTCTCCCCATCTCCTCTCATTATATTCCTCTCTCACCTCTTAATTTCACCTTTTAAGTATCATCCCTTCCTGTTAAATTAGTCCTATGCCCTCTATGTATACCTGTAAACATATATACACACATTCACATATGTATTCATAAGTCCATATACCCTCATATATATTTCTATTCCCTTCAACTACTGAGAAAAGTTTCACCAGTTACAATTATTGTTTTTCCATGTAGGAATGTTACTAGTTCAACTTTGATAAGTTCCTTATGATTTCCCTGTTTACCTTCTCATGCTTCTCTTGCTTCTTGTATCTGAATGTCAAATTTTCTATTCAACTCAGTTTTTTTTCAGCAAGAATGCTTGAAAGTCCTGTATTCCACTGAATGACCATATTTTCCCCTGAAACATGATACTCAGTTTTGCTGGGTAGGTGACTCTTGGTTTTAATCCCAGCTCCTTTGACCTCTGGAATATCATATTCCAAGCCCTTCGATCCCTCAGTGTAGAAGCTGCCAGATCCTGGGTTATCCTGATTGTGTTTCCACAATACTCAAATTGTTTTTTCCTGGCTGTTTGTAATATTTTCTCCTTAATCTGGGAATTCCAGAACCTGGCTATAATATTCCTAGGAGTTTTCTTTTGGGGATCTTTTTCAGGAGGTGATCGGTGGATTCTTTCAACCTCTATTTTGCCCTCTGGTTCTAAAACATCAGGGCAGTCTTCTTTGAGAACTTCCTGGAGGATGATTTCTAGGTTCTTACTTTGATCATGGCTTTCAGGTAGTCCAATAATTTTTAAATTCTCTCTCCTGGATCTATTTTCCAGATCAATGGTTTTTCCCATCAGATATTTCACATTGCCTTCTATTCTTTTATTTGTTTGGATCTCTTTAATAGCATCTTGATTTCTCATAAAGTCATTAGCTTCCATTTGCTCCAATCTAATTCTGAAGCAATGATTCTCCTCATTGAGCTTTTGAGATTCTTTTTCCATCTGGTAAATTCGACTTTTTAAGGCATTCTTCTCCTCATTGCCTTTTTGAGCCTCTTTTGCCATTTGAGTTAGTCTATTTTTTAAGGTGTATTTTCCTCAGTCAGGCTGTTGACTCTCATTTTGTAATTTTCTTGCATTGTTCTCATTTCTCTTCCCAATTTTTCCTCCACTTCTCTTATCTGCATCTTAATGTCCTCTATGGCCTATAACCAGCTTGTATTTTCCTTTGAAGCTTTTGGTGCAGGAATTCTGACTTCACTGTCTTCCTCCTGTTCCATGCTTTGCTCCTTTTTCTCCCCAAAATAGGAGTCTAATGTTGAGTTCTTCTGTCTGCTTTGTTTCCTTTGCCTGCTCATTTTGCCACTTAATTACTTGACTTTTGGGCTTTTTGCCACAGTAGGACTCTGCCACCAGACAGGGGAGCTTTTGTCCCAAATGCTGGGGTTTTCTCAGATGCCAGAGGTATTAGATGGGTGCCCACTCTGAGGTCTCCACACACTCTGGCAAGCTGGACACACACCCCAGGACCTCCACCCTAGACTGCAATCCAGATCCAAGCAGGTTAAAGCAAGAGCGATTACCCATCAGACTGGTGTTTGGTCCCCCTACACTCTGCAGGCCAGGAACTGAAGCTGCCACGTGGCACTGGCTGGCTGTCCCAGATGGCTCAGGGGCTTCTCACCCCGGGGGCAAAAGCCACTCATTCCCACTTACTGAGTCCCAAAGTCCAGACTGCACTGCCCTCTCACTTTGTCCTTCACATCTGTGTGTTGATAAATCTGGAAATGACTACAGCTGCTGCTGATCTGGGGTCCCTCTGGCTGTAGGCTGGTGTAATGGGAATGCAAATTTGGAAGATCTTCCCCGCCCCTAGGCTAAAGTGCACCAGAAGCTTGGGGAGGGAGGCTTGTTTTTCAGTAGATACTTTTTGATTGGCCAATGGGTCAATAAGGTTGTTACATTCTCTGAGCCTGGAGAAGGCTATATAAGCCCTGATGTGTAGCTTTGTTTTGGGACTCACTTTGAGAAGTGTTCTGTGATTTGATCTGAATTCTGGGAAGCCATTGTTGAGAGTCCCCCGGCTTTGAAAAACCCAGATGTGGAAACCCAGATGTTGACTGGGTATGGATGTAATGGTTGGACAGTTTGGAAAGCTGTCTACTTGATCTGTTAATGTCTTGATAATTCTGTCTGTATATTTTGAAGTTTGGGGTGCTGACCTTTTTCCCCTGAACAAGGTAAACGATATATGTCTGACTGATTAAAGTAAGCTTGTTAACCCATTTTGAGTTGCTTTCCTTTAACAAAGCAGATCCAAGAACCTGTGGTAGCTGCAAACCCTGAGGACGCTTGGGGTGCTTGCTGCTACAGCTGGTCAGACCCACCCTGGGTCTTAAAGACTTGGCATGAGGCTGGTCTCGGCTCCCAGAGGACTGCTCTGGCCAATTCCTGCAAGCCTGCCGGGCTGTCCTCAGTGGGAGGTTAGCTTCTCTGTGTTATTTTGTGGGTTCTGCAGCTCCAAAGTTTGTTTAGATTCCCCTTTTACATGGATTGGGGAAGGTGGAAGCCAGAGCAGCGGGGAGGTCCTGCTTCTACTCCGCCATCTTAACTCCACCCCCAATCTAGCAATTCTTAATAACTAGAGATTAGTTAGAGCAGCTAGGTGGCATTGTAGATAGAGTGCCAGGCCTAGAGTCAGGAAGACCCAAGTTCAAATCCAGCCTCAGAGTCTTCCTAGCTGTGTGTCCCTGGTCAAGTCATGTAACCTCTGTTTGCCTCAGTGTCTGTCAAATGAGGATAATAATAGTACCTGCTTCCCAGGGTTGTTGTGAGGATCAAATGAGATAATGTTTGTAAAGTCCTTAACAAAGCATCTGGAACACAGTAGGTGCTGTATTTTTTTTTCTGGTAAGTGCAACTTTTAATTGGACTAAAACCTGATTTGGGTTTTTTTTGGTAAAGATACTGAAGTGATTCACCATTTCTTTTTCTAACTCTTTACAGAAGAGGAAACTGAGGCAAATAGGATTAAGTGACTTGCCCAAGGTCTCACAACTAGGAAGTTTCTGAGGCTGGATTTGAACTCAGATGACTCTTACTTCAAGTCCAGAACTCTATCCACTGTGCCACCATATAAATGTCATTATTATTATTATTATAAATTATTAATATTATCTTGCCCAGTATCACCCGGCAGGCATATGATTCCAAAGTGTTCTGAAGTGAGCTCTTTATTTATTGGTTCATGCTGCCTGTGTACATATTTAAGTATAAACAGAGTATACACAATGTGAATACAGGGTATTCAGTATAAGATCTTTGTTCTACCGAGGGTCCTAGTCATGGGGGAGGGAGGACAGGAATCAGGAAAGGCAGTATGAGTCTACAGCTTGCAGTTAAAACAAATGTTAGGTAGATTTTTAAAAATAATCACAAAGCCCATTTTCAGATAAGCTGTCCCTATATCTAGTTGTTAAATTAATTCTCTAAGAAAGGCATGATAACCAGTTGGAAAGTGAAAAATTCAGTGAGACCTGTTACTCGGCCTCATGTAGAATGAGAGGAAAAACATTTTTGCCAGAACTCATCCTTTGAAGAAACAAGACAAAACAAACAAACTAACTAAAATTGGTTTTCATGCATGCAGGAATAGCTGAAGAATAAGGATTTTTATATGCTCAGGCTTAACCATACCTCTCTTATTTAGCGTTCCAACGTTGTTATAACTACATTTAATAAAATCAGAGCATATTATAGCTGGAAGGACATTAGGTTATACAGTCCCACCTCCACAAATTGTAGTCAAGGAATCTAAGTGAAACACCAAGGGAAAAAGTGACTCACCTGAGGTCACATTATTTAAAACAGATGCTCCATGATACACATTGGTTCATTTCAATTAATCACTCAGTCAGAAGCATTGATTAAACCCACTGTTCATGTTACCATGGGCAAATCACTTAACCTCCCTGTTCCTCAGTTTTCTCATCTATGAAATCGGGCATTTGACTACGTGGCCTCTGAGGTCCCTTCCAGCGCGAGCTCTATGGTCCTACATTCCAGGCATATACTATTATACAAGGATTTCTTAAGGGCTTCTTTGAGTATGACTCCCAGGAGACAACGATGTGACAGTCCTTGCCCCCCGGTAATCAGCCTAACCTACCTCTTCTGCCTGCCTCCCCCTATAGCAGCAGGGCCCTTAGGGAACTGAAAAGATACAGCGGTGGCCATGTAACATTGGAAATCCAGAATTCAAGACACCCAGAAAAGGAGTTGCCAAACATGGGGCATCATGATGTTTGTATGACTGCTAAAAGTCATTCTTAAAAATCACGGGATAAAAAATTAGTGGGCATTAATTTAATGGATAACTTGGAAGTCAGAGATAAAGTATTTCTCAAACCAGTTTTAAAAATGAATATAATGAGACCAATCCATCTCATATGACAAAGGGTCTACAAGGGAGAGATAATTCTTTTAGCATACAATATTAACTGCATCTTTTTATAGCCCAATTTCTTAAATATGTTTGAGCCTGTCACATTTGTAAGTTTAACACTCATTAAATTTTAACAGAAATATGAGACTAAGTCTCCAAACAGTTGCTGCTCTACATTGGTAGATAGTTTCCTCACTATAAGTTCTCTATGCAAATGAGATGATAGGTCCAGAAAAAAAAACCCAATAGTGTTGTTATTATTACTATTGCTATTATTATTATTATACCAAGGAGTACAGATTGAAGTCCTAGAAATTGATTAAAGCAAATTATTCTGTCATGGTACCAGCAGCATGGTGGAGCAGGGGTGTGGAACCTGTGGCCTTGAGGCCACATGTGGCTCTCTAGGTCCTCAAGTGTGGCCCTTTGAATGACTCCAAACTTCATGTAACAAATCCCTTTAATAAAAGGATTTGTCCTGTAAAACTTGGACTCAAGCAAAAGGCCACACCCAAGGACCTAGAGAGCCATATGTGGCCTGGAGGCCACAGGTTCCCCAGCCCTGATAGTGTATAGAGTCCTACAGCTAGATGGTAGAGTGGCTAGCATGGTGGATAACCCATGTCATGAAGACATGGTTTAAATTCCACCTCTGACACTTGCTGGCTTTATAGTCACTGGCCTAACTTCATTTCTCTGTGCCTAGGATTCACTGGCTAAGTGATAGATGATTTCTAGCTTCAGGGAGTAGGAGGAAAGCCTTCCCTCTTTAGTACCTTGCTGAGGAAAATCACTTATCCTTTATTTATTTATTTGTTTGTTTGTTTATTCGCTTATTTACTTATTCATTCATTTATATTCTTCCTTTATTCTGGCATGATGTTTGTAGCAAACCTGTCTGCTCTCAACATCATTAGTTTCCAAATTTGGGGTGGTTTTTTTATATTTGTACTGAGTTTTAGATGGCTATTCCATGATGATTCTACATTCTTTCTCTTTATTCATGGAAACTAACAAGTTTGCATGAACTCTTTGCCCTTTGAAATAGTACCAACCCTAGAAAGGGAGTCAGGAGACCTGGATTCTGGTCATGCCTTTGGCACTCATACTTGCTGTTTGACCTTGGGTCAGATACTTCTCTTCTCTTTGACTCCTACTTCCTTCCTTTATAAAAAGGAGAAATTGAAAGAATATCAAATAATATGGTGTACATAAAGCCCTTTGCAAACCTTAAATCTCTCTGGGTAAGCCCTTATTATCTTGAAGATCTTTTTAGCTCAAAATTTTGAGTCTAGGAGAATCAGCAGCAGTGTACCATAATATAGCAACTAGGACAGAATTACATGGCAGTACTTTAAAAAACAAACCCTCCATTCTTGGCCTCCTTGCCCTTCATTTCACAAATGGGAATGTGGTCTACATTCCCCTGAAAGCATATCAGTAGTGATGTTTGGAGGCAGCATGGGGGTTCAGTGTCTGTTCTGTTAGTGTGCAAAGGTACACCTTACCTGTCAAGAATCCTCCTTCTGAGAACGTCAGAATAAATCACACCTTTACCTTTAATTAATCCATTAATCCAACTGTGGTGTCTTTTAAATTCTCTGTGGAACTCTGTATTAATTCAAAATAAAACTTTAGTTTATTGTGTAATCATGGGGTATTTTAAAGGATGACTGGAAGCAGGCTGGAGCATGTTACCAATGATAGTCTGTGTGTATGAAATAGCATAAAAGATCTCTACCAGTGCAATAGAATGAATGGAAATGGCAGTGGGCCAGTGATGTGGTGAGAATGACGGGTGATGAATGGACTGACATCCAGAGTGCTGCATCAAAAGGAAAGGTCCTATAGGAAGACTTCTTTGGGGAGATCCTCCATGCATGATCTGTGGAAGGGTCATAGTATCATAAATCTAGAACTGGCTCAAAAGCCATTTGTAAAACCTCCTTATTTTGTAGATAAGAAAAATTAAGGTTAAACTAAGGTCACAATGTAGTAATTATCAGAGGCTGACTGAACTTAAATCCTCTTTGGCAAGAATTCTATGTAATGAAAAGGCATGGATTGATTGTGATCTGTTCTGTAAGAGGAAGTAACCATAACAATGAGATCATAAACCCCTTAAAGGAACCATTGAAATACTTTATGAGATTATTTAGGGAGATTAGAGACAGAGAATAATATAATATTGTTATAGTATTCTCTCCATATAATATATAACACATATATAGTTATACTATAATTTTAGTATACTTATACTTATTATAAATATAGTACAAATCCTATAAGTATAGCATTTATGTATATTCTGTATTATATTACTTATATGGAATATATGATAATATTTACATATATTATAACCATTCCATGTTGGGCATGCCCTCTATAAAAATCTTAATAATTAAAAAAATCATTGTGATTTAGTGCTTAACATTTGTTTGTTACTTTAGGCTGCTGACAAATTTTTAAAGGTGATTAAAGTAACAGATTTGTTATAAATTATGAGTTTGTATAGCATGGCATTGGGGGTAGAAAATCAGCCTTGGAGTCAGAAGAAATACTAAAAAGCTCACAGTTATATGGTAGTATTTTAAGTTTTGCCAAGCACTTTACATTTATGGCCTCACCTTGATTCCAACAAGCTTGTGCCATAGGTGCTATTATGTACAGTTTACAGATGAGAAAACTGAGACTCAAAGAGGCCGTGACTCAAAATTGCTTTGCCAATAAGTACTAATCACGTAAACTCTTAGTGACTCTGAGACTTAAAATTACTGACAAGTTGCTGGTGGGTATTGGTGGAATTTCCCTACAGGGAGACAATCTCAAGTCCAGACCAAAAAATATGCATACGGCATTGTTAAGACCTTAAAACACATCCTATTTTATCAATACTAGGGTCAGAAAGGTGGCAGATTGGGCTAATTCAAGGATAGCAGACCTAGAAAGGAATCTGAGGTCTCAGCAGTATGGAGCTGGAGGGATATAGGGAAAGGCTTCCAGGTGGGTAATTATATATTTTAACAATGAAGAGAAAGGATAAACTGCTGAGGCATTTTCTAAACTAATATATCTATCTATCCATCCATCTATCCACCTATCTATCTATCCATTTATATATATGTATGTATGTATGTATGTATATATGTGTGTGTTCTTTGAAGCAAATCTCCAAATTTATTATAGAAAACATTAAATGGCCCTCATGGCTGTTTGTTGTACTTAGGTAATGAGGAAGTTTGTGGTTACCAATCTAAACCTTGTCCATTAAGAACAAAATTTGAGTGTGAGGTCCACTGAGGGAGAGTAGCATATATGCTAAGCACAATTCAATCTTGTTGATCTTTGTAGGAATCCCTTTACCATTAATCCTCTCCTCAAGCATATTCAGTTATCTCCACAAACTTTTCTCCCTCATTCCTTTTTCCTCAATTAGTTATAGTCTGATCTGTTTTCCTCTGAGTGAGCACATTTCTTTGTAAAGATCAGTATAGCCAATCAGTATATAAAGTTTATTTATATTAGGGGCTCTTAACCTGAGGTCCACAGACCCTAAGGGATCCATGATTTAATAGAAAATTAACTGTATTTTCAGCATAATTGCTTTACTTTGTAATCTGATGTGCTTTTATGCATTTAAAACCATTCATCTAACAAGGAGTCCTTAGACTTCACCAAATGGCCACCGAATAGACCTATCATTTCATCTGCATAGAGAACTTATGGTGAGGAAACTGTATCCATGACATAGAAAAGGTTAAAAACCCCTGATCTAGGATGCCCACATCCAGAGAAAGAACTACAGTCTGAATGCAGATTGAAGCAAACTACTTGCTCTCGCTCTCTCTCTCTCTCTCTCTCTCTCTCTCTCTCTCTCTCTCTCTCTCTCTCTCTCTCTCTCTCTCTCTCTCTCGTTTTGTTTCATTTCATTCCTTCTTTCTTGTTCACTCCATTGGTTATAATTCTTCTTCACAACTTGACTAATGTTTAATGTGAAGGTATCTGTAGAACTTATATTGAATTGCATGCCGCCATTGGGTGGGGGGGAGGAGAGAGGAGAAGGAGGGGGAGAAAATTTGGAACTCAAGGGATTGTGGAACTGAATGTTGTAAAATAAAAGTTAAGAAATAAATTAAGAAAAAAAAGAAAAATGTACAAGGAGTGCTGTAATGGGAATGTAAATTTTGAAGATCTTCCCTGCCCCTAGGCTGAAGTGCACCTGGAGCCTGGGGTGGGAGGCTTGTTTTTCAGTAGATACTTTTTGATTGGCCAGTGGGTCCAAAAGGTTGTTACATTCTCTCTGAGCCAGGAGAATGCTATATAAACCTTGATGTGTAGCTTTGTTTTGGGGCTCACTTTTAGAAGTGTTCTGTGATTTGATATGGATTCTGGGAAGCCATTGTCCTGAGCCCCCCGGCTTTGAAAAAAACCCAGATGTTGACTGGGTATGGATGTAATGGTTGGACAGTTTGAAATCTGTCTACTAGATCTGTTTCTGTCTTGATAATTCTGTCTGTGTACTTTGAAGTTCGGGGTGCTGACCTTTTCCCCTGAACAAGGTAAACGATATATGTCTGACTGATTAAAGTAAGCTTGTTAACCCATTTTGAGTTGCTTTCCTTTAACAAAGCAGATCTAAGAACCTGTATTGGCAGCAAACCCTGAGGACGCTTGGGGTGCCTGCTGCTACAAGTGCCCAGTAGCAAAGACCAATTTTTATACCCTGTAGAACTTCTAACGGTTTCTGGAGAACACTGTATATTGCTATCACATTTTGTTTAAAATGGAATGTTTTCTAAGACTAGCATTAAACAGATTTGTGAGGAAAAAACAACAAAAAACCCTGATCTATGTGGTCCTTAAGGTCTTTAATCCTCTTTATAAACAGCAAGGGAAGACAGTTACATAGTTTATCATTTGCCTTGGAGATAATCACATACACACACATACACACATTTGTCTGTACATCAACCTTCTCTAGCAATATAAGACAGCATTGTCCTGCTGCTTGCGGTCTTGGAAATTGCTTTGATAAATTTCTATTGAAAATCTCTTCTGTGTGGGGCGGCTAGGTGGCACAGTGAATAGAGCACCAGCCCTGGAGTCAGGAGGACCTGAGTTCAAATCCGACCTCAGACACTTAACACAAAAACTAGCCGTGTGACCTTGGGCAAGTCACTTAACCCCAATTGCCCTCCAAAAAGCAAAAAAAGAAAAAAGAAAAAAAAAAAGAAAATCTCTTCTGTGCCCAGTGGAGGCTGAGGTTTCCCTAAACCTGTCTTAACACTAAAATTCCCTCCTCCTGTAATTTTGGGGGCTTATGATCATAATTCATTCTTGGTATAATCCTAATACCCACTTCATGCCTTTTAAGGACTGCTGACAAAAAGAGGAAAGAGCATTGACTTGAGAGTCATGGGACCTGGGTTCAAATCCTGCCTTTGCTGTGTACTACTTTTGTGACACTGAGAAAGTTATTTTGCCTCTCTGGGTCTCAGTTTCCTCCCCTGTAAAATGAGAGAATTGGACTAGGTGGTCTCTCTGAGGTCCCATCAAACTCTAGATCTATGATCTTTTAATCCTGGGAGCTACTTACAGTTTCCAAAGACTACCCTAACACTGTGACTCACCCTAAGTCCCACAGTGAGTTTGGATTGGAACACAGGTTTTCTGACCCCAGGTACAGTTCTCTTTCCACAATATTATTCTGTACTCTCTACCCCCCTCCCTTCCCGTGATTGTTGAGCTTTTGCTAATAATCCCTCACCTGTCTCTTTTGAAATTGGAGTGCTAAGCAAAATAATAATAGCAAATCTGGGTCATTAAATCCTTAGTCACCCTCCGGTTCATCAAGAAATATTCAGCAGATGTTGGCAGATTCCATCAATCGTATGAAAAGCTATGGATTTCAGCAGGTAAGAAAACTCTGCAAAGTCTTAAATCAAAGGGAAATGATTGATACCTGTTTCTAAAGTAATTTTTTCACATCCATACATTTGTCTTGGGTGAAATTGAAGTGAAAGGCAAAATCCAAAAATGGTTCCAAAAAGCAACATTCAACCTTACAAGAAAAAAAAATCCTACAATTGCCACCTGGAAGAAACTCATTTAAAATACAGAAACACACACACAATGAAAATGAGGAATTAGAACAATATGTTTGATGCTTTAGGAGAGACTCTCAGAAAACAGAAGTTTGCAATCACGATTTCAAATAATGTAACAATAAAAGGTGATGCTGTTGACAGAGAAAGATATTGACTACATTATGCTTAAAGGTAATGTAGCCCTTGAAACAATATCATTGTCAAATGTGTGTGTATGTATATATATATGTGTGTGTGTGTGTATATGTATATATATATATATACATATATATATATATATATATATATATATATGCTGGCTAAGAGGTATAGGAGATAGAACTCTGGATTAAGAGTCTGAAGAAAGTTTGGATTTTACCTTGCTATGTGACCTTAGGCAAGCCACTTAACCTAAGTCTCAGTTTCCTTACTTGTAAAATGGGGAAAGGAAGGAAATAAAGATTTATATAATGCCTACTATATGGCAGACACTGTGCTAAGTGCTTTACAAATGTCATGTTATTTTATCCTCACAACA
Organism: Petaurus breviceps papuanus; assembly: GCF_028583685.1. NCBI lineage: Eukaryota > Metazoa > Chordata > Mammalia > Diprotodontia > Petauridae > Petaurus > Petaurus breviceps. Next base: position 34,842,394 of record NW_027187378.1, read on the forward strand.
ATCATTCAAGGTAGGTTCTGTTATTATGCCATTTTACAGGTGAAGAAATTAAGGAAAATCCTTGCCCAGGATCACACAGCTAGTAAGTGTTAGATTTAGTTAGATTAAGTCTTACTCCAGGCCCAATGTTCTATCAGCTACAACAGCTAGCTTCTTCTAATGGAGATAATGACAAATATCTTACAGGGTAGTTGTGACAACCAAATGAAATAATATATTTAAAGCATATTGTAAACTTTTAGAGTATTGTAAAAATGCTATTACATATTACCAAATGGCATAACATCTAATTCTAAGAGGAAAGGGCTAACTGATCTGCCAAAAGACTGATAATAGCAGTTAATTATAGGAGCTGGATAAATCTAAAAGAAAGATAAAGAATGAAAACAGACCTGAATAAATTATTGTAAATGTTAAAGACTGATAGCAGTTTCTGAAAGAAAATTCTGAATAATATACATATTACTTAGCACTACATTTTACATTTAAAAATTAGTTTTGTGCTAGGGCATAAAGAAATCTTGAAGAATCACTCTAGGACTCCTCTCAGCAATGCAAGGTTATGACAGACAACTCCAAGGGACTCATGATGGAAAAGGCTATCCACATGCAGAGAAAGAACAACAGAGTCTAAATGCAGATGGAAGCAAACTACTTGCTCTCTTTTGGGTTTTGTTTTGCTCCTTCTTTCTCATTGTTCACTCCATTGGTTATAACTCTTCTTTACAACTTGACTAATGTTTAGTGTGAAAGTATGTAGAATCTATATTGGATTGCATGCCACCATGGTGGTGGGGGGGAGAAAATTTGGAACTCAAGGGATTGTGGCAATCAATGTTGTAACCTAAAAGTAAATAAATAATTTTTTAAAAAAGGAAAAAAAGCATCATTCTAAAATAGAAATAATAAAAACATCCTTTATAGGCTATGATATAATGAAAAATTAATCAATAAAGGAAACATGAGCAAAAGATACAAATATAAAAGATGTCTAAGTGATGACAGCCTGAATAATGAGCAAAGAAAATAATCATAGAAGCAATAAATTTATGAGAATATTAACAATGGAATATCATGCCAAGACTACTAAAGTAGCTATTAGAGGAAAAAACAAATATATATATATATGTATATATATATATATATATATCCTTAAAAACATATCTGCAAGGAAAAGAGAGAATTAATGAGCTGATCATGTAATTTTTAAAAATTGAAAAGGAACAACTCCCAGCCCCAAGGAAATTTGAAGAAATTTTCAAAATAAGGGAGGTATCAACGGAATTGGGGGGAAAATACCATAAAGTTGTCAAACAAAACTAAGACTTGATATTTTGAAAGACTAAGAAAATGAACAGACCATAATTAAAATTATTTTTATGAAGAAAGAAGAAAACTACCTTACCAAAATAAAAAAAAAATGAACAAAGTGAGTCACAATAGAGGAAATAGAGGATTATCAAAAACTACAATATGCAATTATATGCCATCGAAGTAACAACTCAGAGAAAATGTTTATAAAAAAAAACATAAAGCACTTAAGTTATTAAAACAAGAAATAGACAAATAATCCAATGTCAGCAAAAGAAACTGAGTAAACTATAAATGAAATAACAAAAGAGAAGAAAGGAAAAACCCTGGTCATGAGAGATTTATGAGTGAATACTATCAAGCATTTAAAAAACAGTTAATATATATGCTACAAATATTCTCATCAGAAATGGAAAAAAGTCACTTTACCAAGCTGCTTTTATGAGTTAAGTGGAGTTCTGATTCCCAAACCAGGGAATGACAAAACAGAGAAAGATATAATAGCCTAATTTCACTATTGAATATTGATAGAAAAAATTTTAATAAAATGGCAAAGAGACTATAGCAATAATAATTTAAAAATCACTCTGGCCAGGTTGAATGTATACTAGGGATATGAAGATGATTAAACATAAACATAAAACAACATAATTCATTATAGTAAAAAGCTTGTATAATTCTATCAGCAATGTAGAAAAGAGTTTTCAACAAAATACAGCACTCATTTATGTCAAAAGCCCTCTAAATCATAGGCATGGAAAAAACACAGCACTTCTTTACCTCAAAAACTCTCTAAATCATAGGCATGGAAGGGCCTTTTAACATCATCAATAGTGTGTGCTTGTGTGTGTGTGTAGGCAAGAATTAGCATTCTTTTTTTTTTTTTTGCCTTAGAGAAATACTGGAACATTCCTAGTTCAAATAAGAGTAAAGCAAGGATGAAACCTTCGTTTTTAGACCTGCCAAAGTTGTAAAAATGCTAGGTATAGCAAAAAGCAAAGAGAAAATGAATGAATGAAAAAGCATTTATTAAGTATTTAATGTGTGCCAAATACTGCCACAAGTACTAGTAATACAAATATGAGCAAAAATAGTCCCTGCCCTCGAGGAACTTAGATTCTCATAGGAAGAATGAACATATACTAAGAAATAATGACCACAAAGGGACATTTTGGTCCTAAAAGTTATTGGGATAATGAGTAGGTTCTGGTGGTACAGATTGACACTCCTTGTCCAGGAACAATGGCAAAGTTCATTTGATCATGATTTCAGAACAGGAGGTAAGGAGCAGAGTTAGAAAAAGTACATAGATTGGCAGCAAGGGAGTTGGTGAGGTTGTGCAAAGGATGACTAGAAAGCATGGAGTGAGAAGTTATAGGCATAGACATTAGCAAAAAAGAGATCAATGAATTCCAATTCGCAGACAACATGATTATATTCATAGAAAAACTCAGAGAATAGCAGAGGAATTAATTGAGATGATCAGTAGTTTCAATGAAATATCTAGATACAAAATAAATCCATAAAAGCATCAGCATTTCTCTACAGTACTAATGGAAATCAGGAAGAGATTTTTTTTTTAAGCAATCAGGGTTAAGTAACTTGCTCAAGGTTACACGGCCAGTTATTTCTGGGTGTGGTGCTAAGTATCTTAGCCCAGATTTGATCTCCAGGTCATCCCGACACTGGAGCCGGTGCTCTTACTTGCTGTGCTACCTGGCCACCCCATGGAAGAGATTCTTATAACAAAAATTCCTTTCCAAAGAAGTAGATTACATAAAATATCTGAGAGTTAAAATACAAAGACCAACTCAGAAAATGTAACAACAAACCACTCTTTAAATAAAGACTTCAGCAATTGAGGAATTACTCATTGCTCTGGTTGAGTCATGCTAATGTAATAAAAAAGATGGTACTCTCCAAATTAATAGGCACATTTAGGCTGGATGTCAGGGAAAAAGCTCTAAAAATTAAAACTTTTCTCAAGAAGAGTTGGAATTCTTCCCCTGTGGTGATCTTCAAGTAGACCCCAAATGCCCATTTTGTTAGGTTATGTTATAGCTGGGAATTCTGTTCATATTAGGTTGGACTACATGACCACTCACATCCCTTTCAGCTCTCAAATTCTGTATTTCTATGATATATAGATTTAATATTGCAACAATCAAACTATCAAAGGGATAATTTATAAATCTAGACAAAATAATTACAAAATTCATTTGGAGGAATAAGAGGGTTAGAATATTCAGGGAAATAAGGAAAATCAAAGTAGGAATTAGGGGGAAATAGCATTTTCAGACATCAGACTGTATTATAAAGTAGTAATTATCAAAACCATTTCTTATAGACTAAAAATTAGAAAATTAGGTCAGTGAGTAGACTAGACTAGAAAAACAAGACCTAGAACCAATCTAATGTAGCAGACCACCATTCAATAAACCAAAGAACATGAGCTACTGGGCAAATTGGAAAACAGTTTGACAAAAATTAGATTTAGTCCAGCATCTTGCAACATTTATGACAATAACATTTAAATGAATTTTTAACCTAAATGTGGAAGGTCACATTATAAAAAGATTTAGAGGAGACTGAAAAAGAGTAAATTTACCAACTGTTTTTAGGCAGGACTAAATGTTAGCCAAAAAAGGACTAGAGATCACCAAAGACAAAAGTAGACCATTTCGGATGATTTAAAAAAAAAAAAAAAACATTTGCATGAACAAAATCAATGATGCTAGAAGAAGAAAATAAACTTTGGAGTAGGAAAAATCTGTATCCAATATCACTGAAAGAAGTCTGATTTCTAAATCATATAGGGAATTACCATCAATACCTAAGACCAAGAGTCAATAGGTAAGTGGTCAAAGGATATGAATAGTTTTTGAAAGAACTGTAAACTAAAAATGACCATGTGAAAACATGTTCCAAAGCGAGAAGTACAAATGAGACAAACTACAGAGTTCCATCTCACGCCCTGCAGTTTGGCAAAGATGACCAAAAATAGGAATAAGTTAATGTTGGAGGGGCTATGGAAAGACCGGCTCACTAATATAATGTTGACTAGCTGTGAAGTAGATCCACCATTCTGGATCTTGTTTTATAATTATGCAAAAAAACCCCACCCTCCAAAAAACCCCTATTAAACTTTTCCTATCCTCTAACCTGGGCCTATACCCTATAGAGGGGAAAAAAGAAACAGAAGAAAATGGTCATATATGTGTATATACATATAGAAACACATTCATATATACTTATGTTTACATCCATATCTGCACACACATATACACAAGACTATTCATACAGGTACTTTTTGTGGTTAGCAATTAGATGCAAAGAGGGAGCCCTTCAATAGGGAATTGCTGAACAAACTATGGCAAATGAATGTAATATATTTTTATTATGCAGCAAGAGAAGAGTTTACACAATGTCCACTGAAAAATCAGTCCTGGTCCTAGAGCAGAGAATGAAACAGCTCCCTTCTTACAGGAGTTAAGTGGGAGGACTACGAGGGCAGAGTGTTCTATACATGTTAGATATGATCACTTTAGCAAGTGTTTTTTGCTCAATTATTTTTCTTTGTTACAAAGGAGATTTTACTTTGGGGTGGTTAGAAGGAATGGCTCAAAAAAATGACTGGCATAAAAACTAAAGAGTAGGAATTCTTCTATTTATTGTAGCATACCCAGTCTCTAGCACAGTGTCTGGAGCGTAGTAGGCACTTAGATGCTTATTGAAGGGTAAAATTTATTTTCATAAGTTATATATATATATATATATATATATATATATGCATACATGCATATGTACAATAACTCGACTAACGGCAGATGCCCAGAAGCAGAAGGCGACTGCAGAGGCTGAAATCCAGACGATTTTGTCAGAAAAGAATCAAGCCTCAGCAGACCTGAACTCCATGAAGAAATCTTTCTCTGACCTCTTCAAAGGATTACAAAAGCAGAAGGTTTTAGAAGGACATCAAAAGAATGAAGCAGCATTGAAGAAATGTGTTGAGTATTGTCTAGTAAGAATTGAAAAGGAAGAGCAGACGTACCAAACCCTGAAGGCTCATGCAGAAGAGAAGTTAAATCTAGCAAATGAAGAAATTGCCCAGGTTCGCAGCAAAGCAAGAGCTTTACAAGCAAATTTACAAAAGGAGCAAATGAGTCCAGTCACTAGAGAAAACCCTGGAACAAAAAATTAAAGCAAACGATGAATTAATGAAAATCTGTGATGACTTGATTTCAAAGATGGAAAAGATCTGACCTAGAAATTTTGAATTGTTCATTCTTTATTCACTCTGACTATAAAACTAGTCCTTGTTTCAGTGCTGTCAGTTACGTAACGTCATGTTTAGTCATCATGTGCACTCTTAACCTCTATTTTTACATGTTGTAGACATACTAAAGTGTATTTTTTAACTTAGTAAATTGAACTTTTTAAAATAAATGTGCTTGAATAAAGATTAATAATCTTTGTACATATATGTGCATTTAAACACCCATATAAATATATGGCAAATATATAGATAGAAATGGTCAGAAACTAATACCCAATAGATAAGGGGTCAAATGATGTGAACAGTTTTGAAAAGAAGAATTGTGAACTATAAAAAAAGTTTTAAAATATCCTCCAAATCACTACTATTAAGAGAAATGCAAATTAAAATAATTCAGTTTTATCTTACACTCAGGAAATTGGTAAAGTAATAAAAAGAGAAAAGTCACTGTTGGAGTAAATGTCAAAAAATAGCAACACATTCACTGTTATTGAAACTGTGACTTTATTAAACCATTTGGAGAAAAAAAAATTTGGAATTATGTGAGAAAATTTCTTAAACCATTTCTATTCTTGACCTGATACTGAGCATGTACCATAAGGAGGTCAAAGACAGAAACAAAGTTTCAATATATAACAAATATTTATAGCACTATTTTTGTAGTTAAAAAAATGCAAAGTGGGTGCCTATTGATTAAGGAAGGACTGAACAATTTATGCTATGTGAATATAATCAGTAAAAAAATATTTTTAATGTAGAAAGACATGTATGAAATGAAGAATAAAGTTTGCAGAGCCAGGAAAGAGTTATACATAAGGACTATAATATCTTTTAAATCAAAAGAAGCCAAACTAAGCAACTGTATTGACCAATCTCATTTCTAAAGGACAAATAATTAAAGCCTCAGAGAGGTGGGTGCTAGGTTTTCAGATGAAGCGTATAGTCACTGTACTGACTGGTTTTGCTTAACAATTTTTCTTAGTTACAAGGGAGAACTAATGGAGAGAGGTAGATAGGCTATATTTAGAAATGACTGTGCTTAATTTTTTTTAAATCAATAAAACATAATTAAAAGAAAAAAACAAAGAGCTGGAGAAAGATCTCTAGCATGTTGATTAAGAGGATCATTGGAAGGATATGGGCTAGAATCTCAGGAGATGAGAAGGTATGGTTGAGTTGTGATTACACAGTGGAGGAAGTTCTATATCACTGAGATCATTGATTCTCCCTCATGTTGAAGTATGTCATCACTCCAGGTAGATGTAACTTTGGCATGCTGCAGATGTTTCGTGAAAAAGTTAATTTAGAAACAGGCAGTTTTATCTGATATCTGATTTCATTGCTGATATCAGCATTACAATGGAGTTTGATAGAATACCAACATATCCATCTTAAATTAAATTGTATTTGGTAGCAAATACTTAAACCAACATGCATCACTCATCATAGAAAATAAATGTCATCCATTAAAGCCATGTAACAGCATATTAAACACTCTCACTGGTAATCCCTATCCTATAGCAAGATGATTCTTGGAAAAAAAATGAACCCTTATGCTAGCATGTGGATACAGGACTGGGAAAGGGTAAGAATTAGAGATGCAGTGGGAACCATATGTTCTGTTTTTTGATTCTTAGAGGTGCTTAAGTAAGCTTATTCAATATACTTACCATTTGTTACTTAAACCTGGTTTTAGAATTTATACTCAGATTTTCCCCCTCATCTCCTTTTATTTCCAGCTCACATACATGCCTTTAAGTGATAAGTGTTAAGTATGGACTTCCGTAAGCACCTTTTAGCTCATTTGGTTAAAGCAAGTGTTAGCAAGGCCAAAATGGTTTCACCCCCTGTATGTTTTCATTAATGTTACACTATTCAACTGGCCACACACTGCACCCTAATTGCCACCATCTCCCAAGAGGAAAAAAGCAAATGAATGGATTGGTACAAATCATCACTGGAATCCCAACTCAGTGTGCATACCCTACCAATTGTAGGTAAATAATCTATTCAAGGGCAGAACTCCTTTCTAAAAGTAATCCACAGTTCTCTCTGTCATGCTTTGCCAATTGTGGATAGTTAGTGCACTCTAGCAATTTGAGCCTCCAGTTCTGAGATCGTATGCCCTGCAGACCCAGTAACTGGTTCCTGCTCCAAAAGGAAAAGAGTAAAAAGCTTCCCGTCTGAAACAGATATTGTGCTAGTTTTGGGTCTCCTGTCTGGGTGCATCTTGACTGTTTTTGCAGATTTCTTTAGCCAACTGTTTCATCTTGACTCTTGGTTTTGGGTGTCATTCCTGACTTCTTCCTGCTACCTTATCTTGGTCTTATTTCTCCATTTTGACTGCTGGGTCCTGTGTACTCCCTGGATCTGGACTGTTTCTTTCATTTACTGATTATTCCCAGCTTTCACTTTGGTTCCTGTTTCTGGCTTATAGCATTGTGTCCTTAATCCATTACTTTAAATGGATTGATATGGTATTCTTAAAAAAGAAGGCACTTGTTATATCTGTAGGAAACATAAAGATAAATTATTGAAGATGGTGCTGAAAATCCATTTCCCAGAGGAATTAAAATGACTAAGTACTGTAGTTCTTTAAAGCCAACACCATAGTCAAAACCAAATCTCATCTATTCTTTATCCATGAAGCTCATTTTATGTTATTTATAATTCACTAAGCAAAGTAAGACAGAATGAGAATATTTTTAAGAAATTTCTAGAGCACGAGAAGAATCAATTAGAATCTATTTGACCATTGATGGCATCTGCTGCTAGTTTGTCAAATAATCACATTCAAACTATGACCCTGTCTACAGCAGTATTCATATGCCATCCACACTACACTGACTCTGTTAGCCAAGTAATTATGAGATAATTCTTGCATTGCAGAGAGCAAATTATTATTAATTTTGTCATCTATTTAGCTTTCTTTGCTTTTGTGAGATAGTTTTGAATTCCAAAAATCTTTAATCAGAGTATCAAAAGCACCCTATTTAAGCCAGAATTAAATTGAAATTGAGATTCATGTTCATGCTTCCACCTATTATTTCATGAAAAAACTGAAAAAGAAACACTCCCCTTGTGATGTAGGGTCCTTATCCTTTCAATGTAGAATCTAAGGTGTTTGAATCAGTTCCCAAGACTGAATATGCAAAGCATATTGCTTGTTTATTTTTTGAGCAGAAGAAAGAAACACTGAGGAAAAAACAAGATGATGAATTGAAACAAGTAGAAGAAGATAGAACCAGACAGATTTATAAGAGCTGGAAAGAAACCCAGAAGTCGAACAAGGAAGAGCGAGAGTGGCAGGAGTCTTGTAAGTACATAGTAATCTCTTCTCTTCTTTACCAATTCATTCATTAAAATGATCAGACCTTAAAAACATTGACTAGGAAGGAGACAGGAAGCATATTAGAATTTATTGGGTGGTTTTAAAGAGATATGGCTTCCTTCAAGACTTAGCTCAGACTCTACATTTTGCAGGAGCCCTTTCCCAGTCCCCCCAGCTGCTAGTCTTCCCATACATCGTTTTCCATCTACTCTACATGTATATTTTAGGCAGCTATTTGTTTACATGTTGTCTTACCCAATAGAGAGTAAGCTCCTTGAGGGTAGGAGCTGTGGATTTTGCCTTTCTTTGTATTTCCAGGACTTAGCACACAGTACCTGGCACATAGTAGGTTTTTAATAGAATTACATTGGATGACTGATGGATGAAATTTTAATGCAGTGTTTTCTAACTGATAATTATAAAGAACTGGACACTGCAGTATAGTGTGCTTGTTGGTTGACAACCAAATGGAAAGAAGGCCAGTGGAGATACCTAGTATGCCTAAGCCCTTAAAGAATTAAGATTTGAAATGAAATTTTGTTCTCATTTCTTTCTAATGACAGCCTGGATACAGACCATTGAAGTTATACTGCCAGATTATCTTTTTATAGTACCTTAGCAGAGGATAAAGGTAGGAATTGAAGCATTTATAAAATAGAAAGCCCTGAATATTATTTGAATTTCATCACAGCAAGATTACAATGAAAATCTTAGTATTTTAAGCACTTTAATGTATCTGTAATTGCATCAATGTAGGTTTTTCATTTGGTGCTATGAAGTAGAACCCATCCATACCTTACTCTGTTGTCCATGTCTCCCATAAATCCTCAGGGTGAGAGGAATGAAGATAAAATACACCCAACATATTGGGGGGCCTGTCTGGTTTCCTAATACTGCTTGAGTACCAGTGTAACATACATCTGTCATTCCTCCCTCTTGATTCATGTGTGACTCACCTCTGACCCCTTTTTCCATTCTATGCCCCCCTTATCCTATTCCCTCACACCCTCTTATTTATTTATACGTTTAGAAGACTTTTATTCTCTTCTAAATGTATATATTTCTCTCTTTAACCCAGATCTGATGTGAGTAGGGGGTTCCTTCTAAAAATCCCTCCCCCTTCCCTATCCCCTTAGCCTTTTATTTCTTTCTGAATTTAGAAGACTTTTACATCATTCTAGATATATATGGATTGTTCCCTCTTTAACCCGTTCTTGATGAGATTAGGGTTCCAGGACTACCAGTCCTCCTCCCTAGAATTATATTTTATAAAAGCAAAGGACTAAAGTGTCCTCAGGATTTCTTTGTATAAATCAGCCCACCTTGAAATTAGATCTGTTTAAGGAGAATTATTTTTCTTTACTGGGGTCCTTTTGCACATAGGAACTTAATCAGACACGTAAGCATTTATTAGGCACTTACAATATGCCAGGCATTGTGCTGAGTCCTTGGGAGTCAAAAAAAAGGCAAAAGCCATATAGACCCTTCCCTCAAGGACTTTGCAATCTAGTGGGAAAACAGCATGTAAATAGTTATATAATAAAAGATACATACAGAATAAATGGGGAGGCTAACTGGGAAAAGCCTTCTGCAAAAGATGGGGTACAATCTGAGTCTGAAAGGAAGCCAGCGATTCTAAGTTGGAAGTGCAGAGGGAGAAGATTCTGGGCATGAGGGACACGCGGTGCAAAGGCACAGAGAATGGGAGATGGAGTGCCCTGTGTGAGGAGCAGCAAATGGGCAAGTTTAGCTGCATTGCTGAGGGTGGGGGAGAGACATAAAGGGTAAGACTGGAACAGCTTCACTCTGCCCTGAGCCATAAGCCACTCAGAGGTTCCCTGCTGCCTCCTACTTGCCAGTGACTCAGTGCTATATTGCATCCCAAACATTTTTCATGAGGGATGAGACAATTACCTCTTCATTTTAAAATTCTAGGGTAACAATTACACCATGGAATAATTCTACTGGTGGTGACTCATAACTCTTAACTCTGCCAACTCCAAGATGTCCTTAAAGGAGATGGTGCAATATCTCCTTCTCTTTCCTTTCCCACTACCTAGAAAACTCTCCCAGAAACCACAAGACCTTACACATGAGTCCCATTGCAGCAGAAGTTGGGTACTGTACATCAGGAAGGAGTCCTGGCTACCATTCTTTTTTTTAGTATTTTTATTTCGGAGTAGGAGGCAATTGAAGTTAAGTGACTTGCCCAGCGTCATACAGCTGATAAGTTTCTGAGACTGGATTTGAACTCAGGAAGATGAGACTTCCTGACTCTAGATATAGTGCTCTATCTACTGCACCATAGAACTGCCTGTGTTTTCAGAGGGATTTTAAGAGGGAGGCTTAGGCAATTGTCATTCATTGGGTGACATTTGTTTGTCGTGAGGCCTCATGCATCGTGCCATAGAGCTGTGGTCTCTTTGTGGGTGGACGAAGGCTCTTCCTCCTCTTTGTTTTCCTAGTGCGGAGATCCAAAGCAGCCGATGAGAAGAGGCGGTCTATTGCTAAACAAGCTAGAGACGACTACAAGCGGTTATCCCTGGCTGCACAGAAAGGGAAAGGCAGTGATGGAACCCAGGGCTCCCAAGGTGTTGCACAGAAACCCAAAAGGCCTCCTCTTCCACCAAAACCTCAACTGCTCAACCCAGCAGGACCTCCCAGAAAACCTCACAGGTAAGTCACCCAGAAGTACGAGTACCAAAATCAGAACAGACAAGACAGATTGAAGGACCAGGTGGGTCTTTCCCATGAAGAAGGCAAGGGTGGTCAGCTGCTAGTACAATAAACGTGTCTGTCTGGTGCAGGGAAGTTCCAGCGAAGAAACTCCCTCCACCAAGGAGAATGTCAACAACTTTGCAACTCAAAGTCATCAAGAGTTGTCTGGGACACTGAGGGTCATTGAAGTAGGACCTAGAACCAAGTTGTCCTTACTCTAAGAGTGACTTTATCCATTGTGCCACACTGCCTTTTTAAAATTAAATCACAGCCCAAGATAAAACTTAGAAAGTGAAATTCAATCTTGCTTCTAGTACCACCTTCTTGAGTAACCTTGGTGACTGCTTTTCATTAACCCTTTGTTACCTGGAGGCTGGCATAGTTGGCAGAGAGGGTGTGGTCTTTGATGTTCTCCCCTTTTTACCTCCTGGTCACGAATACCTCCCATCAAAGGACAGTAGAGAAGCTACTTCATCTAAGAAGTGAAAGGAGAAGAGTATTGGAGATAAGTTCTCCATTTCACTGTTATCAGTGGCTTTTAATGGAAAAAGCAAATTGATCTGTGATTTTCATAATACTACATTTTCTATAGGACTTCAAAGTTTACCAAAAAATAAAAAAAACCCACTTTCTTCATGACAACCTTTTGAGAGAGGTAGTACAAACATTATCATTATCATTTTACAGATGAGGAAACTAAGGTTCAGAAAGTTTAACAGACTTTCTTATGGTCATGCAGATTTCCTCACCCCAAATCTCATGCTCTTTCTACCGCAATGCCCCTCATAAGCCAAGGCAAAGAAGCAAAAGTGATCATAGCAAAAATTCAGGAATGATTATAAAAATTACTTGGTCCAGCTCTCTCATTTTACAGAATCAGAGAGTTGGAGGGATCTCAGCCATCATGTAGGCCAGTCTATTCCCAAAAGCAATCCGTACCAAGACATACCTGCCCAAGTAGTCAGTACCCAGAGAGGAACCCACTAACATTCCACTTTTGGATGGCTTTGATTGTTAGAAAGTCTTTTCTGATAGCAAGCCTGACTTGACAGCTTTTATGCCATGTTGCTTCAGATCTGGCTTCTTAGGGAGAACAGAACAAATCTAACCCTTTTCTAAATGACAGCCTTTCAGATACTCAAAGATAGCTGTCACGTCTGCTCTGCCCACCCTGACACTCCCCCTTAGTCAATTGCAATCTAGACATCCCCAGTTCCTTCATCTAATCTTCATGTGACTGCACTCCAGGTCAGATGAGGAAACTGGGGTTCAGAGGGATTGTGACTTTATATAAAGTCACACAACTGTTCAGTGGTAGTGATAGATAGGAAATGAAACCAGCTCTCTTGACTCCCAATCTAATGTTACTATCATCTAGGTGGTACAGCATGCTAGAATGCTGGACATGGAGTCAAGAAGACCCAAATCTAAACCCTGCTTCCTAGTTGTGTGACCCTGGGCTAGTCACTTAATAACTGTCTGCCTCAGTTTCCTCATCTGTAAAATGAAGATAATAACAGCACCTTCCTCCCAGGGTTGTTGTGAGGATTAAACAGGGTAATATTTGTAAGTACTTCAGACCTTAAAGTGCTATCATGATGATGCCAGGCTACCTCTGTTTACCACTGAAGTGAAATAAAAAGTAGACGGCCATTTCTCTCCACAGATATGGCACAGTTAACGATTTGAAAATTCTCCTCTTGGCAATTATGTCCTTTTCTGTGATGCTAGAAAAGTTTAGAGGACGACAGGGAAAATTATAATTTGCTTTGGCCAGTGTCTGGTGGAAAATGACAGTGACATCACAGTAGAAATTTCCTATCCCTCTTGTTTTTCAGCTAGAAAAGATATTTTTCTCTCTTGATTACTGATATTATTTCAGTGTTTCATATTCTAGCTGGAGTGAGAGCAGAAGAGAACAGTTAGAAATAAAAGATGTAAGAAATGTGGGGAAAAGAATACTGGAGTCTAGAGAGTTGACTTCTCAATCAGTCAGCATTCATTAAGTACCTGCTATGTCCCAGGTATGTGCTAAGCTTCTCATCCTGGATCTGTCCCTGATTTACTACGTGAATCACTTTGCTTCTCTGAAGTAGTTTCTTCATCTGTAAAACGTGGGAGAAGATACGAAGAAAGTCTCCCTCTTTGTGGCCATTAAACAAGCACTCCTCTCCTTATTTGAAAAAGGACAAAGAAGTTCTGTAACTTAATGGAAGAAAATGTATGTGGCATCTCTATATTTTTGCCTCCCAAATTGAAAAGCTCCAGTCATTAAGATTTATTAGGCACGTACTATGTGCCAGGTAGTGTGGTAAGTGCTGGAGATACAAAAAGAGACAAAAAAAAAACAGTTCCTGCCCTTGAGGAGTTCACAGTATAATGGAGGAAACAACATGCAGACACTATGTATGAGTAGACTAACTACAGGATAAATAGGAAATAATCAAGAGATGGAAGGTACTAGAATTAAGAGGATTTGGGAAGGGCTTCCTGTAGAAGGTGGGATTTTAGCTGGGACTTGAAGAAAGCCAGGGAAGCCAGGAGGTGGAGATGAAGAGACACCAGGAGAGTCAGAGAAAGCATCCATGGTCAGAAGAGAGAGTGCCTTATTTAAGGGACATCAAGGAGAACAGTATCACTGGGGTGTAAGAAGATTATAAAGGCACAGAGGTAAAATCCACAGGTCTTGGCAACAGATTTTAAATGAGGGGGGCAAGTAAGTGAGGAGGCAAGGATGGCCCTTAGGTAATGAGCCTGGGAGGTTGGAAGGATGGTGATGGCACATACAGATTGAGATGTTTAATAGGCAGTTGGAGGTCAATGCAAGACTGGAGGTCAGCAGAGAGCCCTGTATTGGGACACAGAACTCAGTGATTGACACCTAAGCTCTAACCATTATTTTCAGATTGCTTCATTTCACTAGAGGACTGAAGTTGGGGAAATGCCATTTTTTTTTCATGACCTGCAGAAATAGGTGACCAGGACATGAGTATCTTCTGCTTCCTTGTGAACATAAAGCAATATGATATCAATTATATGTGCAAGACCATGCAAAACATTCCATATTAGCCATATTTTTTAAGTTAAAAAAAGTAAAGAAAGTGAGAAAATTATGCTTCCATCTACCCTCAGAGTTCATCACTTCTCTCTCTGGAGCTAATAGCATTTTTTCATCTCGAGTCCTTTGGACTTGTCATAGATTGTTGTATTGATCAGAGTAAAAAGTCTTTAACAACTGATCATCATTGCAACATTGCTGATACTGTGTACAGTGATCTCCTCGTTCTTTTTTATCCATCTTCTCTTCACTTTGTATCAGTTCATATATCACATTTTTCTGAAATCCCTCCCTCGTCATCACAATCATATGCCACAACTTGTTTAGCTATTCCACAACTGATGGACATTCCCCCAATTTCCAATTCTTTGCCACTACCCCCCTCCATTTCCCCTCAACCTTAAAAATTTTCCACATTTTCCTTGTGTCTTTTTTATGTGAGAAAATAATCTGTATTCTACCTTTCCCTTCCCTCTTCTCCTAATGCACCCTTCTTTCTCACCTCCTCATTTTTTTAATCACAACATGTTTGACTCCTACCCATGCCCTCTCTCCATGTAAATTATCCCACTAATAATAAAATTCTTAGGAATTAAATGTATCACATTCCCATATAGGAATATAAATGGTTAGCTTTATTGACTCCCTTATTATTACTCCTCCATATTTACCTTTTTATGCTTCTCTGGAGTCTTACTTTTGAATGTCGAATTTTTTATTCATCTCTTATCTTTTCATCAGAAATGCTTGAAAGCCCTCTATTTAATTAAATATTCATTTCCCCCTTGAATATCCATTCCCCACCCACCCCCCCACCTTTTCAGTTTTGCTGGGTAAGTTATTCTTGGTTGTAATCCTAGCTCTTTTGCCTTCTGGAATATCATATTCCAAGCCCTTTGCTTCTTTAACATGGAAGCTGCTAAATCTTGTGTGATCCTGACTGTGACTCCATGATGTTTGAATTGTTCTTTCTGGCTGCTTGAAGTATTTTCTCTTTGACCTGGAAGCTCTGGAATTTGGCTATAATATTCCTGGAAGTTTTCATTTGGAGATCTCTTTCAGGAGGCAATTGATGGAGCTAAGATATTGGGGCAATTTTACTCAATAATTTCTTGAAATGTGATGTCTGGGCTCCTTCTTTAATTGTGACTTGAGCCCCTGGGTCCCTTGTAACTGACCAACAGCACAGCACTCTGCCTGGATATGGGACCAGAACTGCACGTGAGCAATATAATTGCCAGTTTCAGCTGTACCCAGTGCCAGCAGAGTGTCCTTTATATCTCTTTCTGATCAGTTGTCTGACCTTCCCCCCCCCCCATATACACCCCTACTGTCTCTGGAATGACACCTTCCAAAAGCTAGTGCTGGTTCTGCCTCAGGTAGACCTTCACCCCAGTGTTACAGACATCTCCTGCCAAACTCCCAAGTTTTCTTGGGTTAGAAAAAGGTTTCATCTTGAACTGTTGTTGGCTCCACTTCTCCAAATTAGATTTAAGACATTATTTTAAAGTTGCTTGGAAGGCAATGTTGAGAGAGTTCAGTTAGATTACTGCCTCTAATCCACAATCTTGAGTCTGCCCCTTTTAAAACTATTTCCCAATTGATGGACATCCATCTTGTACCCAATTTTTTGCTATTATGCAGAGTGCTACAATGAAAATGTCACATATGGTAGCTTTTTTTTTCTGGAAAAGCACGTGGGGCTCTAAAAAATTGGAGCAAAGACAGTTAATATGTCTGAGAAAATAAATTCAGCTCTTGCAGATTTCAGTTCCATTAGTATCCATAGCAATTTGGAGTTGATTGATCTCTAATAGAGATTTTTTTAAGGGACACCTTTTAAACAAGGCTGTTAAGGATAGCCAGCACCCAAACTCACTTGTGTTCTCTGCTGCAGTCTGTGAACTTCTTGACCAAGTCAAACACAATATATTCTCTAGCTTCAGAGTATAAACCTGGCATCTCTAGGGTCTAGAGATCATACTGCTATAGGAAAATGCCTTTTATAACTCAAAATAGAAAATTTCAAAGGATGAACCAAATCCCTTGGTACTTTTGTATATGTTGAATTTGGTCAAAATTATGATCTTCAATGCAGATTATCATTGTCAGTCACTTCCATCTTTTCAACAGATATGGAGAGGCAGTGGTTAGAGAGCTGACCTCAGAGTTAGGAAGAGCTGCCTTTAACAAATTC
The DNA here is from genome assembly GCF_028583685.1 of Petaurus breviceps papuanus. Lineage (NCBI taxonomy): Eukaryota > Metazoa > Chordata > Mammalia > Diprotodontia > Petauridae > Petaurus > Petaurus breviceps. Next base: position 34,859,285 of record NW_027187378.1, read on the forward strand.
CAATTGTGTGACATTGGACTAGTCACTTAAACTCACAGTGACCCCAGGCAACTCTCTACCTCTGTAAGCTGCAGAAAAGGTGCCAACCTGCATTTCTAAAGGGGGTTTCCTCACCTGGGATTTCCTATACTGATGTATTCAGAGGTTTAGTCTCCCAGGTGCCATTCTACATTAGTAAAGGACGTTCCTCATCAGGAGCTCCCTACAGTGTAATCTTACGTTTCATCCAAGAAAATTCATGGACCATCTGTATAATGTCCTGGTCAGAGAACATTAAATAGCACATTCATTCTGAGCTACACATTTTTTGGGAGGGCATTGACAAGGGGAAGTGTATCCAGAGGAGCATGGCCAGGATGGTGAAGGGACTGGAGACCATCCCATGTGAGGACGTAGGAATGAACTAGGAATGAGTAGCTTAGAGAAGAGGACACTTGGGAAAGGGGAGGGGAACATGATTTCTGTCTTCATGAAGTTAAGGAGCTGAGATATGGAAGAGGGATTAAGCTTATTTGCTTGCCCCAGAGCATAGGAAAATTAACAAAAGTTAGAAGTTGCAAAGAATCAGATTTAAACCTATTTTTAAAAATATCTCCAACTTCCTAACAATTAAGAGTTTTCCCAAAATGGAATGGGCTTCCTTGAGAGATATTGAGGGCCCCCTCAACAGAAGTTTTAAAACAAAGGCTGTTTGGCCATTTGTTAGGAACATGGAAGGGTAGATTCTTATTCAGGTATGGGTTGGACTACATGGTTTTGGAGGTGTTGAGGTTATAGGAGTTTTAGATGAGATCACTGAGATAAAGAGAATACAGAGAGAAGAACAGAGGCTTTTTAATGGGTTAAGGGTTTGGAATGAGGGTAGAAATAGGATGAGGAGCCATTAAGGGAGATAAAAGGAATGGCAAGAGGTAGGAAAACCAGGAGAGTGCCACATTACTAAGAAGGAGAGTATTTCAAGAGGTGTGTTGCTCATTGGCTAGAACAATGGCCCTAGAGTCAGGAAGATGCGCATTTAAATTTGGGCGTCAGATTCTTACTAGCTGTGTGACCCTGGGCAAGTCATTTACAATCTGTCTGCTTAAGTCTCCTCAGCATCTACCTCCCTGGGTTGTTAGGAGAGCAAATTATGTCATTTTTGTCAAGAACTCAGCACATTCTTGGTACAGAATAGGTGCTTAATGAATTCTTGTTTCCTTACTTTGAGAAGGAAGTAGCTGATAGGGTCATAGAGTGCACAGGTCAAAGAATAGGAAGATCTGAGAAAGGATCTTTGGATTTAGGGTTTGGCACTAGCACACAGGGTGGGCTGCTAGCACAGGTTCTTTGATTTGCTTTTCTAAAGGAAAAACAACTTTAAAGGAGTTCAGATTTTACTTTAACAGACATAAGTAGAAAGAAGAATCCAAGAAAGAATTCAATAGACAGGGCTCGAACACTCTAAACAGAGTAATAGATACTTAATCATCAGGCCAGGGAGCATCAACATCTGGGTTTGGGCACAGCCAAGGGGCTCCTTAACAATGGCACCCAGAGTCTGTCTGACCAAATCACAAAGAAACATCCTTCCCATGAGTGAGGCCAAAGTAAAATACCAACCTCCCAGTATATAGTTTTCAGTTAATAGACCCAGAGTCAGAAGGCCTCACAATCCACGTGACTCAGTGCCAAATGATGTGAAAGCCTTCTTGCAAGCAAGCTTCCCCCCCTAAGAAAGCTCCTCCCCCAAGGCAATATAAATCTCCCTGAATGTATATAGTTTTCACTTGATGGGCTGTATGTGACTCAGGATGTGTCACAGCTGTGAACTGGGCCAGCTCTCAAAGCAGCAAGACATCCACAATTCAAATACCTGTATGCCTTTAGATCTGGGAACATGGTTCCCATTCAAAGGAAAAGGGGAACACGTGTGGCCACGTAGGCCTATAAATGGACAGGAAGATCTTATATTCCATTAACCCTACAGAAGGTAATCTTTAAGATCATGGTTTCAGTAGAGTAATAAGAGAAGAATCCACTTATAAGTGATTTAGTGGTAAGTGATAGTCAGGAAGTAGAAAGAATGAGTGGTACACTATTGATTTTTTTTTAAGAGTTTGCTGGTCAAAGGAAGCAGAAATAACCTAGTGGCTCAATGAGTAAGAGAGTCAAGGGAAGGTAGTTGAAGGTGGTGAAATTGCCATCTCTTGGGGATACAATAACCTTTTTGTAGACTGAGGAAAAGGAGCCAGCTGACACAAAAATATTGAAGGCATAGAGTTGTGCATGTTCAAGGTACACCCCAGAAAGAGGGCAACTGATAGACCAATCAGAACAGATGGGAGGGGCAGGGATGGAGGACACAGATAGAGGCTCTAACCTTGGAAAGAACAAGCTTCTTCCTCTGAAAAATAAGGGAAAGGAAAAAGGACAAGTAAAGATATAAAGAAAAATTTGGACGTGGAAATTAGAGAAGTAACAAGAGATGACAATGGATGACCTTGATCTTCTCGAGTAGAAATTCCCTCTCAATAGAGGTTTTGAAATGAAGAGGCAATAGTTTCTTAATGGGGACATTGTAGGAGAGTGCTGACAGGATCCAAGGCATAGGTGTGCTTTGGTATCCTGTGAGGAGTTCATGGCATCAAGGTCAAGTTGCTGGGGAACATCGTCAACAGGGACATTGACTTCATCAGAGTTGGAGGGGCAGATCATGAGGGTGGGACTGAAGTCATGAAAACAGTGGGGGTATGTCTTAGGGAGTGATAGCTGAATTTAATAAGGAAGAGAGAAAGAGAGGCTGGTATCAGATACCGTGGAATTCACAAGAGGGGGCACAATAGTCTACAAATAACATTGAGTAACAAAGACTGTGTCAACCACTTCAGGAGAAGCTACCATTAAAGATAGGGTACAAGGGACATGGTGTCATCAGAGGAAAGTAAGGCTTCATTTAATGCAAGGATCTGGAAAATATGTTTAAGGATGGAATGGCATTGACCTTTGCCCTAATCAGCTTGTCATCAAGCATTTATTGAGAGCTTGCTGCATGCCAGGTACTGTGCTAAACATTGGGAATGCAAAGAAAGGCAAAAACCAATGTCTTCAAAGAGCATACATTTGAATGGAGAATAAATAACTAGGTTTATACAAGATACATCCAGAGTAGCCAGAATGTAATCTTGGAGGGGAAGGCATTAGCAGTTGGGAGGATAAGGAAAGGCTTCCTGCAGAAGGTGGGCTTTGAGCTGGACCTTGAAGGAAGCAAAGGGAGAGATGAGGGGGCAGAGCATTCATGGCATGGGGGACAAGCAGGCAAAGGCAAAGGAAAGATCGGTGGAGTGTCACATTTGAGGAACTTTAAGGAGGCTTTAGCACCAACATTTAATTCAATACCTGCTTTGTCCTTTTTGTATAAATCTTCAAGCGCCCTCATTTTTGAAGATATCTTTCAAGTGAACTCAAACCTTCAGAGTAGACAAGAGAGAGAAGGGAAGTGAGCCAGAGAGACTAGTGGAAGCAGAGAAAAAAAAGGAAACTGAAGGATGAAAAGGTTGAGGCAGGAACTGACTTAATTTGATTTGAATGCTTTGCTTACAAATAGGTTCTCTCCAGGAAACTTGTGCTAAAGGCGGTCTCCACATATTAATACTTAATTTCTCAGATTTTAATTGGGAGTTAATGAAGCTCCCAGATAATATTAAAAATGAATTAAAGTAAACACAGCAGTTGGTCATACCCATGGCTCACTTAAATTTTCATGACATTTTTGTCAGGCATATCTGTCAGGATGGCTGGAAAGATGCAGAAAACGATCTATTTTCTGGCCATGGGGCATAGTACCAAAAGAAAAAAATCTCATAGTACCTCTGACTGGGTAGCTTGGGCTTTTAAATGCATATTGTGTCCCTTTAGAAAATACTAGCTTTATCTATCATATTAAATCTAACTGAAAATATTAATCCTTTGCAAATGACAGAAATCAGGGAGTGAAGAGGTCTGTGTCCCACTCAGCCCAAGAAAACATCATCACATGGTTTAAGGAGGACCAGATCCCACTGAGAGCCGGCTTTGAGAAAAATTCAGACACAATTGCACCATGGTTCCATGGTGAGTACTGAAATCTCTTCAATGTGCTCCCCATTACCAGCAGAAGAAACCCGAATCCACAGAGACCATTGTTACAGGAAAGTGTTCTCTTCGACATGCTGATCAAGAGATTTTCAAAATAATTGTCCATTCAAAGATTAGTCTGTATTTCTTTGTATTCCTTGTTTCCTAGGGACCAATTCATCAGCATGAAATTTGTTAATAAGCAATGAATAATTTTATGAGCCCTGCACATACAGGGTTAATTCGACAATCCAAACAAATTATCCCTGACTGAATGAAGAGATATACTCACATTGCCTTTCCCAAGCAGTCCCATAGGGGAAAGTTCCACCCCAAAAGAACTGCAGTAACAGAAACAATGCCAGGCTGGGATTCGTAAGACAAGCGTTCTCATCCTGAATCTGTCATAAACCATGTTTATACCTCCGCTCTTCGAGTCTTAGTTTTCTCACCTGGAAAAGGTGTTGATTAGACTTTATGATTTCTCAGATTCTTTCCATTTCTATGATTCCTAGATTCAGGGTTCTTCTGGGTAGTAGAGGTTGCAACCAGTGACAGGGGCTGAGTCTGCAGGCTTTCCAATAAAGTATCACCTTAAACACAATTACTGGGTGCAGTCTGAAAAACTTCAAGTTGGTGCCAACTCTGCCAACTGAGCTCATGCTTCACTCCCTACTCTTTTCACTGTTTTGGGTTTCAGCAACAATGATAGCCAGTCTGCTTGGCCCGGATATTATTTCTCTAAGTCTAGCCTGTTGCCTGACCAGGTGTATACCCATTTAACTCATTTGTCACACATGTAACCATAAGCATGTAGTTAAAAAGAAACACAATTCAAGTTTTATATCTAAAGTGGGTTTGAACTGAGGTTGCTAGTTTGTGTAGAAATTGAAGCCTGAGATGCCATCCCCAAAAGGGAAGGCTGGCCCTTTTTTTCTTTTAAACCAAACTATTATATATGGCAGGAATGATGAGGTTACCCTGGGTCTCCCTGGCATTCTCTGCTTTGGAAACAGAGCAGCTGTGAGCCTCATTCCCTGGGCTGGGAGTCAAGAAGACCTGAGTTCTAATCCTGCATCACACCCTTACTGGTTGCATGGCTCTGGGCATGTCACTTAATGTTGCTGAATTTCAGTTTCTTCGTCTGTAAAACAAAGATAATGACAACAGCAACCTCTCTGCTGCACCACGTAAAGAAAGTAGTTGAAGGATGAAGTCAGAAGACAAATGACAAAAGGTTGAGAAGTGAGAGGAGAGGAAGTGGAAGCAGTGAGTAATGCCTCTGTGTGTGTAGCAGAAGATAGCTTCTAATAACTAACACAGTAAATTGCCAGTAGGTCATAGATCAAATATTGATTCGATTTTTCTTTCCTTTGTGGGGCATGTTAGGTATCGGGGACTGAAACTCTGATCTTGGGAGGCATTCTCGTAGCAAGAAGCCTGGTGTCTAGGTCCTTGATGGTTATAACTGTTTACATGTCTCCATATAGCGTCATAGTTTGGTTGGTTGGTTGTATTTTAAATAACCGATGATTTTTTTTAGTAAATACCAAGGAACTTGGCAGGAAAAGCTAGGTGGCCATTTGTCAAGGATGTCATAGAGGGAAGCCATGCTTCAGTTGGGATTGGACTAGATGCCGTCTGAGACCTCTCCCAACTCTGACACTCTGATGCCATGTATTCAGAGTTTTGACTGACCTGAAAAATACATTCCGATCATCAGTTCTGTTTGAAGTATCAGTTGGCAGCTGTGAGAGCATGAGTAAGCCAGAAGCCTAGTAGATACTTACAAAACACTGTTTAAATTTTTTTGTGCTCCAGTCTAAAAAAAGCCCACCAAAAAAATCAACCCAAGATGCTTGCATTTTATGTACAGATGTTGTATTGATGTACCATTGTAATAGCGTCCTTCTTGTTTACTCGAACATTTATCATACTCATGTTGCCAGCGAAAAAAAAGTTCTGTACCATAAATCATTATCTTCAGTTTGAGTGAGTTAATCAGATTTCACAGGCTTCTACAGAAAAGAAAAGATGGATCACATCTAAATAATTCATTCTACTTTTAGCACTTACATTTATCCTCTTTGCAACATAATTGTTTTTCCATCGGTGCTTTGAAATCTTAGCTGGTGGCCTTCCCATATTGATTTATCATCTTTCTTTCTCTGTCCTTTGCTCCGTGAATTACCTGTTTATAAGTTATTACTTATATTTTCTTTTTCTTATCTCAAATAATCCCTTTTCACCTTTTTTTTTCTTTTCTCCTAACTAAACAGCAATTCCTAATGGCAAAATTTAACCATGTCCTAAAATTTGAATGAAAATGTCATGTTAACAAACCAGTTTTGTTTTAATTTTTGCCTACTGTGACTGTATTGTCTGAATTTTAAAAGAGTAAAGAGTCCAACCTATCTTGTATTTATTGAACACCTACTCTCTCCATGGAGTCGGACAAGGTTCTTTAGTGTACCTGAAAGGACTTGATTCAATTTACCTAGCATATTCTGAGCACCCCATGTGCCATGTACCGTGAAGAAAAACAGGAAATGATCTTAGGTCTCAACACTCTGCTAGAATTATAAAATGTGATAAAAAGAGGATGTTAAATTCCACAAAATAGAATAAAGATATTTATAAAGAAAATTTTATTTTCACACATCATTTCTGCATTGCATTTCTTAAAAACAAACAAGAAAGTCAGTTTCTTCTTCTGTCTCAATCTGTGTCATCTCATACCAATCATTAACTTCAGAGTTTCTCATGTCTGTTATTTGATATCTCCATAGGCAGAGAAATTTCATTATAGATCAAATCCTGTTTCAACAAATTTGAATGAACAATGCCAGTTGTTATTATACTAGATATTTTTGCATCAAATATGACTCAAAATAAACGAGTCATTGGCTTAGTAGACAGTGTGGTATACTGTAAGAGCATCAGCTTTTGAGTTGGAGGAACTGGGTTCAAATTCTGCCTCTTATACTTGCTACCCATGTGATATTACATAAGTTCCTTAACTTTCTTAGGCTTTGAACTCCTCACCTGTACAGAAAGAAGGTCGGACTATGTGACAGCTGAGGTCTCTTCTGCTTCTGGAACTGTGATCCTCTGATTCACTGATTAGGGCTTAGAAATCTATATTAGAACAATAATTTTTATAGACTTGAAGAATGTGTGTGTGTGTGTATATACACACAATTACCAGTAGGTCACATATATGTGTCTATATGTATGCATGTGTTTATACATGTGTGTATATATGTATGTGTATATATGTGGGTGTATTGTGTGGATAGACAGATATAGATATAGATATCCTTCCTGATACTACCTAGATGACATTAAGTCAGTACAACAAGTATACAGGATGTCATTCCTGTGGAGGTTCCCCCCACCAACACAGGTCTCCAAGCCTCCTTTTCTTAGTAGATAGTTTTCAGTAATGATAATATCTAATATTGCTTACTATGTGCAGGCACTATGTTAAGTGCTCTACAATTATCTCATTTTATCTTTCCAACAACCCTGGGAGGAAGGTGCTGTTATTCCTGTTTTACAGATGAGGAAACTGAGGCAAGCAGCGTTTAAGTAACTTGCCCAGGGTCACAGAGCTAGGAGGTGTCTGAGGCTGGATTTGAATTCAGGTCTTATGACTCCAGGATGAGTGCTGTCTCCACTTCTGCACTTAAGTGCTAGGTGCTTGAGTGATAGCTGGTCCACAGACATCCCCTATTCATATGACATCCACTTTTGCATGCCCTTTGCAGAGCTTGTGAATGGCTGTAAAGCAGTTTGGTGCAGGAGAAAGAATGCAGGGCTTGTTTTGAGAAGAGCTAGGTTTGAAGCAGGTCTCTGCTACTCAGTGCCTGTGTAACCTCAGGAAGGTCATTTCCTCTCCCTAGACTTCTCTCTATAATGAGGGAACTGGATGAAATGACTGTTCAGATTAATTCCAGCTCTGAATCTAGGAATTCTGCCTTCCAGGGGCTTGCACTGGGTTGGGAAAGGGAAGCAAGTACTTCACACCCGATGCAGTCAGAGAACAGTTGAGTTGTTAAATGTTGACACACACATATTCCTGATATTCTTATGCTCCTCTATCTGACCATAATCACTTATCTTTCCATCTCTGGCTCCAGTCCCTGGCTCCTTCTAAACCACTTCGTCCCTCCTCCCTGCAGCCTAGCTAATCAATTAATTGATCAAGCAGTAAACTTTTTTTTAACCATCTCCTTTGTGCCAGGTGAGAGGCAATGTGGGTTAGTGGATAGAAAGAAGGACTTGAGGGGGCGACTAGGTGGCGCAGTGAGTAAAGCGCCAGCCCAGGAGTCAGGAGGACCCGAGTTTGGTTCCGGCCTCAGACACTTAACACCCACACAAAGGAGCTAGCCGTGTAACTTCTTGGGCAAGTTACTTAACCCCAATTGCCCTCCAAAAGGCAAAAAAAAAAAAAAAGATTTGGGTTTGGGATCTGCCTGTGACACAGTGGAACCCTGGGCAAGTCCTTTACCTTCTCAGTTCTCCAGGAACCTCTCCAGAAAGGCAACTTTCTTTAAGTTGCAGAGAAGGTGTGAACCCGCATTGGTAGAGGACATTTCCTCATGCTGGCATTATCTATATCTAAAACAGGTCCCATCTCTCCTATTCCTGTCGCCTCCTGTGTGCCAGTCATTGTATTGGGCACTAACTTTCCCACTTCTTCCTGCTTTCCCAGTCCATCATCCCTGCTCTAGCCTCACTCGAACCTTTCATTAAGCAATTCAGTTTTATCCTGTCTTCTGCCCTTGAGTCCCTTAGGCTCTTGTCCTGTGGTGTATCATCCCTTTCAAACCCTAGCTGTGGATTCCTCCCACCATCTTTCTCCTTTGCTCCTACATATACCCTGATAAATCATGAGGGTGGAAAGACCAAAAGTCACATTATTGTGCTGTGTCTACTTCAAATATATATTATCTAATCTTGCCAGAGCACCTACTGCTATGCTAATCTTGCCAGAACACCGACTGCTATGCACCAGTCCTTTTATTCGTCCATGATTGAGTCTGTATCCCATCCTGCAGAGCGTCTGTTCCAAATCTTCTCTCCTCATGCCACTTACAGTACCTCCTCACTCACAACAGAGGATTTTATCAATTTTATTCTTCACTGAATAAAATAAGGTCATCACATTGCAAGCTCCTTCTATGCTACTCCCCAGTCCTCGATTTCAAATCACCACAACACCATCTTCCCATTCTCTCTTCCTTTGCTCTAGTCTCAAAGGAAAGAGTGGACTACTTTGTCCTTGCAAATATCAACCTACCTATACAAATCCTTAACCCCATCCTTTCCTGTCTCCTCTGGAAGTCTGCTCCTCTTCCTCTCTCTGTCCCTCTCTTTATCTGTCTCTCCCTCTCTCTCCTTTTTTTTCTTTTAACTCTTAAATTCTTTCTTTTAAAAGTATTTTTTCAACTAGCAAGCATTTTTTCTTCCAATTCCTCCCCTCCCCAATAAAAAAAAAAAGAAAAACCAAAACCCTTGTACCAAATATACACAGTCAAAAAAACCAAATTCCCATATTAGCCGTCCACATCCAAAATACGTCTCTCAACCAACTCTTTCAGGATATAGATAGCATTCTTCATTGGTTTCCTGAAATTATGGTTGGTTGCTGCATTGATCAGAGTTGCTCCTTTAACGTTTAGTCTCTCCTAATACAATGACTCTTTCCCTCCAGCTTCCAAACAGATCCAACAGCTTCCAAGTAAATCCTGCCTCCCATCATTATAAAACCTTCACTTTAGCCTAATATATCTCCTCATGCTATTGTTCAGTGTTTCTTCCCTTTCACAACCAAATCTCTTTTAAAAAGCTGTCTTCACTGCTTCTACTTCCTATACCTCATACCCTCTTCTCAACTTAAAACTTATCACATTGTACCTTCCATTTCCATTACTCAACTCAAATTGCCTTCTCCAAGATTACTTCTTCTTAATGGTCTTTTCTTCTTCTTTCTTGACATCTCTTCAGGATTTGATACTATTGACAACCCCTTTATTCCTGGTCATTCCTCTTCCTGGTTCTTTTGTGATGGGGGTCATCTCCAGTCTTCCTGATCTAGATCTTGCCACAGGACCCAGGTGGCTCCAGAGGAGAGAATGAGGCTGGTTACTTTGCACAACCCTGTCTCACTGAAATGCAATTCATTTGCAAGTCTTGTCATCGTTTTCCGGTTGTCAGGGTCCTCTTCAAAAACAAAAGACAAACAACAGCAACATCTTCTGTGATACTGCTCTGTGTAGCATGGTGTAATGAATATGGCATCAGACTTGGAGTCAGGATGATCTGGGTTTAAATCCTGTACTAGACACTTGAGTGTATGAGACTCTATGAGCTATGAGACTCTGGGAAAGTCTCTGGACTTCTCTTTGCCTCTACTTCCTAACATCTGCAAACTAAGGGGGTGGGATTCAATGGACTCTGAGGCATCTTCCATATCTAAATATACCTGTATGATTTCTTCTCCTCAGTCGCTTTTCTTTCTTTTACCTCCATTGCCAGGGTACTGTACCGTACCTAGGCTCTGTTATAGGACCTCTTCTCTTTTTGTTTTCCTACCTTTCTTCTCTTCCAGTGGAGTCACCTATCACTGTTATGCAGATAATCCCCAGACCTAGTATCTTTTTCCAGTATTCTGAACTTCAGTTCTCCATCACTAACTGCATGTGGGATATCTCCAATGCCTGTACCCTACACACCTCAAACTCAGCCCAAGACAGAACTCATTATTTTTTTTTCTCCTAAGCCTCCTTTCTCTTCATAACTTCTTATTTTTGTTGAGGGCACCCCCCAGTCACCAGTTTCCCAACATTGAAGTCATCTGCAAAACAATTCCAATCAAGAGAAGAATGGGATTTATTTAAGGAGACTGATAGGGATATTCACTGATATGTAACTCAGCAACCAAATGATATTTTAAAAAATGTACAAAATACAGAAATAGGGCTGCACAGAGGACAGCTAGAAGAGTGTACCCTGTCATATAAAAATTAGTGGCGGGGGCTAAAAATGAGTTGAGGCTGGCGAGGGAAGTTCTGACCAGCAGAGGTTTTCTGTTTGCTTTTGGGGGAGGGTGCTGAATTGGAAGAGATAGGACTTTGACTTGGGAGTAAATGGGATGATGTTAAGTGACATCAGACAGAAGGTAGAGGTTCTTATTTCTTATTTTGCTTTTATTTTGTCGGCCAAGAAAAATGACATTTGCTTTGGAAAACATAAAACAAAAATGCTTTTAACACAGAGTTGGCACCCGAAGTAACTAAAGAGATAGTAAAAGAGAATCATTTTGCCCTTGATGCATTCAAGTCACCTCACCCAGATGGCCTTGAGTCCTGAGAGAACTGACAGGTGTAGTTACTTATTGAGATACTATTTGCAATACTTGAAAGATTGTGGAAAACAGGAGACTAGAGAGGGACCACAAGATTGGAGAAAAGCAAATGGTTTTCCCAATTAAAAAAACCTCCCTTCCTAATCTGTATTTCTTCGTAGAGTCTTTTCATCTTGTTTCATTATTGTTTGACTATAATAATTTTTTACAATGTCAAATGAATTGAACTGGCCTCTAACTTGTGGGTGGCTGGAGCCAAACAGAGCAGACTAGAGACAGGAGAGTCAGGAATCAGACAGAAGTTTAATTTCAAAGTGAGGGGAAGGGCTTGCAAGCAAGGAGTCAAATTAGACACATGTGCGGGGGCCCATTTCTAGTGGGGGGACCAGCTTTAGTGTGGGGAGATCTCAGTATTTATACCAATGGCTATGCAGTGAGTGGTAGCCCTGACAATGAGGGGTAACAGTAACAATGAGATAAGTTTGATTCATAGCAGGGCGTCATGACCCGGACATAAATACAGCAGGTGCTTGTCCAAGCTCAGAGAACACCTGGTGCTGGTCAAAGCAATACAATAATTATATGAAACAATTCTAGGATTTTGCTTTGGCCGAGATCATCCAGAGGGTGAGCACAAAGGATTGTTGTTATGCCAAGCTCAGGATACAGCCTGCTTGCAGGGCCTTAGCTCAGGAAAACAGGGTATCTCCTAATATCTTGACAATAGTTTATAAGATAACAAGAAATATGAATATGCTTATAAGCGCTGACATTCATGTGTATACCTACTAAAGAATGTCAGGTATCTTCATGCCTAGTAGAGTGACTCAGTTTACCTCCTGCTGTTGTAACAAAATCAGGTTATCTATTGTGACCTCTTTTAACCCACTTGAAGAGGTGTATTTCTATATATGATTAATTACATAGACTGACATGCTTTGAGATTCCATGGGTAAAAGCATCACAAAATAACAAATGAAGCCCTTATTATGATGAAGCTCCAAGAAAACTCACATATTCTGGTCCATCTGTTCATTCAAAGTGGATTCATCTTGTACTTCTGTGTAGTAAGCATGTCATGGGGGGGCAGGGAGTAGGAGACACAGTTCCTCCTGGTGGAGAGCTTCCATGTTACTGGGGACACATATATATGTACATGTAACAATCAAGGGCAGTCGATCACAGAGCAACCTAGAGCTTAGGGCATGAAAACTGTGTCTATCACATAGTTGTATAATTACAATGCAAAATGCATTCATTAAAGCCCTGTTTATACCTCTCTGGGAAGGCTTGTCCTTTTTTTAGAAGGATTGTTCTGCCTTTCTGAAAGCTCTTACTCATGATGAGAAAACAAGAAAGTGTTTGATTTCCCATCAATATTCAATTAGCTTTCATTTCTTTTTTTTTTTTAAGCAATCGGGGTTAAGTAACTTGCTCAAGGTTACACAGCCAGTTATAAGGTGTGGTGCTGAGTATCTCAGCCCGGATTTGATCCAGGTCATCCCAACACTGGAGCCGGTGCTCTTACTCGCTGAGCCACCTGCCCACCTCTAAGCTTTCATTTCTTAATAGGGACCTGGGCATAGTCAACTTTTTTTTTTAACTAAGATGAATAATTACTAAAACTAGAAAATGACTGTCTATTAAAGTATAAGCAGATTCTTCATTAATTGACTTTCTTATTTTTCTTCTCTATTAAGTTATAAATTAATCTTTAAACAATCATCATCAACTGTTATCACCACCATCATCATAACAGCTGACATTTATGTAGCATTTTATGTTATATGTTGCTAACAAAGCAGTTCACATAGATTATCTCATTTAGTTGTGATAACAGCCCTATGATTTAGGCACATGAGGTATTTACTTTCCCATTAGACAGAGCAGGAAACTGAGACTCAGAGAAGCTCTGTAACTTGCCCAAGATTATACAAATACTTAGAGCAAGAACTAAAGTCTAACTCTTCTGGCACTTTTTCCCTATGTGTGTGTGTGTGTGTGTGTGTGTGTGTGTGTGTGTGTGTGTGTGT
>NW_027187378.1:34872791-34889974 GCF_028583685.1 Petaurus breviceps papuanus
TGTGTGTGTGTGTGTGTGTGTGTGTGTGTGTGTGTGTGTGTGTGTGTTTTTGGGGGGGCAATTGGGGTTCAGTAACTTGCCCAAAGTCACATGGCTAGTTGTGTGTGTGTGTGTGTTAAGTGTCTGAGGTCAGATTTGAACTCAGGCCCTCCTGACTCCAGGGCTGGTGCTCTATTCACTGTGCCACCTAGCCACCCCCCTATGTGTGTTTTGTACTTCATTAGGGCACTTCTAGAAATGTGATGGGCATTTTATTAACATGAATTTAAACCAATTACAAAATGATTCTATCGTCTTCTTTTCTCCAAGGACCTTTGTTACTGACTTAGCAGGTAATTGAGCTTGTCCTTGTCCAAATGCATTAGCATCTGTATTTTCTTTTCCTAGCTGCTTAGAACAGACTTTTTACATTTATGGTGTATCCAGCATATTCCATTCCGAAGCTATATTGATTGCTTCTAGTTTTGGCACATCCCTTAAGTTCTTCATTCTCCTCAGGGATAAATCCTATTAGTTTCTGTGAAAGCAATTATTCTCTGAAACCTGAGTTCCCTAGAGGTCATTTTCTTTGTGGATTCATATTTCCCTTCTTTCCTTCCATACTCGCTACCCTGGCAGTTCCCAGCCCTATGGTTAGGTCCCACACAGCATATGGTTATGGATTTATATGTATGTATGCACATATATACACATATAAAACATATAAATACAGGAGCTAATGTTAAGAAAGACACACTGAGTGCCTCTTTAATTTTCCTTAACCAATGAATTAACTTGAGTCAGAAGTAATAACTTCTAAACTTAAACTCACACACAAATATTTGCATGTGTATATATACAAATATATATAATATATACATATATGATACATGTTATACTTGTGTGTATATAATATTTATGTTTTACACATACATGTAAATCTGTAGCTAGTCTTAATGAAGACACATTAAGTGACCCCTTAATTTTCCTTAACCTATGAATTAGCCCAAGTCATAGCTCTCCAACTTTCTATAGATAGATATAAACACATCTATATTTACATACAAAGAGACGCAACATACATATATGTATGGGTGTGTATACAAGTGTATTATATGCACATACATGTTATGTGCATGCATGTATATATCTCTCGCTCTCTACATATATATCAGCAGTTAGTCTTAAGCAAGACATATTGAGTGCCTCCCTAATTTTTCTTAATCTATGAATGAGCTCAAGTCAGAGGCAAATGCTCTCAAACATTTTAAACACTGGACTGGAAACCTCTGGCCTCTACAATCTTCAAAATTCTGGGAAGAATCCTTCATCCGTCAAAGGAAGAAAGCAACACAGTCAACCTCAAAACCCTTCAAATCTCTGTTTTCATGAAAACAGTAACAACAATAACAGTAACAACCACAATACATTTCTAAAGATCTTAAAGCATATGTGTTCACAAAAACCTTGCGGGTAGATAATGCAAAATCGCCTTGCATCTATTTTGAATAGATACCTATGTGTATGTGCCCTGCCCCCTAGATAGAATTGGAATTCCTCAAGAGTGTGGACCATTTAATTTTTTTTTCTCTTCTATTCCCTGCACCAGCAGAGAAAAATAATAACATCTCGAAATAGCAAATAATTACAAATAAGAACCTCTCTCTTCTGTGAGAGAAGGGACTCAGTTCATTTTACTGCTGCTGAAGCTGAAGTTTATAAAGGTGATATAAGTTGTCCTAAATGATGTAGCAAGTAAATGCTGGAGTCAGAATTTGAACTCAGGTTTCTGAATCTTGACTCTTTACTGTTTTTCCTACTATGCCACTAATTATATGATTTCACGTTTAATTTTTGAAGCCTTTTCTGTCTGAATGTTCAGACGGATATATAAATTCTGCTTCATTTACAATACATTCATTTAAAGATATGATACCTACTTAATATCTTAGTCTATGAAGTATTATAACTGGAGTTGAGAAGACCTGAATTCAGATCCTGCTTTGGACACTTATTAGCTGTGTGACCATGGGCAAGTGAGTTTCCACAGTTTGCCTGTGAAATGGGTCCATTAATATCTGTCTACCTCATAGGGTTGTTGTTATGCTCAAATAAGATAATGTATTTAAGATATGTATGTTGTGAACCTTAAGGTGCTATATAAATGTCAATTATTATGTTCAGAAAGTAGAATTACAGTAGCAGATAGTAAAAGTGGTGTGGTTTCAGGGTGTGTAACAAAGAGAGGTCAGAATTGGACTTGGTGGTAGTTAGGCCACTGTCTGGTGCCCTGTCAGGTGCCAGCAATCTGTTCTTTTCAGCATGAATACTGTACCTACTGTATCCCGCCCCACCTCCATTCCACCACTCCCTCCTGGGTCTCTATCCTGGGCCTTCTTCTCTTCTTCCTCCGTACCACCTCTACCCAAAAGAGCACCAACAAATGTGCTTCCCTTTTCCTCAAAGTTCCCCAGATGAAGAAAGAAAGGTCTTTGCAAAAATAACACTAGTATTTCCTTTTCAATCACTAATTTATTTAGCAGAACTCTATTGAACTTCTCTGTGCAAGATACTGTTTTAAGTGCTGGGGGTAGGGAGTAGGGAATATCATCACTGCTCATAGGTTCCATTATTATCTCTGTGTGGATGATTCCCAGATCTCCATATGTAGCTCTGATCTCTCTCCTGAACTCCAGTCCCCAGAATGCCTTTGGGCATCTCATAGTATATGACCCATAGACACAGCAAGCGGAAGTCATCTTTCCCCCCAAACCTTATCCTCTTTCCAGCTTCTCTATTACTGTCATGTTGCCCAAACAACATTAAAATAATTGAGAAATATTTAATAAAAATATAGTAAAATATAGATAACATCAAACATTAAAACGAAGTGAGTATTTGGCCTAAAGGGACCCTTATGTATAATTAGTGGTTCCCATTTCTATTTGAGTTTGACACTCTTGGTCAAGAGCACCACCATCATCCAGGCCCAGATGGTAACCTCTGGGTCGTCCTCACCAACTCACACTCATCCTGCTTATCCCAATTTTGTCCTTCCTGCCTTCGTAGCATCTTCCATGTATGCCCATCTATGTCTTCTTTACTCACACAGCCATCGCCCTGGTGTAGATGCTCATCACCTCTGGCCTAGAATATTTTGCAATAGTCTTTTCATCGATCTCTCTGATTCATCTCTCCCAGCTCAACTTCATTTGCAATCATCTGATTTTCCTGAAGTCTAGATCTGACCATGTCTCTCTCTCTCTCTCTCTCTCTCTCTCTCTCTCTCTCTCTCTCTCTCTCTCTCACACACACACACACACACACACACACACTCACTCAATAAACTCCTAGTAGTTCCCTATTAACTTCAGGATCAAATATGAAAATGCTTTGTTTGGAAACAACTTGCCTTTTCACTGACTGTCCCCCATTCTGGATCGTCTACACGTGCCTACGTAAAAAGTATCCCATTTTCTGGAGTTTTTGCAAGTGTTTCACTTCGCTTTATTTAGAAGCCAGTCAAATAGGATCTGAGACAAACTTGGGGAGTCTTATGTTCTCAATAACAAATGAATCAAACTGACTCCAGCTTTTCTGCCTCTAGTCCGTCCTAAACACCACTGCCAGAATGGGCTTCCTGGTCTCCAGATATGACTATGTTGCTCATCTCCCTGAGAACCTTCAAAAGAACCTCACTGCCTGCTGAATAAATTATAAAATCTTTAGCTTGGCATGGCAATTGAAGCCTTCTGCAGTCTGGTTCCATTCTGCCCTTCATTTAGTCCATCACAAAGCCCCTGTTCTCAAGTGGAGATTAGTTTCCAAACATAAATAAAGTACATTCATTTGTTCAATCACAGAGCACAAAAAGGTCAAAAGTTCCCCACCCTTGGATCACAATTGAGTCTACCCCAGAGTTACAACAAGCTTAAGAACAGCATTTAATACCCAAATGGAGGTCTTTTCTTCATCTTGACAGGAGGCAGGTTCTCAGCAATCTTTGTTCCTGGGGAGACAAAGCCTAGCAAGGCCACAAGATACATTGCCAGTCTCTTCATTAATTCATTCTCTGTCTGCACAACAGTCCTAGGACCCCTGAAAACATTATCAAAACCCTTTTCCAGGATTTCTGTGAACATACAACAAGAAAATCCTTCTTCAGGGCTTCTGAGCCAACAGCAAGGTTCCAAAACCTCTGCAACAACAGCATTGCCCTTCACCAGTGGACAGAATTCACTCTCTGTCTGCAGAAGAGTCTCTGGAGCTCTGAACCAACAGCAACATTCCAAAACCTCTGCAACAACAGGACTGTCTTTCACCAGTGGACAAATCTGGCAAAACAACATCAAAACAGACAGACAAAGTACCAGCATAACAGTCATGTCTCCTCAGTCCTTGGCAGCTCTGGATGGCAGCTCTCAAAGTCCTGGGCAATTCAAAGTGGCCCTCAGCAATCCTCTCAGTCTCTCTCTGCCTCCAAAAGGGTGCTGCTTCCAAAAAAGTTCTTCTGCCTCTCTCTTTTATTGTGTCTCTCTAAATTTACGTCACCATCTCCTCCCAGTTCAGCCCTCTCTTTTCACGTCAACAAGTCCATCCCACAAGTGGGATTAACAAGCTCTGGGTTTTAACACAATCAAACCAAAAACCAAGCCAATACAGGGGGATCTTTAAATTCCATTACTATTACATTCCACCCCTCCAGGATCCTTGGCCTTACAATCTCAATCTAAATGGCCATGGATCCTGGAACAAATTGAGGCACTATGCTTTGTATTCCTTGCTGACTACTCCATAATGTAATGTAATGCCAAGCAAAGGCAACTTCCCAAGGTTCAAAATACCAGCATAGGTGCTCTCCATTTTATTCAGTGACAAATTAAGAACAGATAGAATCAAAATATGACATCATTCAAAATACAGCATTTACTAAGTGTGATTCAATAATCTCCAAGTACTACTCCCAAGTGTGATTTAATCAAGTACTACTCCACCCCTGGACATTACAACCCCATTCCCTTTTATCTACACTGTATTCTAGCAAAACTGAATTACCATCACCTGAGACTGCCCCAAGTTTTCAATCAGTAGCATCTTTGTCCACATTGTTCATTACATCAAATGACCTCACCTCCTCACCAATCTCCACCTGTTGATGTCACCCATCCTTTAAGATCCAGATCTAATGTCACTTCCTCAATGAACTAATTTCCCCAGGTGGAAGATATTTCTCTCTTTTCTGATCTTAAGTCCTTTATACTCCTTTTATGTTCTTGTATTCTGATTTATGGTTTATTTATCCATGTACCCCCACCTTGTCTCCTCAAGAACTGTCATCATTTCATTTATCTTTCATTTATCATTCTTCCAAAGGCTTCCCACAGTGCATTAGACATATGGTGGGTGCTTATACATGTTTATTTAAATAAATGACAAAATGAAATCTAGTATTCTTGTCATCCAACTTGCCTTCCTTCCTTTATACTTTGTTCACTGATTTCTTGATCCTCAAACCAGACGGTATTGAGTGCTCTTCCTTTAGAAGACATGAGGAGAGAATGAGGAAGGAACAAAAGGGATAAGAACCTCTCTCTTCAAGAGAAGGGAAACAGTGAGGAAGCCCTTGATTAGGCTCTTCTAGCTAGGGCTCAGAGAGAGCAAGGGCTATTTAGAATCCACTTCTACCCAAAAGAGCACTAACAGATGTGTTTCTCTTTTTTCTCAAAGCTCCCAGATGAGGAAAGAACAGTCCCTGGGAAGATAATATTCATATTTAATTTTCAAGCTAATTGTATTTGTTCACTCATTTATTCAGCAAAAAAAAAAATATTAAGCTTCTGTTTTGTGCAAGACTCTTTTAGGTCCTGGGGGAGGGAGTGTTGAATAAAAAAAAAATGAACCCTGCCTTCAATGATTTTATGTTCTGTATGTACAGGAAATAAACTGCAGTAGATTTTAGTGAGTGGCCTGATAAGGGTTTGAACGGTTTGGGGGCGTGGTGATCTTCATGAAGAAGGTAGCCTTGAACAGAGGGTAGAATTAATGCACAGGATGAAGAGGAAGGCACTCCAGGCAAGGGGAGCACAGATGTGAGAACCTGGGCGGCACTTGGAAAAGAGCAAGGAGTTAAGTTTGGCAGGGACCTGGGATGTGTGAGCACTAGGCAATAAGACAGAGAAGCCATCTTGGAGGCAGACTGTGGAAGCCTTTGAATGCCAGTATTAGGGATATGAACTTTAGACAGTAGTGATCCACTGAAAGCTTTTAAGTAAGTGACAGATCAGAGCTATGGTTTAGAAAGATTAATCTGGCAGTAGAGAATAAATTGGATTAGAAGAGAAAGATGATAATAGCTAGCATTTATATAGTTTTTTAAGGTTTACACAGTGCTTTACAAATATTATTTCATCTCAGCCTCACAACAACCCTGGGCAGTAGATGCTATAATCATCCCCATTTTGCAGATGAGAAAACTAAGGCAAACAGATATTAATTGACTTGCCCAGGGGAGGAGAGAGGTTGTTAAAAATAACCCAGGTTGACATTGGTCTACAAAACTTAATTAATTGATGATACATTAAATATGAAATTTTTGCCCAATAGCCGATAAATTGATGGGCTTCTGGAAGGAACTGAACCCCATCCATGTTGCTGTTCTCACTATAAATAAAACTAGACGATATTAAGATATTGTAGCTAAATGGAAGGAGAGCCCAAAAGTTCAGAGAGGTGAGTAGAGGAGTTGGTAGCGTTTGTTCCATCGTGTTCCCAAAGGGAGAAAGGAGCATCATTTTGTGGGGACACTTGCTACTCTCCGCTCACCTTGCTTGTGATGAGTGGAAGCACCATCTGTCACAGAGGAAGAAACTGAGAAATTGTATGAAGAATGTGACAGGATCTTCCAAACCAAGTCAATATTTCTCAATCACCAGCGACTTCACTGTAAAGGGGAACATTGGAAGATATGAAAAATAGATTAGAAAATAGCATTGTTATTTTGTCCTTCCTTCTTGAAGAGGACCATGATATCAGGAAGGTGATGTCATGACAGAATTTAGAATGATTCCTGTGTATCATTAATCTTTTGATAAAGAGTCAGAAGATACTGGACATGTTGAACACCAAACAAGTATCTGCTTCCTTCCCCTCCTACCTCCCCCCCCCAAATCCAAACAGAATATGTCTGGCAGGAACCAGCTGTTAACTGATGTGGGAGCAATTTCAGAATCAGCTTTCTGTGTGCAGTTAAGGACATTAACTGCTAAGAGTAAAATCAAAATCAACTCCAAACTAGGGGAAAAAGGATAAAGATTAAAAGAAGACTTTGATACTTCGATAGTTTCATAATCACATCAATGCCAAAACTTTCTCAGATCATGCCTTTGTAAAAGTTAGTGTATGTAATTAGACAATTCCAACCTGACCTTCCATGTGCTGAAATATACCATTAGTGGGAGAGAGAGAGAGAGAGAGAGAGAGAGAGAGAGAGAGAGAGAGAGAGAGAAAGGAAGAGGGGGGCATTGGACTCCGTACTTCAGAGAGAAGGGTGATATATACCTTGCCCTTAGGAATCACAGAACTGAGCATTGGAAGGGAACTCAGCAGCTATCTAGTCTGTGCCATAAGGAGTGTTTCTAAAACTAGAGATCATGACTCCCTGGAGATATCTTTTGGAAAAGAACTTTGGACTTAGGTGTAGTTCAGTAGCACAACATCCTGTAACTGACTCTAGGGAATTCTTTCAGAAACATCTTCCAGCTTTAAGAATCTATAAGTCTTATAATCCACAGCCCTTACTAATGGGACAAGGCTCAAAGCTATAATCAAAGAACATTTCCCTGAACCCAATCAATAGCCCAGACTTACTTCTGTTATATCCTGATGCCTCCCAAGTGGCCATTACTGTCACTTAGCTTTCATGTTAGGGCTCCCTTAGAGATCCTTTCTTTCCCTTTCAAGGAAACTTTCATTCTGGTTGTTGCCTCTTGCTGCCAAAGCAGTGTCTTCAAGGCTGTATCTCCCCATACAGTGTCTTTGTGTCAGCTGCACTCCAGATCAGGTCTCATAAGCCTATAGCAGTCCAAACATACTCTGAAGAGGTTCCAGGCATGCTTGGACTTCACAAGAGTTTGAAGGGGTAAGGGGAACACAAATGTCTCTGATTACCTGCTATTCACTACCATATGGAGATGCTGGGCATCCCCTGGTTTTTACCCAGCTATTATATCAATGATGTTGCCCCAATTTCTTCCTACCCAACCTGTTCTCCTGCAAGATGTTCCTTATCCCACATCATCCCCATCCTTCATTAGCACTGTATCTTCATCTCTGGTCCTTTGTTTTCTCCCTCTCCTCTACCTAACTTCAACTTTAGTAGACTGACAGGAAAGAATACTGGGCTCAGTCAGGCAAGTTATGAGTTATAATCCCAGTTCTGATATTTACCTGAGTAACTCTGGTTTAAGTCACTTACTGCCTCAGTTCATCATCTGTGAAATGGTAGAAATGATACTTGTACTACCTATCCTACTAAGTTGTTGTGAAGAAAATACTCAGTGAACTTAGTGACTTATATCATCTGAGTGTTCATGTCACTCAGAAATAACGTCAAAGATAATGAAATATGAGAATAGTCAATATAGGAAAGATCACTGAAAGATGGGTATGCTAATGCATTATTGATGGAGCTGCTAATTGGTCTATTGGAAAGCAATTTGGAATTACGAGAAGAAAGTGACTAAAATGTACATATTTTTTTTACCATAGTATTCCACTGCTAGATATATACCCAAGGAGGTCAGTGACAAAATAAAGGTCCCATACACACCAAAATATTTAAAGTAGTTCATATTGTAGTAGCAAAGAACTAGCAACAAAGTAGATGCCCCTTGACTGGGCAATGACTAAACAAGTTGTATGTGAATGTAATAGAACTTTATTATGCCGTAATAAATAATGAATAGGATGAAAACAAAGAAGCATAGTAAGCTTTATATGAACTGATTACAAGGAAGCTGAGCCACATTGCCACAAAGTAAATGGATAGATCAACAAGCAATCAAACCTGAAATCCGTGAAATTCTAATGACGGGGCATAGTTTTGCTGATCTCTTCCAATCCCACCCCCTTTAAAAATTCATTACTATAAAGGATGATTTTCTGGGAGAGGCTGGGGAAAGGATACATTGGGAATGTAGGGGACATAAAAACAAAAGGTTTCAATAAAATTATTTTTTAAATAATGAGTTACTGCTAAAAATAGACTATAATCCTTAAAGACCTAGTCATTTTTTTTAAAGCAATCGGGGTTAAGTAACTTGCTCAAGATTACACAGCCAGTTATTTCTAGGTGTGGTGCTGAGTATCTGAGCCCGGGATTCGATGTCTAGGTCATCCCAACACTGGAGTCGGTGCTCTTACTCACTGAGCCACCTGGCTGCCCCTAAGCAATTGGGGTTAAGTAACTTGCTCAAGGTTACACGGCCAGGTGTTTCTGGGTGGGGGCTAAGTGTCTGAGCCCGGGATTCGATCTCCAGGTCATCCCAACACTGGACCCGATGCTCTTACTCGCTGTGCTACCTGGCCGCCCCCCTAATCATTTTTAAACAGGACAAATGAAGGAAATATCTTTTCCTTTTCCTTTTCCCACTCCCATGTAAAGCCTGTAAGTGTTTTTGAAGGAGATAGTTATGAAATTAAAGAGTAGAATATTATTATTGCCTGCTCTGTTTTCGGGTGCAAAGCTCTGATAACTATCACAGAGGGGCAGGGTTCCAAAGTCTACACATGAAGAATCTGGTAGTGATGAATATTACAAAGAATTTCCCAAACTCTGCAAATGAATAATTTCTAGCCTAGATTTTTACTTAGTTTTTGGAAGCCCCATTTACATGCAGATCTAATTCAAGTTTTTATAGTAGGCATATTTATGAAAAGCTGTGTATACAGTTCGTTGTGAAGTAAATTATACTTTAAATACACTAGAACTTACCTCTATAAAGGCATCCCTTTTTATAAAGTAAAAAATAAGACTCTACATGTGCACAGATACACATATATATCTTTTAAAATTTAAGTAAAATTTGAAAGTTTTAGAAACTAATTTCCTTTTAAACTCTTCTCTCCTCTTCTCTCCATCCTCCCCATCCCCCCCACTCCCAAATTAAATATCCCTAAACTGATCCTACCTTTTGACACAGTGATACTACTCTGAGGTCTATACCCCAAAGCTGTCAAAGAAAGAGGCAAGAGACCCATATGTACAAACATTTTTATAGTGGTCTCAATATAACCATTTAAATGTATCTGTGTGCATGCATGCAGTTCTAGATGTCAGGTTTGCTTAAAAGTGAATATACTTGTAGACATCAAATTATCTAAAGCTTCACAATTTTGAATTCTTTGGAATCATTGCCCACACTGTCAAACCATTGTTGGCGATTCCCCATAAAATGATTTCATTGTGATCCAAATATGGAAAGGGGCTTTGCAGTGCCAGCTGACAGATGTGCTGTTTAGGTGGTCAGCCTATACAGATTATAATACTATAATCTAATCATATCTACACAGGGTTTCTTAAACTTTTCCCACTCTCAACCCACAGTTTAAGAAGCTCTATAAATAACTACATAACCTGTTTCTGAGGAGACTTTGACCTTCCACTTGGGTTTGGTATTATTTTCCATGATTGTTTTTACCTTAGGATCGAAAAGAATAATTGTCAGGTCAGCTAGATGGCGCAGTGAATAGAGCACCAGCCCTGGAGTCAGGAGGACCTGAGTTCAAATTTGGCCTCAGACACTTGACATGCTTACTAGCTGTGCGACCTTGAGCAAGGTCACTTAACCCCAATTGCCTTGCCAAAAAAAAAAAAAAGAAGACAGATGGTCAAAATGGGACCCACTGCTTCATCCATAGAAATAATAAGGAATTTCAGGTTTTATATACTAGGGTCTTTCTCTTCAACAGATTCTTGCTTTTTATCCACCTACATTGTCTCTGCTATGTTGTATTTGAAAGAGCCCAGCTTGGGTGTCAGAAGATCTGGGTTTGAGTCCCTGTCTACAGGGAAATTCTTAATCTCTTTAGGCCTCAGTTTTCTTATCTATAAAGGGGGTACTTATCATTCTTGCCTAATAGAATAGTTGTAAAGATAATGGTTTTCAAAATGTTAAAATGTTCTAGAAATGTGAGATGCTCTTGCTTTTTTAAAAAATTGCTATTATTAATAATAAGTGACTTTTCCCCATAGGTTCTAGGCAGCCTATATACTTCCATGCATAGATAATAACTTCCTAAAGTTTCACAGAGTCCAACGCTTAATCTCTTGCCTTTTTAAGATTCTGAGCTCTTGAATGAAATCTCTGTTACCTGTTTCTTGTCCTTCTTACCCTTTGCAATGTCTTAGTGGGATCAGGTATGTTAAATACTTTGTAATACCAAAAAAGAAAAGAAAAAAGGTTAATACCTTTTATTTTACATCTAGCTTCAGAGAAAAGGAGAAGGGAAATAAGACCATTAGGGGTGTCACACACCTAAACCTACAAGCTATAATTTCTAACGTCTCCTGCCTAGAGAAGAGAAGGAAAGCAAGGTAGAGGGAGTTCACCTTGGGTCTGTGACTGGTGCAGCAGGCCCACCCTGTCACCATTTGCCAAATCAATCCAGTAAACAAATTTCATGGGTCCAACATGCAAGACATTTCTGGTTCAAATCTCAAGCCCTGACATTTGCTGCCTGGGTGACCTAGGGCAAGTCACTTGACCTCTCCCTGCCTCAGTTTCCTCACCTGTAAAATGGAGAATAAGAAGAAAAGTTACCCTATAAATGATAACTGCAAAATGGGGATGATAATAGCAACAACCCTACCCACTAGGGCTGTTGTGAAGATCAAATAAGACTATTTGTAAAGTGCTTGATATAGTCCTTAGCACATAGTAGCTACTTTTAAAAGGCTTCCTTCCTTTCTTCTTTCCAGTAAGGAAACATCATTATTTGCTGGGGTTTGGGATTGGGGAGGAGCATGGAGAATTCAGCAGGGTAAGAGTTAAAGGATGCAGGGGCATTTGAGTGTGGCTTTTAAGGATGGGGAGGAATTCAGTAGGGTACAAGATACAGTGATTTAAGTGTAGGGAACAGAGTGAACAAAAGTAATGAGGCAGAAAAGCCTAGGTTATGCCAGGGATGCACCAAGGAGTCTGGTTTGGCTTCATATTGAATGCACCAGAGAGGAGTATTTTGAGATGAGGCTAGACTGCAAGGCCTTGAATGCCAAGCCAAGGAGTTTAGACTTCAGCCAGCAGCAAAGCATCTGTTTGTTTGAGCAAAGTATCTACAGTTATCCCTTCCATATCACCTTGCCCCTGTCACCTGGAAAATCCATGTAAAATTTTTTTTTGGCTCTCTCTTTATACCAGAGAAAAAAATCATATTTTTTTTCTTTTTCTTTTATGGGATGTTTATGATACCCTATTGTAAAATTTGTGTTATGTATTTGATCATAAGCTCTATATCATCTTCTGGCCTTCACATGTCGTCTGCAGCTTCTGCAAAACTCCCAAAAAATTGCCATTTAATTTCTTATGTAGTCCCATATATTGAAACTGCAGTGGGAGGGGTGGCTAGGTGGTACAGTGAATAGAGCACCAACCCTGGATCAGGAGGACCTGAGTTCAAATCCAGCCTCAGACACTTAACACTTACTAGCCGTGTGACCTTGGGCAAGTCACTTAACCTCAATTGTCCTTGCCCTCCCCCCTCCAAAAAGCAAAAAATAAAAAAATGAAATAAAATAATGACACTTTGATGGGGAAAGCTTCGATGTGGAAGGGATAGCTGTGTCAGGTTGAAAGTACTATGCCTGTGCAAGGTTTCTGCTCTTGTCCCTCTCCTCCTGCCGCCTCCTCATCCTGCTGGTCACTTTGTCCTGGAAACTTTCTTTATGGAAGAGCCCAAGCCAGCCATGTTTCTTCCTTCCCTCCTCCCTTCGCCTTCTTTTCTTTCCTTTCCTGTGTTGTCTTTCCACTCTAAAGCAAGCTCCTTGAGGACAGGGACTTTTCTGTCTTCTAGTCATATCCCCAATGCTTAACATAACTAGAGGCGTCTGGCATCTAGCAGGCACTCAGTAAATACTTACTGACAACAGTGGAAGCACCAAGGAGAGTAAGGAAAGAGGCAACACTGAACACTTTTTGCACTCTGTGGATTTTCCTTGGCTATAAGAGGAAATAAGTGCTCATGATTCTTCATGCCCCTCCCAAACATTCCTCCTCTCTAGGAAGGGAGGAATACACACATTAAGTGCCTGCTATAGGCCAAACACCGTGCTTTACAAATATCATCTTATTTGATCCTCGCAACAACCCTGGGACAGAGGTACCATTATAACTGCAATTTTATTTTGGAGGAAACTGAGGCAAACAGAGGTGAAGCGACTTACCTAGGGTCACATACCTAGGAAGTGACTGAGGGCAGATTTGAACTCGGGTCTTCCTGACTCCAGGCCTAGCACTCTTTCCAGTGTGCCACCTAGCTGCCTTAAGTTGGGGGTATGATATCCCACGTATAGTGCTGGATTTGGAGGTGGAGGGCCTGGGCTCATACTCCAGCCCTGCTACTGTGTGATACTGGGCAGATCCCTCCCTCTCTCTGCACCTTCAAAATGAGGGGTTTGAACGAGATGGTCCCCAAGGTCCCTTCCTGCTCTATTGCCATGATCCTCTGACTAAGGTGGATGTGAAAAGATATCAATCACCATTGCTCTCCCACGTCTGTAATCTTCTGTTCCCAACAGTAGCCTTACTTATTCACTCACAATATGTGGTTCTCACAGAAGTTTGGGGAATTGATCCATAACCTGTGATTCATCCCTGTTATTCCTAAAATAAGTAAAGTACATGTTATCTTGGGTACACTACACTATCTGTGACTCATGAAATGATTGAATTGGGCTCCATTTGATTTCCAAACGGCCAGACTTCATGAAAGACAATAAATATGTTCAATTTGGTGGTGGGAGTCAGGGAGTAGAAGCAGGTCCTTTTCTCCTCTTGCAATTAAGGGCTTATTGGTAAGAAAAGAAATGGAGTTTGCTTTTCTATTTCACATCTAACAGCCTTTTTTCTACATGGACTGCTTGATCAGTCAAGTACAATTCCCAATTAAGGGTGAGGGACTATTTTACCAGGTGTGGTGATTACTTTGAAAAATATTAACAGTGACCTAAGAAACCAACCTAGAATGTCAACAGGGTGATATGTGTGGTGTGTATAGGGTGAAAGAAGAGTTTCTTTGTGCTAGAAATGGAAATGTGCTCTCTCCAAACACTCCAAATAAATTGAAACCTTGAATAATTCAGTGCCTTAGGCCGTCTTGTCCTTGGGCTTTTACTGCAGTGTCTGTGTATGGATTAAATATATAGAAGGATGATAAGAATTAGAAGGGAAAATGGGAAGAAGGCAGAATGAAACCTTGTTCACCGGGGAGAAAACTGATCAGTAGTCAGATGTCTGAATTACAAAAAGAGAAAATCAACAGTTTTATGACTTCCAAGAGTGATGAGGTATTGGGAGGCCATGAGTAGTAGTAGAAAATGTAATGGGACTGTTAGGCAACCTTGGTTCTAGGTTTGGCCTTGTCACCAAGTCAAATTCTTGCCCTAGTGATGGTGAACAAGTCACTAAGTATCTCTAGGTTTGCCTATGAGGGGATTGCCCTGTTCTCCTTTTAACGAACTGATGGACAAGGATGATGATTTGCAATTACCATGAGCAAGCAAGCAATCAACAAACACTTTTAAAAATTCTATTTTATTTTCAGTTATTTATATTATTGCCAAAATGTCTCTCTCCCCCATTTTCCTTCACCCATTGAGAAGGCAAGAAAAACAAAACCCTTTACAAATATATATGTGTGTATGCATATATATATACATATATATGTCTATCTATCCATCTATCTACCTATCTATCTATCTATCTATCTATCTATCTATCTATCTATCTATCTATCTATCTATCTATCTATCATCTATCTATCTACATATGCGTGGCTTCATAGTCAGGCAAAACAAACTCTTGTATTAGTCAAATATAAATTGTAGCTTATTTTCTTGTACAGGTTGACCATTGCACATTTCTCCTTTATATAGTACATTTGCTTAGATACCCCTTTTCATTTAAAAAATGCAAGCAAGAAAGACAACTTAGAAAATAACATGTTGAATTTGCTGTATCCTTGGAGGAACAAGCAATCTTTCCACAGAGTGAATTCACAGCATATGTGAGCAATTTTCTTTCTCTCTTTGTATATGAACACGCTCGCTTTATATGGTGTTTGGGAAATTCAAAGTGTTGTTTTTTTTTTTTTAAGGAAATGAAATTTTAAAAAAGGAAAGCTCAAAGATAGGAAAATAAATGTAATTCCTGCCCAATTATCACAAATATATGACACTAATGAGATAAGGATTTTTTTTTAAACTGCATTTCAAGGCAGGATTAATAAAAGGGGGGAGAAGATTAAAGTTGACTTATTTTTTGTCTGAAACTCACCTGACCTATTCTGTTCACAGGAGTGGGGACAAATTTTGGTGTTTTTTCTCTAGTCTGAGGTATGTGTTTTGTTTTATTCTTTCTTCTTCTTCTACAGGAATTCTTAGTCTAAAGAGAGCAAATGAGCTCCTTACTACAGAAGTCCCTGGAAGTTTTCTGATCCGAGTAAGTGAAAAGATAAAAGGCTACGCTCTGTCTTACCTCTCAAAGGATGGACCTAAACACTTCCTAATCGATGCCTCCACTGACTCCTACAGCTTCCTGGGGGTTGACCAACTCCAGCATTCCACTCTGGCAGATTTGGTTGCATATCACAGGGTAAACCTTTATATATTTATTTTCTTTCAAAATAATCATTCAGAGCAATCCAGTGGACATCTATTAAACACCTGTATGCAAGGTGATGTGTTAGGTTACAGAAATACAAAAATAAGGGTGAAACTGTCCCTGCTCACAAGCATACAGATGGGGTACTACATGAACAGAGAGAAGCAGTAATTTCCCCTAGGCAGAGAGCTCTAACTGCTGAGATTCTCAGCAAAGACTTCATGGAGGAGAAGGCATCTGACCTTTGCTTTGAAATAAACTGGGGGAAAAAAAGAGAGAAACTGGGGGAGGGGGAGTTAGAGGGGCAGCTAGATGGTATAGTTAATGGAGGGCCAGGCCTGAAGTGAGGAAGATTCATCTTCTTAAGCTCAAATCTCACCTCAGACACTTACTAGCTGTGTGACCCTGGGCAAGTCACTTAACTCTGTTTACCTGTTTCCTCATCTGTAAAATGAGCAAACCACTCCAGGATCTTTGCCAAGAAAACCCCAAATGGGGTCATGAAGAATGAGACTAAATGAAATAACTAAACAGCAACAACAAAGAGGGTCTAGAAGCAGAAATGAGGATGAAAGCACCATCTTCTCCCCAACCACCCCCTGGGAAGTTGGAGAATAGCAAAGGGCCGAGGTATGTGGGCAGGAGATGGAATATCATACCTGAAAGGCCAGTTTGATGAGAATAGAGAGCATGTGAAAGACACTTGATGTGAAATAAGATTGGAAAGGTAAGTGGGAGCCAGATTGTGAAGGGCTTCAGATGCCAAGCAGTGCAATAGGGATTTTCTCTTATTTATTTTTTCCTTTTTTTTGGAGGGGGAAAGGTAGGGCAATTGGGGTTAAGTGACTTGCCAAAGGTCATACAGCTAGTTTTTGTGTTAAGTGTCTAAGGCCACATTTGAACTCAGGTCCTCCTGACTCCAGGGCCAGTGCTGTATTCACTGCGCCACCTAGCCGCCCTGGGACTTTCTCTTAGAAGCAATAAAGAGACACTGAAGAGTTTTGAGAGAGGAATGACATGGTCAGATAGATATTTTGAGTATTCTGCATTTGGCAGGTGTGAATGGAAGAATGTACTTCCCCTGTCCTTTTTTTTTTCTTTTAACTTTCCAGTAATACTCTGTTGGGGGTGAAGGGTAGAGGAAGCGTAACAGGAGTGGTCTTCTACCCAATAGGAATAGAGTAGTGACCAACCACTGAGGACAGAGTCTTTAAAAAGAGAGAGCTTGAGTGTGAAAGTGGAGAGATTTTCAGTTTAACTGATTATCTATCTCACGCATATACTCTCTCTCTCTCTCTCTCTCTCTCTCTCTCTCTCTCTCTCTCTCTC
>NW_027187378.1:34889984-34916540 GCF_028583685.1 Petaurus breviceps papuanus
TCTCTCTCTCTCTCTCTCTCTCTCTCTCTCTCTCTCTCTCTCTCTCTGTGTGTCTCTGTGTCTCACTTTCTTTCTCTCTGTCTCTCTCCATACACACACACATATACACATATATATGTATGTATGTATATATGTGTATAAAACTATGTTATATGTATATGTGGATAGATAGATAAATAAGAGAAAATCATTTAAAATATGAGAAATCCTTAAAACTTAAGATAATTCTGGGACAAATGGCAACCGAAATCCTTGTGGGGACATCACCTTGTGCATGTACCATGAATGCCCTGCTTATATGGTATAGTCACTCAGATGGTTGGTTTTTCCAGGGTGCAGATATGTGCGCGCGCGCACACACACACACACACACCTGAATGTTGTGCTTCTGTTTACAGGAAGAGCCCATCACCTCCTTGGGGAAGGAGCTGCTGCTCTACCCCTGTGGTCAGCAGAAGGATCCACCTGACTACCTAGAGCTCTTTGAGTGACACCACCAATCAGTTTTTGTCCTGCATCCTGCAGCTGAGCCTTTCTCAGAAGGAACGCTGCTAAAGCTCAGAGCGTGGGGTTTCTTCACTGCAGAGATGACCCCGAGGTTGCTTGAAGACTCTCTATTCAGCTCAAACTCTGAAGACTGATGTCAATGGGAATGCCCTCTTCTGTTTTATGTTCTCAAAGGGAAGCCAGACTATTTCCCAAGTTCAGCAAAGCAGCTACACATTGAGAGCCAGCTTTACTGGACCACATGAAGGAAAGCGTAGAGGAGTTAAAGCCTTGGGGGAAGTAAGATGTCTTTCTAAAACCAAAATGATTACATGGTACATCTCTTCTTTGCATGAGCTCTAATGGCTGTCGCTTACTAGAACTCAAATTGATTTTTAAAAATTATAATAAAGGCAGGCAGTGTAGTGCTGTGGATGGCACGCTAGGCTTGTTGTCAGAAAGGCCTGGGTTCAAATTCTGCCTCTGACACATATAAGCTCTGTGACCATGGACAAGTGAATCAGCCTCTCAGTGCCCAAGCAACTCTCTAAGACCAGATGAGTTATCCCTCTGTATCCCTGGAGAGATTTTTCATAACAGAAGTTTCCTAGCCAAGTGTAATCACTGGACCTGACCAAAAAGGGGGGGAAGGGGGAGGAGGAGGAAGAGGAAAGGTGAAAGTTCATTTCAGTTATTACATTCTTTGGAATCATGTAGGAAAGAGGAATGGAAACACTTCAAGAGTCTGAAGACAAAAATTAAAACTGCATGTTGGAAAGCTTCATCTCATTTGTAAATATGTATGAATTCTAGGCAAATCACGTAAAGTCTCTGAGCCTCAGCTTTCCCATCTTCAAAATGGAAATAAAAACAAACACCTGCCCTGCCTACCTCACAGGGTTTCTGTAAGGATCAAATTCAAAAACTGGAGTGAAAGTTTTTTGAAAAGTATAAAGCCTTAAGGTGCGTGTGTGTGTGTGTATGGGGGATATATGTATGTATATGTGTGTATATGTATGCATATATATTTGGCACATAGTATAGAATAATATGTTTGTGCATGAATATGAATGATTCTCTTATCCTGACACAGGTCACGTTCACTATTCATGAATCAACCTTTCTGTTAATAATGGTGACTTCTGTTTAGTTTCATAGAACAATTTTTATATATGTGTGTGTATACACACACACACTCACACACATACACACATACACACTCAGAGAGACAAACGTCTCATTCTCCCACTTCCTATGGCCAGCTATGACCCCTTCCCGGGTTCACCTCCATTGCCAGTGGCCCTCGGCAGATTGGATCCTAACTGGAGAGGAGGCTTTCCCAGGGTCACAGAATATCAGAGGAGGAAAGGAGCTCAGAGACCATCTAGTTCAACCTACAATGCAACAAGAATCCCCACTACAACAGACTCAACAAGTCATCACCTACCCTTTGCTTTGAAGATCTCCAGTGAGGAAAAACCCATTGACTAGCAAGGCAGCCAGGTGATGCAGTGGCTAGAATTCTGTGCCTGGAGTTAGGAACCCGAGTTCAAATCCAGACTTGCACATTTATTAGCTGTGTGATCTTGGACAAGTTACTTTATCTCTGTTTGCCTCTATTTCCTCATATTTTAAATAGGGATAATAATCATACCTACCTCATAGGGTTGTCATAAACAGCAAATGAGATCATTGTAAAGCATTTAGCCCAGAGCCAGGCACAAAGTAAATGCTAAATGAGCGTTAGCTATTATTATCATCTTTAAAGTAGCCCATTCCACTTTTTCGGATATCTTGTTTTTACTGGTTTCTTCCTTCATCAAACCTAGATCTGAATTTTTTTTTTTTACTATTTTCAGCTATTTCTCCAAGTTCTTTCCCTACTCCAAACTAAGCAAAACAAATCTATTTTTACTTCCACTTGATGGCCTTTCAAATATCTTAAGAGGGCTAGCATTTCTCCCCTTAAGTCTCTAAGCTGAACATCTTCAGTTCTTTGAACCAGTCTCTCTATGGCACAGATTCCAGGCTCCTTTGTTGTCCAAGATGCCCTCCCTTTGTGACATTTAAAATAATTCCTCCATTGACAATTGAAAATTGATAGCTACCTCAGAACCAGAATTATAGATTTGAAGGAACATTATGATCATGGAAGATCATGGAAGCTAGCCCCCTCATTTTAGGCTTGAAGAAACTGAAGCCCCCAAAGGAGAAGTGACTTGCCGAGGGTCACACAATTGACCTGTACTGGTATTCTTTTCAAAGAGCCTCTTTGTACCAACCAAATGGTTCATCATTCATGGAGTTACCAGTTGCATAATACTTTTTTTAACTGGATAAAACACAATTTGGGAAGATGACTTTAGGTATTTATTTTTAGTTAAGAAAGTTTTCAGTTATATGTAATTCATTGTGTAGCTTCCCCTAAATCATTCCATATATTTTTAAAAGAATTTGAACTTTTGCATAATCTTCTTAGCTC
The DNA here is from genome assembly GCF_028583685.1 of Petaurus breviceps papuanus. Lineage (NCBI taxonomy): Eukaryota > Metazoa > Chordata > Mammalia > Diprotodontia > Petauridae > Petaurus > Petaurus breviceps. Next base: position 34,892,953 of record NW_027187378.1, read on the forward strand.
CTATTCCTGAACATAGTAATATATGTGGTTGTGTGGTATCATTGACGGAATGCTGGACTGATAGCCACTGTTTAGCTTTGTGGCACCAACACAGTTTTTTATCTTCTCTGGGCCTCAGTGTACTCATTTTTAAAATGAGGGATTGGACCGGATGACCTTGAAGACGACCTCTAGCTCTAACATTCTATGATTTTATATTAAAGGAAAAAAATAACCTCCTACAATCATTAATGAAAGGCAGTAATTGTACTTTCATAAAATAAGACAGCAATACCTTCTCCCAGAGACCTTTCCAAGGAGATTTGGCAATCATAAGAAAACATAGCACTACAAATGAGAGCCACTAGGCTATGAAATGATATGACAAATGCACCATGACCTGAGTTGAATTAGCATGAGTTGGAACTTAATCGGTGTTCTGCGTTCTTGCTATTCAGAAGAATGAGCTGAGAGTTGGGAAGGATGGGACACTCGCCCAGCATCCATTGGCATGGTAGGGGTTGTTTGGACTTCATCGTAAGGCCGTCTAAGGCTCTTTGTGGACAGCAAGAGACAAAAGCATTTGAAGGGGAGGAAACAAAAGAATCCTGTACAGAACCTGGATTCTAATCTTGTTCTTCTGCTAACAAATTCTATTTTAACTATGGGCAAGTCACTTCACCTTTCTAGGCCTCAGTTTGCCCATGTATGAGATACAGTTTGGTAAGTAGAAGGACCCAATGAATAATGGAACCAAATATATAACATGCATGTGGAGTCTTTCTAGAGATTCATTTGTGACATAATTAAGGGGTATGTATATGTTTTACATAAGCATTTCATATGAATATGTATGTGTTGACAAATAAAATACACACTTGTAAATGTCATGCAGAAGTATTTTTTGATTGACAGTTATTTCAAGTCCATAAGTTTTGAAAAAGGGACTGAAATTGCCTTGAAAGGATAAAGAATACAGACAATGAGAAGACCTAAGGTATTTCATTTCAAGGAGGGCTACATCCTTGCCCCAGGTTTAACTGTTGTGAAATTCCTAAGACTTCATTCATGATTCCAGTGTGTTCAGAAATTATGTGTAGCACTTCTCTTGTGAGTGTTGCTATGGAAACAAGAGGCTAAAGCAAAAGCTGTTCCAGAGTTCCCCAGTTAGTGACCTGTTTGGACTTGGATCTCTGGTATAGTTTGGGGGGTGGGGGTCGGAATTCTGGGAGTGAGGAGACAGAATGAGCCACCTGAGGTAGCTAGGTGGATAGAGTGCTGGGCGTGAGGTGAGGAAGCCCTGAGATTTACTATTTGTGTGACTCTGGGTGGTCACTTAACCTCCATTTGCCTCGATTTACTCAACTGTCAAATGGGGGTCATAATAGTAGCTACCTCCCAGGGCTGGTGTAAGGATCAAATGAGACAATATTAGCACGGTGCTTGACATATAATAGATGCTATAAAATATTCTTATTCCTCTTACTCATTCTGAAGAGAGGAGGACAGAGGATGGTGCAGGGGACCAATAACCTTTGGGTGCTGCCTTCCTTCCCCCGTCTTCCACGATCCAACAAACCCACAATACTGGGAAGCAAGGGTTGCTCTTCTGCTTCCCATTCCCTCCCCCACCCCGCCCCCATGGGGGTCAAGAGCTGGTGAGCATATGTTAGAAAAGCAGCTGGTGGAAGCTGTCCATTTCTTCTGACTTGCCTCCTGAAGTGGGGCTGGCCCAAAGCTTGTATTTCCAATAAATCAGTGAAAAATTTGTCCTCTCTTTAGGGGAAGGAGAAGATGATTCTGCCTCTGTGGCCCTTTTTGCATACAAATGTGTACAAATGAACTCATCTTCCTCATTACTTCCCTTTCTTTTATTGCTATTAAGTTATTCTCTCTTTTGTATAAAAGGAAATCTGGCAACCTCTAATTCTAGCAGTGATTTGTGGAAAAGTTTAGGTCTCTGGAGAGGAAGAGAAAGAACCCTGAGTCAGTGTGGACGAGAGTGACTTTATCTGAAGTCACAAATACAATGGAGGCACGTTGAAATGCTGCCCTTCGGCAACCATAAGTTTCCATTTTTTAAAAAGTGAGTCTGTAAGCAGAGAGATGAATAACATAAATATAAATTGACCCCTTGACCCACTGTAATAGAGATAAGCAGAACCCATCCAGACCCAGAAAAGGAGGCTCTATGTTACCAACGGATCCCTCCCTGAAAGAAAATCATAATCCTAGAAATGCTTTAAAAAAAAAAAAAAAGGACACAAAACTCTATCTGGCCAAGCAATGTCCCTGTGTATGCAGAATGTGGGCACTTCATGCAGGGTCTGAGGGATGGATACCAGCCCACCCCATGAGCTTCATCCCTTACGGGGAGCCCCACATGTGCTCAGGGGTCAGCTGGATTTGCTTTTCCATTCATTCATTTATTCAAACCTTACTTCTCTGTCTGTGAAATGGGAAGATTAACTTGATCTCTGAAATCCCGCCTGGTCCTGACAGTCCATTGACCCCTGCTCTGCAACCCCCACCTGGCTACTGCAGTGCCTCAATCCTGATTATCCTCTGACCTCATTTCTGGGCTAGAGCACATAAAAACCCTGGAGAAAGTGGCTCAGGACCAAGATTATTCTGCCACTGGGACCACCGTGACTGTTTGGAAGAAGCTAGGTCTGCTTTCTGACTGGTTGCCCGCAACCTTTAGGCCTGGGTTCTGGACTTCTCCTGCCAGTCTTGTTTGTTTGTTTTGTTTTGTGTTCCAGCCTCTGCTCACATCTACCATGAGCTCTTTGGGTGTTCTTCAATCTCACCTCTTTGGAGGTTTATGGTAATTTTCCATAATTTGTGGCCATAAAAGAACACTGGAAGAATATTGTATTAAAATGATGGATTTTTGTTCTAGGAAGAAACTTGGGGTCAGTAGAAGAACTTTGCACCTTCCCAAAGGCAATCTAACTTTCTCTCTCCTGTTCAGTTCTAAACCCAGCTCATCGTTTTGTTTTGTTTTTCTTGCCAGTCTCTCTAAGCCTGGTCTGTGGCCCTGCTATCCAAGTCTGCTGTGCCTGGACCCCTGCTCTCCCCTTAATCCTCAGGCTCCTACCCCAGATTCCCTACTTCCTAATTCCCCTAGACTCTAACCTGACCTGTTTGCTTGTACTATCTATGCTCATACGCCACTCCTACCCTTCCCCACCCTAAAATCCATATCTCCACTGGACTTTAGTCACTTACATTCCTATGTTCTTGGCCAGACCTTCTAGAGCACATTATCTAAGCAGATTCTTCAGGCTTAGCCTCTCCCACCCTTCCACTACCATGCTAATCCCACAGACTCCAAAATAGTCAAGAGTAGTCCCTTTAGCCTTGAGTGATGCTGGGAGGACCAGGGTGTAGCTGGTAAGTCCAAGCCTAGGAGAACAAAGACACTTGTGTGTGGTCAGATACTTATCTTGAGAATTCTGCATTTGGCTGCTATGAAAGGTGGATGAGACCAGAAGCAGGGAGACCAGTTAGGGGCTAGTGTACCAACCTAAGAGAGAGGTGATAAGGGCTTGAACTCAAGTGGTGGCATAAAGGAAGGCAAGTAGCATTGGCATAAAAATTCCTGTCCTCAAACTATATACTCCCTTTCCTAATCAGAACTCTTAATTTCCTTTGGTGTAATAAGATAATGTTCTTCCTCTCTTCTGCATTTTTTTTAACTCCCAGGAGTACTCTGTTGGGGGCAAAGGGCAGAATAGGCATAAAAGGAGTGTTCTCTTACCAAATAGCAGCAGTGTCCAACCAGTGAGGACAGAATCTTTAAAACAAGAGAACTTGAGCATGAAAGCTGAAGGATTTTAAGTTTAAGGGACTATATATTAGAGTTTCTGGATGAGAAAGCCTTAAAAAATGAGAAATCCTTCAAAACCAAAGTAATTGTGGGAAGGACAAGTAAAGTCCATCTGAATTCAAACCATTTGCATTCCTATCTTGCTGACCAGACCCTCTAGAGGCCTTTATCTAACTAGATTCTCCAGGCTTGGCTTCTCCTAGCTTCTAATCCTGCTAATCCTACAGACCTGAAAACAGTCATGAACAGTTCCTTTAGCCTTGAGTGACACTGGAAGGGCCAGGGATGTCATCTTTAAGTCCAAAAAGGGAGAAAGGAAAAAGGGAAAGGGAAAAAAAGAGTATGGGAGAGTAAAAGAGAAAACAAGAATAAGGAGGATGCCACAGTGTCCCCCAGGATACTAGGATGGGATTCCAGAGTTGGGTTCTAGTCTCAACTGCCAGTGACCTTCTGTGAGTCCTCATTTTTCATATCTATAAAGTGATAGGGCTGGGACTTGATGAACCTTAAGGCTCTTCCTAGACCCAAAAGTCTAAGATTCTATGAGGAGGAGAGATAAAAAAGGGGGGGCATATGCTTAGGAGTAGTTAAATACCACCAAAATCAGACTAGGGTTGCTCTCTCTTTGGCTGGAACATCAGAGATTAATTCTTTTGGTCCATGGTAAGGACAGATGCTGAGCCCCACCGAGAGCTGCATCCTGATATTCTCAGGTCTTTTACTTATTTTTTTTAAGTCCTGATACTTATTTTGCCATTCTATGACTTTGGGGTGGGTCATCTGAACTTCTGGGGAATTTGGTTTCATCCTCTACACAAAGGGTGATATACTACACCATCTATCACACATTAAATGCACCTTTCAATTAGCACCTTGACATTTTAAAACAGCTCAAATTTCCAACCCCCAGAGGACCTCTGGACAGTACACCATAGGTTGTATATTCTAATTAAAAAAAAAACAATCACATCATTTTTAGACTTCCTAGGTGATACTAGTAACACTATTAGGATGACTGGAAGGGGCTGCAGGACTCATTTAATTCAATCTTTTCATTTTCAGATTGGGGAAAACTGGGGACCATAGAGATTAAGGGACTTTATCAAAGTTCCATAGATTATAAATATCAGAACTGAAATTTGAACCTAGATCTTCCAACTCTAAATTCAGGATGTTTTTCACCTTGATACATAATTCTTTAGAAGGGGTGTTTGGGACATTTTGTGTGTATGACAGACACACATGATACATTAAATTGTTGTCTGTGAAGCTGTGAAATAACATGGTATAAGAGGAAAACCCCTGGATTTGGAACCAAAAGACCTTGGTCTTCTAATCATGGCTCTGTGACTTGCTTTCCTGTATGAACACTTAATCAAGTGATTTAATCAATCTGAGCCTCACTTTCTTCATTTGTAAGTTAAAGGGGTAAGACTACTACATGGTCTTGGGGATCTCTTCTAGCCCTAAATCCTATGACCTGTATTCTAATTAGCTTTCTATTTAGTCCTAAAGATGCCTCTCCTGGAACAGTCTACAGTAGCCCTGCATCTTCCAAAAGAAAACACCTGAAAGCAGCCACTATGATGCTGGTGGTTTAAATTTCCTCAATCTGAAAATGAAAGGACTGAATTAAATGAGTCCTGCAGTCCCTTCCAGTAGTCCTAGTGTTAGTGGCATCACTTAGAAATTCTTAGAAATGATGTGATTTTTTTTAAAACAAGCCTCTTTAATCTTGAGAGGTAACGTGGTATAGGGCATAGCTGTTCAGTTGTTTCAGTTATACCTAACTCTTCATGAGCCTGTGTAGGGTTTTCTTTTCAGAGATGCTAGAGTGGTTTGCCATTTCCTTCTGCAGCTCATTTTACATATAAGGAAATGGAGGCAAACAGGGGTAAGTGTTTTGCCTGGGGTCACACAACTAGTAAGTGTCTGAGGTCAGATTTGAACTCATGAAGATGAGTCTTCCTGACTTCATATCTGGTTTCAAATTGTTTCTTGGGCACTTCTAGCTGTTGGACCCTGAGTAAGTCACTTAGCTTCTTTCAAACACAGTTTCCTTATCAGTAAAATGAGAGGAATTGAACTTGATGGTCTCTAAGGTACTTTCCAAGTCAAGTAAACAAGCATTTTTTAAGCATCTGGATCCCTGCTCTTAAGAAGCCCCCAATCTAATAGGGAAGATAACATACAATCAACTATGTATAAACAAGATATAAACAGGATAAACTGAGGGTAGTCTCATAGGGAAGGCAGTGAGATTAAGGAAGACTGGGAAAAGCTTTTTGCAGTAGGTGAAACTTTATCTGAGACTTGAAGAATCCCATGAAAGTATTGTTGTTTGCCCTTCGTTTTGAAGACCAATGACATCACAATGCTGGAGTCAAGGTATGGTGTATTCAGGTGACCGATACAAGTTTGTAAGGCACTACCACAGATTGGGCACAGGTGGTCTGCTTCAGCTATACCAGACTGGCCTCATACCTGTTAATGGCCAGAGTGAATAGAGCAGACTAGAGACAGGAGAATCAGGAGTCGAACAGAAGTTTAATTTCAAAGTGAGGAAAAGGGCTTGCAAGCAAGTACACATGTGCCAGAACCCCACCCCTAGTGGGGACCCAAGGCAGTGTGGGGAGATCTCAATACTTATACCCATGGCAGCACAGTGAGCTGTAGTCATGACAATGAGGGGTAACAGAAGCAATGTGACAAGTTTGATTCATAGAAGGACTTCATGACTAGAACATGGATACAGCAGGTGCTCGTCAGAGCTCAGAGAACACCTGATGCTGGTCAAAGAAATGCAACAATTATATGAATCAATTCTGGGATCCAGAGGGTGAGCACAAAGGATTCTTATTATGCCAAGTTCAGGGCACAGCTTGCTTTCTGAGTATCTCCTAATATCTTGACATTTCTCCCTTTTGGCCAAAGGGAGGAGATCTATCCTTCTGGTCAATGAAGGAGACGTGGGTATAAGCCAAGATGCCACAAGAGGCCAGTTGGGCCAGGGCAAGCATTCTTATCCCAGGGTATCAGTTCCTTGAGAAGACCTATTGGAGAAGTATGTCTCAGATATCACGACTGGTCACTGTTTGGTTGCAAGCAGAAAAATGAGGGGTACCAAGATTGTAGAGGGAGAAAATGCCCATACATCCTTGAAACAGGGCCTTGGTGGTTGGGGATGTAGCAAAAGGGAAGAAGGAGAAAAGCTAGGACAGTACACTCAGCCTCCGTCTGGAATCTTGGGACAACTGTCTGTCTCATCTGGATGTCAGCTGCTTCTGTTCTAGACAAACCTTGAAGTCTCTGGAGGATTCTGCCATCCACTCAGCAGCAGGGGCTTTCTTCAGTTGATCTAGGAGTCCATATACCTACAAGTTGGGCAGCTGTGAGAGTAGTCAGAAAGACCTGGTAGGGGTCCTTAGAAGACATAAGAGTTAACAATTGTGAGAATTTGAGTTCTTGATGTCTCATATAGTCATCTGGTCCCTAGATATCTTGTCTTGGACAATATGCTTCTTCTCAGGACAGCTCTAAAGGGGGCTCTGCTTCTCTGGTTCCAAATCTAGAGTTTACTAGATAATTCTGCTAGCAATATCATTTAAATTTGGTTCTCCAATTTTGAAACTTCAGAGAATTTCAGTTTATATACCATTTGCTATTTCTATCATTACCTAAATCCTGTACTTGATAAAGGAGTATTATTTAAAAATTCATGAGGGGAGAAGCTAGGTGATGCAGTGAATAGAGCACTGGCCCTGGAGTCAGGAGGACCTGAGTTCAAATTTGGCCTCAGACACTTAACACTTCCTAGCTGTGTGACCTTGGGCAAGTCACTTAACCCCAATTGCCTTCCAAAAAATTCATAAAATGAGCTCTTTTCCCTTTTAAAACTATAAGACAGATATTTTAATAATGGGAAAATAATTTCACTTTCTTTACCATTATCAACACAATTTATATGTAAAATCTTAATCCAATTTTGAGAATTTATTACTAAAACTCGTTCAAATGCTGAATTTCCATGACAGATAAATTTGGAAGCCAATTATATACATACGTATGTAGTTCTTAAAGAAAACAGTCTACTCCAGTTGTTTTCTCAAAATTTACTATTCTATTTATTTAGAAAACTTTTACATTATATCTCTTTCTTATTACTTTGTTTAATCATTTCCCTTTCAGGAGGATACCATCCCTATATTATAATTTTAACACAAATATAGGTTTAAAATGTAAGATACTTGCATCCTATTAGAGTAAATCAGAGATGTTCCGGTATCAATTCATTATTTAACAGATTCAGTATTGTACCTACAAAACTCCTTGATTATAGCAATTTGCTATAAAAGGAAAAAGATGGATATAGTTATAACACTGCCATCTATCATAAGGGGGGGGGGAACTCCCTTAGACATTACTTACATCTGACAGCCAATTATATAGTCACAGGGTGTTAAAAGCAATACATTTTCAGAAAGGAAAAAGTAAAATGGGAAAAGAGAGTCAGGAAGATCCTACCTAGGCTGTGCCAAGGTTGTTCCCAAAACTATTTCTGGGTATAGAAATCCACCTTTAGCAGTTCCCAGACTGCAGTATATGCCATTTTCTACTGGCTTCATGACAATTCCAAAAACTATTCCTGTAATCAAAACTCAAAACAATAATAAATTACAGTCCCAAGAATTTTTATCTTAAGTAGAAAAATTTTATTAACCATAACTTAGGTCTTGAATATCTTTCCTGATGTTTCTTTAGCAGTTAACATTTCATTTATCCTTTATTTATAAATTAAAACTACCCATATTCAGGGAATCTAGGTAGCACAGTGGATAGAGTGCCAGCCCTGGAGTTAGGAAGACCTGAGTTCAAATTCAGTCTCAGACACTTACTAGGTGTGACCCCGGGCAAGTCACTTAATCCAAATTGCCTCAAGAAAAATAAAGTAAAAAAAAAAACTACCCATATTTTGGGGCTTCAGACATACAGCAAATACCTGATAGTTGACTCATCACTAATATATTAAAGCTACATCTTTAAACCACCTTTCATAATAACCAAGAATTTCAAATGAAGAAGTGCTATTATATATTATTATCTGCTTTATAACAAAATATACCTCATTAAATATTTAAAAGTTTTCAAATACCTATTTTTTAAGTCACAAAAGTTCAATTCGTGTGTAACAATCTCCATATTAATAAGATGGTTTGTCTAACAGCATTTCTGTCATGATGGTATCTCAGATTTCACCATATAAAAGACTTTAGAAATACAGTAATAACATAAACAATATCATGTATTTAAAACATGAAACAAAATTTCAGATGGCATCAGTTAATTGCATTTCCAAATTATCACATACAAAAGTGATTAATCTTATTATTTGGCATTTTAGACGCACTTTAGAGTTATCAGGTATGGAATAATTATGTTCAATAAAAGAAATAATAATAGCGTAGTACTTAGCATATGCCAATCACTGTGTTAAGCACTTTACAAACATTATATCATTTTGATCTTCACAACAGCTCTTGAGAGGTGGGTACCCTTACTATTTTCTCTTTACAGATCAGGAAACTGGAGCAGAGATAATAGAACTTGCTTAATATTACACAGCTAATAAATTTCTATAATAGAAAGTATTTCAACTTTTCCTACATTTTTCTACAATTTTTTTTTCCAATACCTGTATTTGGGAATCTGATGTGGGATGAGAGGAGTTAACAAGATCTCTTGACCTGGGGGAATCACAGGAGTCTCTTTGGCTTAAATAATCTTTTCTCTTTCCGTGGTCAGAAATGTTAAGTAAGGGTTAACAAGAGGTTGCTACAAGATGCACCATTTACCTATATTCTTTTCTTTCACTCTGGGATTACTTCCAAACTAGATGCCTTTCTTTGTTGCCCTAGAACAATGAAGCTATTAATCTTGCCATTTACTTTTAAAACTTTATAAAATCTAATCTTTATTTTTCCTTAAAACAAATTGTACAGAGTGGTACCCTGAAACTTATTAACTTATTTCAGAAGGGAATGAGTTCCTGGAATTATCCCAAATCCCAGGAGTTCTCTGCAATTTTAAAATAATTAGTCTCCAAACCCCTTAATCTAACAAGATGTTTTCAGGAGTTCTACAACTTTGATTATCTGACTTTATTTATATAATTCCAACATAACCAAAGCTGAAATGATAGGGACAAAAAGTATCTTGCAAGGTATCTTGTCTTATAACCTAATCTCTCACAGAAAGTCTAAAGTGGGAGTTAGTCATGCTTACTGGGACAGTTATTTCAACTGTGAAAGTTCATTAATATTTTCCAGTGTTCTAAACTCTTTGGCTATAACCCTTAGAAGTTTTTCTGGCTGGCTGTATTTTAAATCTTTCAAGGTAACAGAATCTAGCTCACAATACAAACACAATGTAGACATTTTACATTTTATAAAGATACAAACACGGACAAAATGATGACAGATAATTCTAACAAAGCATGCAGTTACAATTCTAATTTTACACAGGCACACACCTACCAAGGCATGCAGTTTAAGAAACAACAGAAGGGGCAGCTAGGTGGTGCAGTGAAAAGAACATCAGCCCTGGAGTCAGGAGGACCTGAGTTCAAATCCAGCCTCAGACACTTAACACTTACTAGCCATGTAACTTTGGGTAAGTTACTTAACTTCAACTGCCCTGCCTTTCCCCCTCCAAAAAGCAAGAAAAGAAAAGAAACAACAGAAGCATGCAGTTACAACTTCAGTTTAAAAAAAGCAGAGGCAGGCATAGAGGGGTGCAGTTTAGGAAAGGATATCCTTACCAGAGCAATCCAAGATGACCTGGGTCACCAGAGGGGCCCTGGAGTTTTCCTCACAAAAAAATGGCAAGCTTGACCAAGATAGGAGCTTGGAGGATTGGAGCAGAGATAAAAGCAGAGGATTCCCCAGACAAGGTGGTGTTGGACTCTGGAGAAATAAATCTCCAGTGGTGCCTAGTCCATTCCCACTGGTACTGGAGAGTTCAATGATCAATTTCTGTATCCAGTCCTACTTCTGCTACCAATTAATGTCAACAGAACTGAAACAGACCCTAACCTGTGAATGATTGGAGCCAGACAAAGCAGGCTAGAGACAGGAGAGTCAGGAATCTAACAGAAGTTTAATTTCAAAGTGAAAGAAATGGCTTGCAAGCAAGGATGCATTTGCTGGGGCCCTGTCCCTAGTGAGGGGACCTAAAGTAGTGTAGGGAGATCTTAGTACTTATACCCATGGCTATGCAGTGAGCTATGGCCCTGACAATGAGAGGTAACAGCAGCAATGAGATAAGTTTGATTCATAGCAGGGTTTCATGACCAGAACATGGGTACCTGTCCAGTGTTTCTTAGAGCTCAGAAAACACCTGCTGTTGGTCAAAGCAATACAGTAATTATATGAAACAATTTTGGGATTTTGCTATGGCTGAGATCATGCAGAGTGTGAGCACAAAGGATTGTTGTTACTCCAAGTTCAGGGCACAGCTTGCTTGCTGGGCCTTATTTCTGGAAAATAGGGTGTCTCCTAATATCTTGACATCTGTAAGAACATTTAGAGTGGGAGTGGCTCTGGATTTGCACAGCTCATTTTTCCTTTGTGTTTCTATGATTGTGCTTTGCTCATGGGGTACAGCACCTTCTTTGAAGTGAGCACATCGTGCTGGACGGTCCTGTGCCAGACTTTCCCATGACTCACAGTCTATACTAAAATTCTTCAGAGATACCTTGAGAGTGCCTTTATACTGCTTCTTCTGACCACCATATTAATGGATTATGAAGGAGAGAATTCAAGGCATGGGGAGAAAAATCTATAATTCTATGATCTTAACTCCTGTAAAGCACAACGTTTTCTGTTACAAGCTATGGAAGCAAACATGTGAACTCGGTTTTACAACAATCCAAAAGGAGGTAATACCACCAGCATGTAACTTTGGGGCTGTTGTAGGAGATATCATTGTTTAATTTTGGGGGGGAAAGGGGAAGAAATTGGTGTTAAGTGACTTGCCCAAGGTCACACAGCTAATAAGTGTCAAATTTCTGAGACCAGATTTGAATTCAGGTCCTCCTGACTCCAAGGCCAGTGCTCTATTTACAGCGCCACCTAGCTGCCCCTATTGCTTAATATTTAATTGTTCACTATCTGTTCATTTCTAAGAGCTACCAAAGAGTGGATGACCAAAGCCTCATACTGGAGCTGCTTAGGAACCATAATGTTAATGGGAGTTGAAGATCTTCCCTGCCCATTAATAGGCATCACGTGGAACCCAATAAGAGAAGCTTGATTGGGGAGGCTTGTTTTCCAGGAAGGCCCACACCTTTTGTCACTTTGTAATTAAGCAGTGGGTCACAACGGTTGTGATGCCCTCTGACCTTGAAGAAGTATATATATACTCTGAGGTTAGCATTTTGCTTTGGGGCTCACTCATGAGAAGAGTGTTTGAGTGATGTAGCCAGATGAGACTCTGGGTAACTGTTAAGGAATCCTCTGGCTTTGAAAACCCAGAGGTTGGTGCTTCTCTTTCTGGTAATTATATATGTATGTAATGGTCAGACAATTGAAACTGTCTGTTCATCTCTGATGTATGTATTATTTGGTCAGACAGTTAAAAGCCCTGTCTGTTGGTCTTTATGCTATTACTTATGCTTGTAATTTGTATTTGTATTTTCTCTGAAGTTCCCCTGAAATAAGTAAATTATATATATATATATATTTCCCCTGAAATAAGTAAATTTTATATATATATATATGTTTAATTAAAATGAGATTATTGATCCCTTTTGAGTCGCTATCCTTTAGAAAAGCAGATAAAAGAACCTGTGCTGGTATTATTGGTCTTACACCTCCATAGCAGTTGCAAATAGCATTGTTATTACAGGAATTCAAGGTGGAAAGGAGAATTGCCTAACAGTGCCAGGGGCTGGGTATGTCCAGGGAAATCACCATTAGGTGCTTAGGAAGCAGGAAGAATTGTGGGGGCAGGAATTTGGTCAAGTAGGCAGTAAAGAAATGACCTAGGAAGCACCCTTAGAGTAGGTGGGCCAAAGATCACTGTAGGGGACTACCTATGTGGGTGAATTAAGTGACTTGACTTTTCATCAGACTTATAGTAGATTTCCAACTATTTTTTCAGCATTACTTCCTTTTCAAAGTTAAAATAACTTGGTCAGCCCAGTAGAAACAAGCCTGCATTTTCAGACAGTTTAACTGTGAACACCTGGTCCTACCAGGGCCAAGAAACAAGGGGAAATACTTGGGAAAATATAGCCATGTCAAGACTGTTGGAAGGGGACTGTCCAGTAAAAGGAGAATTCTCTTGGTTACTCTTTCAATCTCTAGCCTTCAATCAAAAATGATTTCTTGGTGCTGGTCTCATTTCATATTTATTAACAAGGTCCTGGATTTAATATTTACTATCTGTGACTCTTCTTGCCTACAGAAACAAATAACCAAGGGTAATACTAGGAGTCCCACCTATTTCATGGTGTCATTGTGATGATAAGAGGATATCAAGTCTATGAAATTACTATAAATTTTGTAGGTATCTATGGAGACACTCAGGTAAACTCTGAACAAATGAGAGTTTTTGTTTTCTGTTGTGTGTTATTGTTTTTTTTTAATTCAGTTAGTAGGGAAAAGGAGAAGAGGCCAAACTATTACCCTCAGGCATAGCAATCAGCCTTTGAAGGAGCTTAGAGAAGTTATAGAGTTTCCTTTGTCACACAGAGGACCCCAGAAAGGATCCAACCTGGCTAGCTTTTATTGTGGTTTCGGCCAATGGAGGAAACATGATTTAATAGAAAGAGAGGGCACTGGTGTCAGAAAACTTCAGCTCAGTCTTACCTGTGTGACCACAGGTAAGTCACTCCCTTTCTCTGTGACTTCTTCCTCCATAAGACAAAGTGTTTCAACTAGATGGCCTCTCATCTATGGTCCCTTTCTAGTGCTGGCTCTGATTCTGTACTACCAAGGCAACCTCATTTGTTGCAAAAGCAATCATCAAATTATCCTTCCTTGTAGTCCATAAAGGAAACTATTTTAAAATCAGATTAATACAATGTTTTCTTCCAGGAATACTTAAAACAAATGTAAACTCCCTGATTGCTGTCTTACTGGAGGAAGTGTACTGGAGGAGTACACTTTAATTCAACACATATGTATTAAATTACTGCTAGGTTCAAGGCAGTATGGGTGATACACAGATGGATAAATCAGATTCCTTGTCCTGGGGAGCTTATCATGTAGTAGGGATTGGAAGGCACATACACACAAAAAGCAGAATCTAGAATATAGGGCAGCTAGGAGACACCATATGTAGAGCACTGGGCCTGGAGTCAGGAAGACTCATCTTCGTGAATTCAAATCCAGCCTCAGTCACTTGGTGGAGGGGATGAGAGATTAGGAAAGGCTTCTGAGGCAGCACCTGAGCCTTGAAGGAAGGGAAGGTGCAATCATCCAGAAATACTGGGGGAGTCCATCCTAGGCATGGGGGGGGGAGGGGCTCATATAAAGTTATGGAAACAGGAAAAAGCAGTTCCATTTTGGCCAAAACATAAAAGGGCATTCACAGTGAGCTGGGCCTGGAGTTGAATAGGAGGAAGAGAGAAGCTGAATCAGCCTTTTCCTATTATTCGGCACTTGAACAATCCCAACCTGCCCCCTGAACACATACAGCTCTAGTTGGCATCAATAAACCTCCAGTGAATATAGCATCATATTGTAGACAGTGAGTCATGGAACATCAAGGTCTCCAGAGAATCAAAGCTTTGGTGGCCCCCAAATTCAGGTGTCACTACTCTGCTGCTGGGCATGCAAGGACAAACCTGCAGTGATCCTGGCTTTTAAGGCATATAATATTTAGAGAGGGGATACGGTGGGGACACAGTTTTGTAAAGACACGGTAATTTAAGGAAGGTTCCAGGCAATGGTTAATGGAAGTATTGCCAATAATTACTTATGTAAAAGAATTGGCCTGAAAGATAAAAATCAAAGAAAAGTATAATTCTCACAGCAGGGATTACTTGCTTCTTATCCTGTACTTCCAGCCACTAGCATAAGGCCTTATATACGGTAGGCATTTGATAAATATTTTTTGAATTGGGAAAAATGTGGGGGTTATGGGAGAACAGAAAAGGAGTATGTGTTTATTTGTTATTGTTGAGTCATTTTTCAGTTAAGTCCAACTCTTACTAATCCCATTTGGAGTTTTCTTGGCAAATATACTGGAATAGCTTGCGATTTCCTGCTCTAAATCATTTTACAGATGAGGGACTGAGGGTTAAGTGACTTGCCCAGGGTCACTCAGCTAGTAAGTGTCTGAGGCCAGATTTGAACTCATGAAGATAAATCTTCCTGCTTCCAAACCCAGTGTTCTACCTGCTTTACCACCTAGCTGCTCCAAGCATTTATTAATAATTAATTATTAAGTATTATAATAGCCAGATGCTATTCTAAGTGCTTTACAAATATTATCTCATTTGATCCTCACAACAATCTTGAGAAAACTGAGACAGACAGAAGTGATATGATTTGCCCAGACTCCCACAGCTAATAAGTGACTGAGGCTGGATTTGAACTCAGGTCTCTCTGACTTAATATCTAGTTCTCTATCTATTGTACCACCTAGCTGCCTATAGGGAGAGAGAATAGATACCATCAAGCAGAAGAGAATCCCCCAAATATTATATCGAGTTTGGGGAATACATTGTCTGTGCTTTTTCTTTACAGTCAGATTCCTAATTACATTGATTTTAGTTTAATATTAGGACTAATTTCATGATGTGTACTAGTAGGATTTAGGGAAAGTGGCCCATTACTATGGAAATATTTTCGTGACCCCATTTGGAGTTTTCTTGGCAAAGATAATGGAATGTTTTGCCATTTCCTTCTCCAGCTCATTTTACAGATGAGGAAACTGAGGTAAACAGACCCAGAACTCTATCCACCATGCCACCTAGCTGCCCTCCAGCCCTTAAAGCTGCATTCCATTATGCTTTGGGGCTATTTCTGATGCCCTTCTTCTGGGGTTTCCTGGTTATCTCAGAGGCACAATGCAGGCTGCCCAGAACTTCTTCCAATTAGTTGCTCTAAGTTATCTCCAGGTATTGGTCAGTATTGGAGGATGTTGCCCAACTGCCCAGTGAGCTGGCCTCCTTAACTCCCTATCCTTGCTTAGGAACTACTTTGTTAATCATCCTAAGATACAGTTGAGCATTGAGAAGGGGATCCCAGTTAGGGAGTAACAGCAGCAGTGGGGCAGTGCACTTTTGTTAATATATTTCTTCTAAGATAATTGTAACATTTTTTTTAGAACTTGACAGCAATGTACATAAACTGTACAATAATGATTTCACTCAATAAACAAGCTATGGTTTTCCTGGTAGCAAAGTATGGCTGGGAGAGTTGGACTATAACAAAAGCTAAGCGTCACAGAATCTACACTTTTGAATTGTGGCGCTGGAGAAGACTATTGAGAGCTCCTTAGACAGCAAGGAGATCAGATCAATCTATCCATAAAGAATAAATTGGAAGGTTAAAGCTGAAATATTTTGGCCATATAATGAGAAGGACCCTGATTTTGGGAAAGATTGAAGACAAAAGGAAAAGGGGATGGGAGAGGATGAGACAGATAAATCGTGTCATGGAAGCAACAAACATGAGCTTAAACCTTGAGAGATAATGAAGGATAGAAGGGCCTGGTGGATGGTCCATGGGGGCACAAAAAGTCAGACATGACTGAAGGACTGAATCACAACATATACGCTAAGCACTGGGGATACAATGACAAAATTACATCTTCCACCCTTGTGGAGCTTATATTCTAATGGAAAAGACAACATACACATGTATATGCATATAAATTATATACAAAGCAGATAGGAGGTACCTTTAGTGGGAAAGGCACTAGAGACCGAGAGGACTAGGAAATGTCTCAGGCTAGTGGGTGGTGTTTGAACTGAGTAATGAAGGAAATTAAACATTTAAAGAGTAAGCAGTGAGGAAGGAAAACATGTAAGCCATGGGTAACAGCCAAGGCAAAAACACCAAGTTGGAAGATGGAATGCTGTGTGGGAGGAACGGGACGAAGGCCCATTTGGCTGGACAAAAGAGTATGTAGATGGGAGTAATATGTTAGAAGGATGAAAAGGTAGAATGAGGCCAGAGAGGCAGAAGATCCAGACAGAGAGGGTGGTTAACAGGGCCAAATGCTGAGTAGAGATCAAGAAGGAGGAAGACAAAGAGGCCTTTAGATCTGTCAATAAAGGATCAATGTTAACTTGGGAAAGGACAGTTTCAGCTGGGTGATGAGGCAAGAAGACAGATTATTGGGGGTTGAGGAGAAGTGCAAGCAACAAGTATAGCTATAGTTTTTTCAAAGAGTTTGGTGAACAAAGAAGGAGACATATAGATCCATAGTTTGCAGGAATTGTAGGATTTTTTCCCTGCAAGAATTATAGAGATAGGGGCAGCTAGGTGGTGCAGTGAATAGAGTACTGGCCCTGGAGTCAGGAGGACCTGAGTTAAAATCCAGCCTCAGACACTTAACACAAAAACTAGTCATGTGACCTTGGGCAAGTCACTTAACCCCAATTGCCCTACCTTCCCCCCCTCCAAAAAGAAAAAAAAAAGAATTGTAGAGATAAAGGTATTTGTTGGCAGAAATAAAAAATGGATAAATAAGAAGAAATTGAAGGTTAGAGAAAGGGAATGATAGTGGGGGCAATCTACTGGAGAAAAGTAGAAGGGATGAGGTCAAGGGAATAGGTAAAGGGGGTTAGCCTTGAGGTGAGAGATATTGTTAAGGGGTTTTAAGTTGAGAAGAATGGGAGAAGAGTGAACTCAAAGCAAATGACTGATTTTCTTTATAAAGTATCAATCAATAAAAAAACCCCACATTTTTTAAAACCGTTTACCATGTACTAGGCATAGTGCTAAATGCTAGGAATGCAAAAAAAGATAAAAACAGTCCCTGCCTTCAAGGAGCTCACATTCTAATACATAAGGCAAGATCCTCTGGTGAGAGGGTAGTTGTAGGGGGGATGTTGTAATAGATTAGGCCAAAAGCAAAGGTTTGGATGCTCTGTGTTAAATGGAAAAAAGATTAAATGATGAAGGAATAGAAAGACTGACTTATGAAGTAAGGGATAATTGAGATTAGAAAATATAAATTTGGGGCGGCCAGGTGGAGCAGTGAGTAAGAGTTCCAGCCCCAGCGTCAGGAGACCCAAGATCAGTTCTGGCCTCAGATACTCGGCACCTACACAGAAATAACTGGCTGTGTAACTTTGAACAAGGTACTTAACCCTGATTGCTTAAAAAGAAAATATAAATATGTAAGGGATCAAACCATCATGGCAACATAACTTCCTTACCAGCTCTGTTCAATGTCATATAAGTAGCAACGGTAGAGGAAGATGGTGGGAGTAATCCAAGGTTGGGATCTGGCAAGGCTTGAGGGTCTCTGGGCCAAGGGAGGGAGGGATTTGAGAGTAGAGTAGAGTATAGAGTTGGACTGATTCACTAAGCAAACCAGGAACATGACCAAGAAGAGTGAGGCTTGAGGAAAGGCCATAAGAAACTTTGGAGAAAACACTTTCAGCTGATGGATGAAGTCAGAAGTTCAATTGTCAAGGACTGAGAAGCAAGAGGAGAAGTTGAGGCAATGAGTATAAACAGTTTTTCCTATATTTTTCATTATGTTCACAATAAAAAAAGAGTTTTTCCCTGTTTTATCATCATAGCCAAAATGCTTATGAAACCTTAGTTCAGATTTATATTTTCTTAGTAACATCTCTGAATTCTATCTTCTGTCTACATGACTTCCATCATTATTTTTTAAATCAGACTGTATAGAGGTATCATTAAATGTTATAAGCTATTGGCCTTGATGCTCTTCCTGAGTGCTGTGAAGTAGATGTTCCTTGTTTGCAGAAGGAAGAAAGCCTGCCCAGTCACAGCCCACATGGAGTTGGGAGTCTGTAGGTAGTGACTGGGTACTAAGAGCACACAAGGTGTGAGGCAGTAGCCATCAGCCTCCTTCCCAGAGAACAGCTAGGAAAAATAGCTGCTGGGCTTGCACTGCCAGTGTAGAGCCCAAGAGACTCATTACTCTCACAGGAGCAGAATCATATAATCTTGGAAAGGACCTTTGTTGTTGTTTAGTTACTTCCAACTAAACTATGTCCAACTCTTTGTGATCCCATTTGAGGTTTTCTTATCAAAGAAAAAGCTAGTAAGTGTCTGAGTCCAGATTTGAATTCAGGACTCCAGGCCTGGTACTCTATCCACTGGATCACCTACCTTCCCTACAATAATGGAAAAATACCCTGTTCAGTAGGGGTAGCTCCCGGTTCTGCCCTTTTTAGTGCTAGACTGAAGAAAGTTTAATCAATAACATCTGTCAAATACATGAAGATTGCAATCTCATGTTCCTCCTGACTCTTCTCTTCTTTAGGCAAAACATTCTCAATTCCTTCAACTGGTCCTCATATGTTATATATTCAAAACCTCTATCATCTTGGTTGTCTCCTTTGGATGTGCTTCAACTTATCCATGACTTTTCCTAAAATATGGTGGGACAGCTAGGTGGTACAGTGGATAGAGCACTGGGCCTGGAATCAGGAAGATCTGAGTTCAAATATGACTTCTGACACTAGCTTTGTGACCCTGGGCAAGTCACTTAACCCTGTTTGCTTCAGTTTTCTCAACTGTAAAGTGAGCTGGAGAAGGAAATGTCAAACTACTCCAGCATTTTTGCCAAGAAAACCCCAAATGTGGTCACTGACAGTCAGATACAACTGAAACAATAAAATAAAAACAACAAAAAAAAATGGTGCCCAAAAGTGAACACAGTACTCATGATGTGATTTGACCACTTATCTAGGGTGTCAAGTTATAAACCTACAGTAAATTCTTACTCCACCCTAATTTTGCAAAAGGGTTTTAATCCCATTCACCTTGGGCTGACCACTCCCAGAAATACTTTTGCCATGTGTCCTGCAAGGTTTTCTTCTCTCATGGGCCTCCACGAACAAGAGGGCCTTCTTGGGTGGCTACTATGGTTACACTTTGATGTGATCTATTCTTTTGTTAAATATTTAAAAGTCCAATATTTTTCTTAAAGTAACTTATTAGGGTTACCACCTTTCCCACTTCCCTTTCTAATTTCTTGTGTATAACACCAAGCCACTGGAACACATTTTGGGCATCTTGTGGTCCATGGCCAAATGAGTGAGTAATTAGTGAATAGTTAGCCAGAGATAGCACACTGAGGTCAAGGTCAGAGATTCTGTCCTCATGTGGATCAGAGTCTGGTTCTGTTCTCTGATAATGAACCATAACCCTGGTAAGCTGTTCTCTGAATGATAAGGGAAACTGAGAGAGAAAATGTGAGACCGTCATGAACCCATCCACACTGCTGGAGCACTAAGCCTATAAATATAGCCTTCTGATGGGGAATGTCAATATTGAAGTTCATTGTGAAGAATACTGTTAAAGTCAATATTAAGTTTTTTCCAACCAACAAAGTTCAATTCATGCTCTCCTCCAAAAAAAGGGAGGCCCAAATCATACATTTTGACCACAAAGCATCAATGCGAGTCTTCTTTTATTAGCGGTCCAATGCCATTAACATTCATGTATGGTGTTTTTATTTAAATTGTTACAAACTATTGGTACAGACCATTACAATTCATGATTTACACAACACCAGCTTGAATGAACATGAAGCTTTTCTGCCATGAGTTCACGGTGGGCAAACAGAAGGCAGGGAAACAAATCAGTAACTTGGCCCATGCATCTGTTTTTGGCTAATGAATCAACCAATTTAAAATGAGATGTAGAAAACTGCACAAAACTGGCCATGTTAAAACAACAATTTTAAACAGTTAGAAGACATGATTTCCAGAAGTGTTCCAGTAACTAAGGAGAACAACCGCTGATGAAAAAAAGGATTCTTTTACCTGTATCCAGAAGACTGGGATGAGAAGATGCACAAGAATTGGTTCCATTCCTTGAGACAAATCCATCGATTGTTCACAAAAATATATGATTTTTTGTACTTTAACTCAAGAAGGCCAGAAGCCAGGAAGAGCACCCTGCTTTGAAAAGAGATTGTTTGGTTCACACAGCTTGCTTTGGTTTATTTGAAGTGGTCCCCAGTTTTCCTGAGGAGAAATGTGTACAAAGAGTTTAGAATGTATCAAGAAATCACCAGCCTTGATAGACAGGTTTTTTCCCCCTTTCTATCAAGGTAAAAAATCTATTTCTTCCTTTCCAGTGTTCAATTTCTTTCTTTCAGGAATACTCTCCAGATAGCCATATCAGTATGTCTCTTGCTTATCAATAGCCCCAAGCTGTGCATTTCACTTTACTAAACTGTTTTGAGCTTAGTGCCTGCCTGACAGGATGCATCCATCCTCCCGCATCTGCTCTCATGTAGTTCTGAGTTGTATGCTATGAACTTCTGAATATTCACATAATGCATCTAAAAATGTCTTCTGAAAAAAAAAACCCATAAAAATGTACAGGAAGTTGTGCTCTCTCTCAGTAAGGCTTGCAAATTGACATTTAAATAAGCAGAATATAAATCACAAGCAAAAAAAAAGTGCACTTTTAAATAAAATAAACAAATGGAGACAGTTAAGAATTACTATTCAAACAGATGGACAGATTAATTCTGGTTAATCTTAGAAGAAAGTGATAAAATATATGTGTATGGCTTTTAATTTTTGGTTCATTTTGGTTTTGATTAGTGAATGCACAAAAGTTTCACATGTCATACTTCCCTCCCCCCTCCCCCCAGGGTTTAGATCTTGCAGCTTTTGAGAATCTTAGAGTCTGGACCGAGATGTTCCTTCCCTTAGAAATAAATGTGACTGCCTCTCAGTCCAAGTTAGACACCAGCCTTCATACATTTAATGTCTCAAGGTGCTCAGAAAATAATAGGTCCCATCTTACTGAAATCAGCGCACAGTAAATAATCAGAACACTCTTGTTCACTCATCTGCTTTGAACCTCATAATCATCTCTGCCTTTGTCAGACACTGCCAAGTGAAATGGGGCACTTAATGGAGGCTTATTAAGCTTCGTGCAGGCAGAGAGAGGTCACAGTCATTCTCCCCTAACCCCGGATCTATGAGATGTTGTGTTGTTGGTTTTTTCCCAATCTTTCACTAAAGGCTCCTTCCAGGCAACAGTGACTGTTTCCGTAAATCTCCAAGAAAAGAAAAACCCTCCCGAAGGATGTCATGTCTTTTGGCTGCTCGTCTTCTGTTTCTGTTTGCGCAGGTGAGCCTCGATCTCATGCCTGAAGACAAGCATCCCCAGTTGCCCGTGTGATGCCTCATTCATGGCTTTGGATTGCATGCACATCTTATACTGCTCAGGGGTCAGTTCATCCACACACTGCTTCTCATGCCAAAGGTGGAAAAGCCCCCGCACAGGAGTCCGAACCACAATGAGGTTGCTGTGCAGGTATTTGCGGTAAAGGTGCACATCTTCTCCTCCCCAGCCTTTGATGTCCAGGTCAAACCCACCTGCCATAAGGGAAGCACCCAGGAAATCATGTTATCTATACATGCATATATTCCCACGGGGTGTGGATACAAGTTTGTCAAGGAAAGGAGACATTTCTAAGAATTGCTCATATACATCTTCACCCGTTTTAGAATCTCCGTTGTGGTCTGTACCCTCTAGGATTCTGAAGACCACCTCTTACTTTCTACCCTGTTAGACAAATTAAGGTTATGGTTTTAAAGGATAAGTCAGTATTGCAGTCGTTCATTTGGCTGTTTTGAAGAACTGAAGGCAAAAATTGAGAGCTAGAAAGGACCTTGGAGTTCATTTGGCCTAACCTTCTTCATTTCATAGATGAGGAAACTAAGAACTAGAGAGATTAATAAAATTAAAAGCTGAAAGGGACCTCAGAGGTCACGAAGATGAACTTTCCCTCCTCACTTTACAGATGAGGAAACCAGAAAGGTTAAGTGACTTGTCCAAGGTCACACAGGAAGTAAAGGACAGAGTTTGGATTTTGAGGCTGCTTACTTCAAAGCCAAAGAAAGGAAGGAAGGAAGGAAGGGAGGGAGGGAGGAGGGAAGGAAGGGAGGGAAGAGGGAAGGGAGGGAGGGGGGAAAGAACAAAGGAATGAAGGAAAGAAGGAAGGAGAGAAAGAGTGCTCTTTCCCCTTTACTATGCTGCCTCCCATGCTTGACAATGCCATGGTTTCAGGCTCCTGTTGAGAAAGTTGTAGCAACATCTTTATATCTTGAATCCTCCAGAACAAAATATTCATGTAAAAACACCATGTGGCTTCCATTTGCTATTGTGGGTGGATGGATGAATGGAAGGAAGGAAGGAAGGAAGGAAGGAAGGAAGGAAGGAAGGAAGGAAGGAAGGAAGGAAGGAAGGAAGGAAAGGAGGGAGGGAAGGAGGAAGGGAAGGAGAAAGGGAGGAAGGGAAAGAGGAAGGGGGAAGAAAGGGAGTAGGTAAGGAAGGAGGGAAGGAAAGAAGGAAGAAGGGAAGGAGGGAAGGAAGGGAGCAAGCGAGGGAAGAGGGAAGTAAGGGAGGGAGGAGGGAAGGAAGGGAGGGAGGAAAGAAGGAAGGGAGGAAAATGAAAGGGAAAGGAAGAGAGGAAGGAAGGGGGGAAGGAAGGAACGAAAGAAGGAAGGAAAGAAGGAGGGAAGGAGGAAATGAAGGAGGGAGGGAAGGAAGGAAGGAAGGAAGGAAGGAAGGAAGGAAGGAAGGAAGGA
>NW_027187378.1:34916550-34920446 GCF_028583685.1 Petaurus breviceps papuanus
GGAAGGAAGGAAGGAAGGAAGGAAGGAAGGAAGGAAGGAAGGAAGGAAGGAAGGAAGGAAGGAAGGAAGGAAATATTAAGTGCTTACTATGCTCCAGGCTTTGTGCTAAGTGCACAAATAAGTTGCTGTCTCTCCTCCATTCTGGACTGTTACTTATCTCATAGGCTCTATCAGGAGGTAGATTACTTCCAATTACATTAAAAAAATCCATTGGCAGGTACAAGTCTTCAGACTTTAGTATTGCTCAGCAAAATGATATCTGCTTGTTGCAAAGCATTTTTGGTAGGTTTCTGACCAATTTATCGTGTGTTCTGAGAATGTCTATTGATCTCCTTCATCCTCTTTAGTAAGTGTTAACCTTTCTATAGCTGCCTTAGGGGGAAGGGTCCTGGGTTTCATTAGTATTATACAGATGTTTTTTTTTTTTTTAGGATACTTTCCAAATCTGTTACCAGTGTTAGACGCACTGTCTTTTGTCCCAGTCCCCTTTCCCTCTATAGAACTTTAAAAATCTTCCTAAAAGATTTCTATTTCATAATTCTGAAAACACATCAAAACTAATATTGTATAGGTGTTAATTGTTTTTAACATATTCTTTGCATTCAACCTTGATTTCAGGATGCTAGCACATCTTTTAACATCTTCACCTACAGCCTTGCCTTTAATATCCTTATGTTTGATGAATCCTGTCTTTTTCTTAGAAAAATAGCAGCAGTTACATCATGGTAACCTCTGTGTTAGACCAGTCAGCATTATTACTAGAGCCCAGTTGCTCGGCCTTTGTAGATGCTGTACCTGTCTCAGGGCACTAAGAATCCCTGCTGGGCATTTTTTACCCTGGCTGTCATATTCTGGTTTCATCATTGCCCTCCTCCTCAGGACACAGATAGTGGTTTGGGATTTTAGGAAGTTGTGCTTATTTTTATAAATTTTTTTTTTGAGGGAGGAAGGCTGGGCAATTAGGGTTAAGTGACTTGCCCAAGGTCACACGGCTAGTAAGTGTTAAGTGTCTGGGGCCGGATTTGAACTCAGGTCCTCCTGACTCCAGGGCTGGTGCTCTATTCACTGAGCCACCTAGCCACCCCCCATGTTTTTATAAAATTTAAAGGATATACAAATGTGAGTTATTATTATCATTACTTAGCACTTAACAAAGCACTCACAACAGCCATGAGATGGGAAAACAAGATCAGCAACATGACATGCCTTGTCCAAAGACACACAGTTAGCAAGTACTAGAATTGAGATGATAAGTTCTCCTGACTCCCAGTCCAATGTTATAGGTTATAAACGAAGTGCAAAGCACTTTCCCCATATGCTGTTTGCCACTGTTTCTTCAGAAAGTTGGGTTAAGCTTTGTAATTTTTTTAATTCAATTTTGATTTTCTGTTCCAAATTTTCTCCTCTCTACCCTTCCCTCATGCACTAAGAAGAATATATACACATACATACATATACACATATATGCATACATACATATATGTATGTGTGTGTTATACATGTATAATAAGCATGTGACATAGCACTTTATGAACTAAAGGAAGTAAGGACAAATAGAGCCCTTGCAAAGAAAACTTAGTTACAAAATTATAAGATAGAGGTTAGGATGTAAATGTTGTAGAAAATAAATACTTAAGTCATATCACACTTAACAGAAACATCTTCCTTCCTTGATATACTCACCATTTTCCTCCACTATAGTTATGCCCTTGCCTTTTAAAAAATAGAGAAATGACAAATGCCCACTGATTTGAAATGTAAATCCAAGCTAAATAAATCCATAAATTGGAATATGTACTACTGAATAATTATTTGCTAGGGGCAGCTAGGTGGCGCAGTGAATAGAGCACCAGCCCTGAGTTCAAATCTGGCCTCAGATACTTAACACTTAACTAGCTGTATGACCTTGGGCAAGTCATTTAACCCCCAATTGCCCTGCCTTCCCCCCTCCAAAAAGCAAAAATTAAATAAATATTTGCTTCTAAAAAGTATTATACACATACATGGTACTTCCGGTATGTTACAATAATCTAGGATTGTCAATGGCTCCATAAATGACCATCATATCTTCTTTCTATTCATTTCCAAGATGGAAAACTCTAACTCTGTGCAATGGAAAGATTACTAAATTGATCTAGAGTCTGAGTTCTGCCAGTAACTCACTCAATGTCTTTGAGAAATTAATTTCTCCCTTCTTGGGAGTCAGTGTTCTTCTCTAAAATGAACAGGTTGTTTTATACAGTGTCTGAAATCCATTCCATCTCATGTGTGCCATGGTTTTAAAGCTTTGCATGCTTGGACATATGATCTTGATCTGCAAGGTAGCTGAGTTTGGGTGGGTTGGGAAGGGAAGGAAGAGATTGATGGGGAAAGGTAATGGGAAATCAGAGCAAATCCAACAAAGCCAGCCCAGCCAATGCAGAATTAGTAGCATCATCTTTGTATGCAAAAGACATACGGTTAGTTACAGTTTGAAACCCCAAAGGGGCACCATAAATAAATTGGAAGCATGGTACTGTTTTTTCCTAAGGCTTCCCTTTTTGGGTTTGTTTTTTCTTTTCTCTGAGCCTCCATTTCCAGGAAAATAACTTTAAATCAGCATTGGGACAAATAAGTCTTTCAGTCTCCATGATTTATGACCACATTCCTTCCATTCACCTCCACGTACAAAAAAGTACAATAATGACCTCTGGGTGGCAGTGCGGAAGCAGAATTCACTAAGAGTTTTTCTTACCTATATTGATGAAGTCTGACCGGTACTGACAAGTCATTCCAAATCCAAAGTCTCTCCAAAATCCAGTTTCCTTTTTTATAACCTGAAAGGGGAGCACAATAGTTTGAATGGCTGTGGGGGGTGGGAAGGTTTGTTTGAAACAAAAATAGGTGAGAATTCA
Organism: Petaurus breviceps papuanus; assembly: GCF_028583685.1. Classification (NCBI taxonomy): domain Eukaryota; kingdom Metazoa; phylum Chordata; class Mammalia; order Diprotodontia; family Petauridae; genus Petaurus; species Petaurus breviceps. Next base: position 34,919,445 of record NW_027187378.1, read on the forward strand.
CAGACCTACGAGAGAGGTGTACTAAACATGGTATCCATCTTACTGTGGACAATCTGCCCACGCCCCTGAATCAGAAATAAGGGCAAATTCTCTTACTTTCAGTTAAAGATATATTAAAAGGATAAGTAAAGCATACAGTAAAGGATACAGTAAAATTGTCCCAGCTGAAACTATATTGTTTAACTTTTGGAACCAACAGCTACAAAAGCTAACGTCAAGATTCTTCAATGGCTCCCTATCACCTCTAGTTTTCTGCATTTAAAACCCTTACAGTCTGGTTCCAGTCTATCTTTCCAGACTTATTTTATATTGTTCTCCTTTATGAACTCTACATTCCAGCTAAACTAGCCTACGTGAGGTTCCCTGAAACCAGTGTTCAATCTCCCACTGCCATGACTTTGCATAGCTATTCCTTCCTATATACTTTTGCCTCATAGAATCCATAGCTTCCATCCAAGCTCAGCTTAAGTGCTGCCTCCTATAGAAAGCCTCCCTTGGTGTTGGGTGTTCTCTTCCTCCTCAAATTATCTTGTGTTTGCTTGCTGTATAGGTTTATATATTTTGCATCTCCCAGTTTTAAGTTCCTTGAGGATAGAGGCTATTCCTTTTCACTTTTATATATCCAGAATCTAGCAGAGTGGCTTGCATAATTTCATGTTGCCCTGAGTAATATTTAACACTTATATAGTGTATTAAACTGTGCAAAACACTTTACATGCTATGTTATTTGATTGAATTGAAGGTATGGGCAAGAGAAAAACAGATTGAGAGAGAGACAGAGATAAGAGAAGAGAGAGAAGAGGGAAAGAAAAGAGAGAAAGACACAGAGGGAGAGAAGAGGGGGAGAGAAGAGAGAAGAAAAGAAAAGAAGAGAAAAGGAGAGACAGAGAGAAGAGGAAGAAAGAGAAGAGGAGAGAGAGACTGTGTGTGTGTGTGAGAGAGAGAGAGAAAGAGGGAGAGAGAGGGAGAGAGAGAGAGAGAGAGAGAGAGAGAGAGAGAGAG
>NW_027187378.1:34920546-34929260 GCF_028583685.1 Petaurus breviceps papuanus
AAAGAGAGGAAGAGAGAGAAAGAGAGAGAAGAAGGATGTCCCAGCACCTAGCACTGTTCCTTGTACCTTTTACATAATAAGCACTCAGGAGATGCATATTGGGTTGAATGGGATGACAGAGAGAGAGAGAGAGAGAGAGAGAGAGAGAGATTAAATTTAGGAACAACTAAACAACCTAGTAGAAAAACTGTCTTTACTTCAGACTCAACAGCCAGTGAAGGAACATGGCAAGAAGCCAGGGAGGGGCTTATGAAACCAAGGGAAGGGTTGGAGAACAGCTCAGAGACAAGGAAACTCCCTGAGGCATGAGCCTCCAGCAGTGCCCACCAGAAAGAGCGGAGGTGGGGGAGCAAGGGAGCAGTTCCCCCATGTTGCTAGTTTAAGAAAAGAGCATTTTTAGTCCGAGTCCCAAATACAGATGGAGCCTATTCATCTCAAAACTATTTTCTTGCTAGGCTGTTCCAACAGCATCTGCGTTGTGCCAACACGCAGTCGGCAGAGGCTATCCGACATGAAGCAGCAGCATCTGTTAGCAGGGTGACCTCCTGGCTTTGTCCAGCTCTGTTTTGTGATATGAGGGAATGCCCTTCAGTGTTCTGCAGAAGCAGCCAACTTATGTTTTATTTTCACACTGCCTTGAAGAGAGGCCTAAGGAGTTGCTTCACATCTCTGGGCCACAGTTTTTCATCAGTAAAATGATGGGGGTCAGACTTGAAGGTCTCTGCGGTCTCTTCTAGTTCTCAATATGTGATGGGACGCTCCTATGATACAGGGCTGCTTGCTTACGTTAGCTATTGTCCTCTCCTCCCTAACGTATTCTAGCTCAGCCTCAGGATGATCTAGAAGCAGATGTGAATGTTATTTACACATCAAGTTGCATCCTGCACCATTTTTGTGTTTTAGCTTTGGTTAAGGGAGAAGGCAGATCTTCAGGAAAGAAAGGCTTTATTGGCAAAGATTGTCTCCAGTGGCCAGTCTCCAGGATGATGTCATTTGACTTTGGAACAAAGAATTGTTATACAACATCTCCAACGTGGCAGGAAAATCAAATTAGCACCAACTAGAAAAATTCTTAAATGCAGGAAGTCCTGGAGAGATGCCATTTTGGAGTTCTTGGTATGTACCTGGTTGTACTGAGAAATGAAAAACCATTCAGTTCCTACTTTCAGTCTAATGTTCTGTCCAGTTCAGGCAATTCCCTGGTTTAAAAAAAGGAGGCAGGATGAAATACAATTATCTTGACTTGGGTATTTTGGAGCTTAAAATGTGATGTCAGACTGAAGGATGAACTGTACTTAGGAGCTAGGTGCTAGAAATGTGCTGGCTGATGATTAGAAGTCTGAGCTATGGCAACAACTGATTAAATTTCTTTTGGGGGGCTTCTTGCATGCCAAGAAATGTCACTTCTTCATTGACTGGTGTCATGTAATTCTTGGTCCTGTTGTCCTCAAATTGTTTCATGATGTGAGAAGATACACTTCAGTGCTCCCCCATTGGTGAATCATAAAATGATTCAACCCCCTTCACAAGGAAGCCATCAGTCAAAATTAAGCACCTGCAGGCACTGTGCTAAGTAAGGATGTGGGAGGCGGGGAGAGGCAAAAGACAATCCCTGCCTTCAAGGAGCTTACAATCTAATGGGAGACAGAACACACAAAGAAATATATATATATATATATATATATATATATATATATATATATAGCAAGCCCCCAGGATAAATAGTAAATAAACAGTAGACAGAAAGCACTGGAATTAAGAGGGTTTGGGAAGGCTTCCTGTCACAGGTGGGTTTTAGTCAGGACTTAAAGGAAATCAGTTGTCAGAGTGCAGAAGGAAAAGCCTTCCAAGCATGGGGGACAGCCAGAGAAAATGCCTGGAGTTGAAAGATATAATATCTTTTGGTAGAACAGATAGGAAGCCAGTGTCACTGAATCAAAAAGTACATTTTGGGGAGTAAGGTGTAAGAAGAATGGAAAGGTAGGGTGGGGCTAAGTTATAAAGGATTTGAATGCCAAATGGACCATTTTGTATTGACTCCTGGAGGCAAATGGGAGCCATAAGAGTTTATTGAGTGTGGGAGTGTGTGTGTGATAATCAGACCTATGTTTTAGGAAAACAACTTTATTGGTTCAATGGAGGATTGATTGGGGTGCAGAGTGACTTGAGGGAGGCAGACCCACCAGCAGGCTGTTACATTGATCATGGCATGAGGTGATGAGGGCCTGAACCAGGGTGATGGCTGTGTCAGAGGAGAAAAGAGGGTGTATTCTAGAGACGTTGCAAAAGTGAAATTAAACGGACTTTGGCAATAGCTTGGATATGGGGTGGTGGTGAGAGATGGTGAGGAATCCAGAATGACTCCTAACTGGTGAGACCAAGGGATTGGGAGGATGGTGTTTCCCTCTCCAGTAATAGGGAAAGCAGCTGGGGGACTGGGTTTGGAGAGAAAAATAATGAGTTCTGTTTTGGACATGTTAAGTTTAAGATGTTTACTGGGCATCCGGTTCAAGATGTCTGAAAGACAGTTGGAGATGAGAGATTAGAGGTCAGCAGTCAGTTTGGGAAAAGAAAGGTAGATTTGAGAATCATCAGCAGAGATGGTAATTAAATCCGTGGGAGCTGATGAGATCACCAAGTGAAATAGCATGGAAGGAGAAAAGAAAAGGGCCTATGGCAGGCCAACAAATATTTAATAAGTACCTCCGTGGGGGTAGAGAGACAGTTAAATGGTGCAGATAGAGTGCTGGTCTTGGATTCAGGAAGATCCAAGTTCAAATCCAGTCTCAGACACTTACCAGCTATGTGACCCTAAGCAAGTCACTAAAACCCCTATCTGCCTCAGTTTCCTCATCTGTAAAATGGGTATAATAATAGCATCTACTTCCAAGTGTTGTTCAAATGAGATAACATACATAAAGTACTTTGCAAATATTAAAGCGCTATATTAATTATCATTATTTTTCATAATGGCAGAGATGGCTTCTAAAAATGAAAGCACTTCTTAGCATGGCAGAATTGTCTGGTTGAGGATTAAGGTAGGGAGGGCAGAATGGAGGTGAATTTAAAAATTACAACTATGGGTAAGAATAGCTAATATTTTTATAGAGCTTTAAGTTCTGGAAAATACTGTACGTGCACTATCTCATTTGATTTTCACAACCACCCTGTGAGGTAAGGGCTATTATTATTCCCATTTTGCAGATGAAGAATCTGAGATTGAGAGGGGTTTAAGTGATTTGCCAATAGTGCGTCAGTGAAGATTAAAAGCCATGACTTCCTTACTCCAAGTCCAGTACTTTATCTAATAAGTCATGATGCCTCTTAAAAAGCTGTTTTCCTAAAGGACTGTGGGCCATGAGCCAGACCAAAGAGGTTAGAGTTTATGGAACGTGAAATGTTGCTCTTTAGCAACTCTATTTGAGGTAGAAGCAGCCCCACTTTCCTATTTAGAGCTTAAGGTTATCCCCCTTGGACCCTAATTTAACATGATATGACCACAATGGAGGAAGAGGAAACCTGGAAATAATTATAGTGCTTTTCCCCCCCTCAAATAGTCCAACAAATCAATGAATTTATTGCGCAACTTCCCTGTGTTGATGAAGATCACTTCCCATCTCTACCAGCTCATCCTGAGAAGGCTCCATAAGGCAACTGAGAAAAAAGAAATATTCCTTTCCATTCCCTTTCAATTTTATCTAGAGGCCTATCATATCTAACTTTTCTAAAATTCTATTCTCCTTGACTTCTTCTTTATTTATTTTATGGTTAGATTTATCTATTTCTCAGAGGTAAAAATTGAGGTGCCCCACTAATACAGTTCAACTATGTGTTTCCTCCTATAACTTATTTAACTTTTCCTTTAAGAATTTGGATACTATAGCATTTGGTGCATATATGCTTAGTATTTCATTGTCTAAGGTACCTTTTAGCAAAATACAGTTTCCCACATTTTCTTTTAATTAGTTCTATTTTTGCTTTGACTTTGTCCAAAATCATGATCGCTACCCCTACTTTTTTTTTACTTCAGTTGAAGCTTAATAGATTCTATTCTAGCTCCTTATTTTAACTCTGTGTGTTTTTCTGTTTCAAGTGTGTTTCTTGTAAACAATATATTGCCAGATTCTGTTTTCTAATCCATTCTGCTATCAGCTTCCATTTTATAAATGAGTTTATCCCCTTCACATTCATAGCTATGATTACTGTATATTTCTCTCCATCCTATTTTCTTCTATTTATTCTTCTCTCTGTTTTTACCCTGTCCTTCCTCAAAAGTTTATTTTACTTCTGATCAATGCTTCCCTTAACATGCCCACCTTTTAACACCCCCCTCTCCTTTCTATTGTCCCTTTCCCTCCTATTTCCCTGTTAGGTAAGGCAGATTTCTAAACCAATGAAGTGTGTGTGTGTGTGTATTCTTCCCTCTTTGAACCAATTCCAATAAAAATGTTGCCTATCCCCCCTCACCTATTTCCCCTCCACTATTAAAGCTCTTCCTTCCATTTCTCTTTTATGTGAGATAATTTTCCCCATTCTTCCTCTCTCTTTCCCTTCTCCCAAGGAATTTTTCTTCCTTACTCCTCCATTTTTTTCCAGATCATTCCAACATAATGCACTCACATCCATGCTTTATATTAATGTAGACTCCTTCTAAATGCCCTCACAATGAAAGATTTTAGGAGTCATGTGTATCATCTTCCCATATAGGAAAGTAAATAGTTTAACCTTAAGTCCCTTATGATTTCTCTTTTATGTTTACCTTTTTATGCTTCTCTTGAGACTTATGTTTGAATGTCAAATTTTCTATTCACCTCTGTTCTTTTCATTGGGAATACTTGAAAGTCCTCTACTTCATTAAATATTCATTTTTCCTTTGAAGGATTACATTGTTTTGATGTGTAGGTTATTTTTGGTTATAAGTTTAGCCTTCTCAAATATCATACTCCAAGCCTTCCACTTCTTTAATATGGTAGTTGCTAAATCTTGTGTGATCCTGTGATTGTTGTTCCACAATATTTGAATGGTTTCTTTCAGGCTGCTTGAAGCATTTTCCCCTTGACCTGGGAGGTCTGGAATGTGGCTGTAATATTCCAGGAAGTTTCATTCTGGGATTTCTTTCAAGGAAATGATGGGTGGATTCTTTTAATTTCTTTTTAACCCTCTGGTTCTCTGGTTATTGGGGCAAGTTTCCTTTATAATTTCTTGAAATATGACATATAGACTCCTTTTTTTCCTAATCATAACTTTCAGGTAGTTCAATAATTCTTAAATTATCTCTCCTTTATCTGTTTTCCAGGTTAGTTGTTTTTCTGATGAGATATTTCATTTTCTCCTATTTTTCAATCTTTTGACTTTTGTTTCATTGTTTCTTGATGTCTTATGGAATCATTAGCTTCCACTTGCACAATTCTAGTTTTTAAGGAATTATTTTCTTCGGTGAGCTTCTGTACCTCTTTTTCATTAAGCCAATTCTGTTTTTAAGATGCTATTCTTCAGTATTTTTGTGCCTCTTTTACTTAATTATTAATTCTCTTTTCATAATTTTCTTGCCTTGTTCTCATTTCTTTTCCCAATTTTTCTTCTACTACTTTAAGATAACTTTTTGCTCTTTCTTTAGCTCTTCTAGGAATTCTTTTGGGGATTGTGTACACTCTATATTTTTTTGAGACTTTGCTTATATCTGTTTTCACTTTGTTGTTTTTTTTTCTGAGTGTCTTAATCTTCCCTGTCACCATGGTAACTTTTATGGTCAGGTTCTTTTTTTGTTTGCTCATGTTTCCGGTTCATTACCCAACTCTGAACTTTAGTTTCATTCTGTTCACCTGAGGAGGTGGGGGATCATTTCCCCAAGCTTCAGGCTCTTCCATGCTGCTATTTTTACAGCTAATTTGTGGGGGGGTGGGGTTTGTAATTTGTTTTTGGTGCTTCTAAGGTGATGTAATCTGGAGAGAGGTGTGGTCACTGCTCTACTAGTATTCCTCTCCACCCAAGAATTGTATCCAGGACTCCTGCTCCCTTGTGACCACAAGTGTTCCTCTCTGCCTGGAACCTCAACTCAGAATTGAATATAAACAATATTGAACTGAATATAAACAATGGAGTTGCCAAATAGGGCCCAGTCCTACACCACCTACCCAGTGGTAGCACAGAGGTCCTCTGTAATATCTTTCTGATAAGTTTTCCAATCCCCTTACCATCTCTGAGCTGAGATTTTTCACAGTTGTTGCTGCAGCTGTCTCTGCTGCCTCCAAGCTCCATAGCTGATTTTGCTCCCATGTGTGCTCTGGACCAGCCCCTACCCCATTGTCACAGAACTTTCCTTCTGACATTCTAAATTGTGTTGGGTTGGAAAAAGACTCACCTTGACCTTGTGTTAGCAATGCTGCTGCAGAATTTTATTTAAGGTGTTATTTCAAAATTGTTTGGAATATTGGGAGAGCTTAGCTGTGGTACCAACTCTACTTTCCCATCTTGGCTCTTCCTGAGTCTCAAATTTTGACATTTTAGCTCTCAAATTCTGAATCCATAGATTATGACTCCCAAAATTTGGTTCCTGGATTTGGCTCCCAAATTTAGACTTTTTGACTCTTGAATTTTGACATTTTCTCTCCTTGAACTTTGACTTCCACATTTTAACTCTCAGACTTTGAAACTCTCATTATACTTTTTTGACTCCTAGATTTTGACTCTGCAGTTTTGATTCTTGAATTTTAACTTCCAAATTTTAACATTTTGAGTCCCTGAATTTTGAGTCCCAAATTTTGAATCTTGGATTTTGGCTTCCAAATCTGACAATTAGACTCCCAAATTTTAATTCTTGGATTTTTGTTCCCAAATCTTGACATTTTGACTCATGGGATTTCAACTCCTGATTTGATTCCCAGAGTATGATATTTTGGCTCATTGATTTTGACTCCTTGATTCAGATATCTGACTCCTAAATTTGACTTTCAGATTTTGATCCCTAAATTTTGACATTTTGACACCCAAATTCTGACAATCTGACTCCCTTGATTTTGACTTTCAAATTTAGACTTTTTGCCTTCTTGATTTTGACTCCCAATTTTTTATTCTCAGTTTTTGACTCCTGAATTTTGATGTTATAACTCTCAAATTTAACTTCCTGGATTTTGACTCTGAATTTTTGATATTTTGACTTATTAGAGTTTGACTGCTGAATTTTGACTCCCAACACATGCCATTTTGATTCATTGATTTCAACTTCCTGATTCTGACTCCTGTATTGTTGACTTCCAAATTTTTACTTTTGGACTCATGAATTTTCATGACCTAAATTGTGTTGGGCTAGAAAATTATTTTACTTCATCCTTTTATTGATTCTGCTGCTCCAGAATTTGTTGTAAGGCATTATTTAAAGTTGTTTGGAAGGAATTTGAGAGAGTTCAGGCAAGTCCCTGCTTTTACTTTACTACCATGGCTCTGCCCTTTCCAATTAATTTTTAATTTTTTCCTGAAAGGCACTTTCTAAATGTAATTTTTTATTGCATTGTTGTCAGTAAAGGATGTGTTTAGTATTTTTGCTTCTTCATTCTGTCTTTCCACATTTTACTATTGTTTACCTGGCTAAACTGCAAAAGATGATGATGAACGCTGTCTACCCTTCCAACCACAGGAAAAGTTTTGCTGTATCATAGAATGGTTTGTTTCAAGTAAACAAGCATTTATTAAGCATCTACTATATGTCAGGCACTATGCTATGTGCCAGGGATATAAAGAAAGGGGAAAATGTCCTTGCCTCCAAGGATCTCACAATATGTCTTTTGAATAATATATTCAGGAATGGGTCTAGACCTCCTCTCCTCCATTTTTTCCATTAAGCCTAATATAAATGATCACACATATTCTTTCACTATTATCAATAATCTTTTAGAACTAGATGAAAACCTCTGGGTTTTCACAACTGAGGACAAACAACATTCAAGTAGACACACACATAAAAGCTTAAAAACATACACCAGGTCCATAATTAATACTAAGGTATGATTGAGGGATAAATGCCTTTTAATGATGAGTGGCAAGGGCATATGTTTTCTTGGATAAAGATTAAGGAGAGAATCTAGAATTCTCTGTCCTGACTGAATAGAGTGGAACAATGTTCTCAGCTCTGATTAGTCCATAAAGACTTCATGGAGGAGATGAAGTTTTATAAGTTATTTCAGTGATCGACTTGTTAGAATAAGCACTTACTTGATGGAATGAGAGGTGAGTAGTGCAAATTTAAGGAGAAACAGAGAGAGTGGGCTAAGAGCTAAAAGGAGATTTCTGAGCATTCACAGTGGCAGCAGTCTGAGGAGGATGTTACATGGGGCATGGATGTAATCTGGGGCACCTAGTGATGAGTTGTGGATCACACAGGAATTATCATGGACTTGACCTATAATACAAAGGGGAGCACATGTAGGGCTTAAGAGAGATGAATAGCATAATAAAGAGTTAGACAGGAAAGTCAATTTTGGCAACAGTAATGAAAATAAGCCAAATGGGGACGGGACTGGTCAGGGTGGAGTTGGGGAAGGGATTTATGTGAAGAGTAAGGTTGCTACAATTCAAAAGCAATAAGAATGGAGAGACAGAAATATGTGTCAGATATATAGAGATAATTGTCCCTGATTGGTCAATGACAGAATAAAAAAATGAGTTAAAGCTATCCCTCCCTCCCTTCCTCCCTCCCTCCCTCCCTCCCTCCCTCCCTC